>NC_090451.1:258913366-259233953 GCF_031143425.1 Pleurodeles waltl | reverse complement strand
TCACAGACGATCTAACCACCTCCAAAAGCATCTGCCAGAAGCTCAAAAAGAAATGGATCCAAGAACGCACACCCGACAACCTCGCCGCCCTCAAAAACGCCAACCGCAAACACCACCAACGGATCCGCATCGCCAAGCGCGCCCACTTCACCGAACGCATCAACAACAACGCCCACGACTGCAAAGAACTCTTCGGCATCGTGAAGGAACTCTCCAATCCAAAAGCCAACTCCAACGACATCCCGCCCTCCCAGAAACTCTGCGACGACCTCTCCACCTTCTTCCACCAGAAAATCGCTACCATCCACGACAGCTTCAACACCGGTCCACCGCCAGACCCCAACCCCGACGTCTCCTCCCGCGACTGCCGCCTCACCGCCTGGACCCACGTGGACGAGGCAGAAACCATAACAACCATGAACACCATCCACTCAGGCTCCCCCACGGACCCCTGCCCCCATCATGTTTTCAACTCAGCCAACGCCACCATCGCCCCCGAACTCCGCAAGATCATCAACCTCTCCTTCACTTCTGCCACCTTCCCGGACAGCTGGAAACACGCAGAAATCCAACCCCTCCTCAAAAAACCCAAGGCCGACCCCAACGATCTCAAAAACTTCCGTCCGATCTCTCTCCTCCCTTTTCCAGCGAAAGTCATCGAGAAGATCGTCAACACTCAGCTCACCCACTTCCTCGAAGACAATTCCATCCTGGACCCCTCACAATCCGGATTCAGACGAAACCACAGCACTGAGACTGCTCTCCTCGCCGCCACAGATGACATCAGACATCAAATAGACAACGGCGAAACCTCAGCCCTCATCCTCCTCGACCTATCAGCTGCCTTTGACACCGTCTGCCACCGCACCCTACTGACCCGCCTCCAGGAAGCCGGCATCCAAGATAAAGCCCTCCACTGGATCTCATCCTTCCTCTCCGACAGAACGCAGAGAGTCTGTCTCTCCCCTTTCCGCTCCAAAGCCACCAACCTCATCTGCGGCGTCCCCCAAGGATCCTCACTCAGCCCTACGTTGTTCAACGTCTACATGGCCCCCCTCGCTCAACTGGCCCGCCAACATCATCTCAGCATCATCTCCTACGCCGACGACACCCAGCTCGTCCTCTCCCTGACCAAAGACCCGCTCACCGCCAAAACAAACCTCCACGAGGGACTAAAATCCATCGCCGATTGGATGAACAACAGTCGCCTGAAACTCAACTCCGACAAGACGGAAGTCCTCATCCTCGGGCGCACTCCCTCGGCCTGGAACGACTCATGGTGGCCCTCCGTCCTCGGACCCCCGCCCACCCCTGCCAGCCACGCAAGAAACCTCGGCTTCATCCTGGACTCCGCTCTCACCATGTCCAAACAGGTCAGCGCCGTCTCCTCCTGTTTCAACACCCTTCGAATGCTCTGCAGAATCTTCAAGTGGATTCCAACAGAAACCAGAAAGACGGTGACCCAGGCCCTCGTCAGCAGCAGACTTGACTACGGCAACGCACTCTACACAGGCATCCCAACCAAAGAAATCAAACGACTCCAACGTATCCAAAATGCCTCCGCCCGACTGATCCTCGACATACCCCGCCGAAGTCACATCTCCCCTCACCTAAAGGAACTCCACTGGCTCCCGGTAGACAAGAGGATCACCTTTAAACTCCTGACCCACGCTCACAAGGCACTTCACAACACCGGACCCTCCTACCTCAACACCAGACTTAACTTCTACACTCCAACACGTCAACTCCGATCCGCCAACCTCGCCCTCGCCATCGTACCCCGAATCCAGCGCAAGACATCCGGCGGCAGATCCTTCTCCTTCCTCGCCGCCAAGACCTGGAACTCTCTCCCCACATCTCTTCGCCAGACCCAGGACCTCCTCGCATTCAGAAGGCTCCTCAAGACCTGGCTCTTCGACCGCTAAATCAGCAGCGCTCCCCCCCCCCCCCCCTCAGCGCCTCGAAACCCTGACGGGTACATAGCGCGCTTTATAAATACTATGATTGATTGATTGATTGATAATAACTGAATATCTGAATCCCTGTCTTCACTTAATTGCATAGTGTCTCTAGGATAATGAGTATGTATACAGTAGAGTTAGATGGAGACATTATGAGTCCTAGGTGTGTAGGTACACGGTGTAAAAGTTAGGTTAGCTAGAATGTAGGTAAAAGTGAGGTTCCCACACAAGAACAGCCAACCAACTGGCAACTTGACATGTTTAATGTGACTGGCAGCAGTCACCAAAACATGACAGGGGGTGTGACTGGACATATTTTTGCAATTTTGATCCATTCGGTAAAAGCACAAAACTTTGTGTTCCCATGACATGTCTTGAGAAGTTGATGTTTTCTTTTCTAAATGCAATTGAATGCATTTTCCCAACATCACGTGGATTGAAGGACATGTAGTAACATGTCACCGGTAGTAATGTTGTATGTAATTATCTGAGTGAGATTGTCTCACTTTTTTCATCCGCTGCTTCTTGACAGTCCCTGCAATACACATAGGGACCAGAATGGGTTTCCACATCATGTTCTTGCACATCTTTATCCTGGTTAGTGGCATTGAAAATTTCTAACAAGATGCTTGTTGGTGTTGGAATGGCATTAAACAGGTCAACAAAACATCAACAGTACTTCTCATGGCGCCCATGCAGAAGTCAGAAATGCTGAGCATGGTCTGCGCTAAATGAATCCATATATTGTCATTCAGATGTGCTGTAGTATGATCTTTAAAAGAAACAAGTGTGATCATTCCCGCAAATAACATTTGTCAGGTGGGATATGTTCCCATTTTTCCTTTCCTGGTTTCATGATCAGCAGGACATTATTGGGGCCCTTTTCTATAATTTCTGAAGGTTCTGGAGGGTCATTTGGGGATTCTACTCACACTTTAGCACCAGGGTTTTTGTCAGTTTAACCACACGTACAAATCTTCATTCGGCTATAAGCCATAAAAAGATACATCAATAAAATAACAGTCATAAAATGTTTACATAAGTATCAATAAAACCTCCTAAAAAAAAATAATACAATAAATCATTTGTAATCAATTGATCAAGTTGTACATCAACAGTCCTGGTTCGCTTGGATTCCATTTACTTAACCTAATTCAATAATCTCTTAGAGCTAGGTCCAATATGTCAAATTTCTTCCACATGATAATACTTAATGATCTTAAAGTTGGAATCACAGATGGCATGCTAATAGAATTTAGGGAACTTGTTGTTTTGCATGGATATAACCGACTTCTATTAATTTCATCCCAGGGTATGGGATGGTAGCTCTAGATCCACAATTCTAAGCTTTCCCCGCTCTTGTTAACAATCACGATTGTTCGTAAATTTTCGTAGTGCTAGTGTCAGCAAGAGTACTTTGTCACTTCTCTATCTCCTGTACTAGGGCAGTATAATGTTGACAGCATCCTTTAGGATATATTTAAGTGGAGAAGAGATTAAGCAACAATATGGCCTGGCCCAAAGAAACAATGGGATCTAATTGAATTATATGAGATACAAGATGCCAAAACAAATTTTATTAATTAAAATCTATGCTCAATATTCTCAGCACTTAATATACAGAATTATATTTCTTAAATAAATTTTTCTGCAATACGAGAGTGGTGTTATCTTTAGGTTACAATTGAAATTGCATGGCCTATGATATTTTAGAGACTTGGGGCCTTTTTGTCTATAATATATGCGGCTGCTAATAGGAATCGGCTTATTCCAAATACTATATAAGCAGTTTTATCAGACCTCAAAATTCTTGCCGCTTCCTTTTTACTTCCTTATTCTTAGATTAATACAAATCGGGCGGATCCACGTCCTTCTAGGCTTATCATAAACGTTGCAAAACAATAGCACCTGCTCGATAGTTTCAATACTTTTCATATTGCACAAGTTACAAATTGGATTGTTTCTATTATTTCTCAACCTGTCCCATTTTACAGTATATGACTTAATTTGCAGGATTTCGTACCAAAATTTAATGTGAAGTATTTTTGCATGCCTTGTGTAGGAGGCTGGCCTGGCTTGTAGTGGGTACCAGAGGTACTTACACCTTGTGCCAGGTCCAGTTATCCCATATTAGTGTAGAAGAGGTGTTTCTAGCAGCTTAGGCTGATAGAAGGTAGCTATGGCAAAGCAGCTTAGGCTGAACTAGGAGACATGTAAAACTCCTACTATACCACCGGTGTCATATGCACAATATCATAAGAAAACCCAATCCACAGAATTACTCAAAATAAAGGTACTTTATTTTTATGACAATATGGCAAAAGTATATCAGTGAGTACCCTCAGTATGAGGATAAGTTATATACACAAGATATAGGTAAACAAACCAAAATCATGCAGGTAATAGCAAGAAAAGTAATGCAAGCAGTGTAGAATTACAATAGATTGCAATAGGAGCACATAGGTATAGGGGCAACACAAACCATACACTCCAAAAGTGGAATGCGAACCACGAATGGACCCCAAACCTATGTGAGCTTGTGGAGGGTTGATGGGACTGTAAGAAAACAGTGAGGGTTAGAAAAATAGCCCACCCCAAGACCCTGAAAGGTCGGTGTAAAGTGTACCTACTACCCCCAGAGAGAACAGAAGTCGTGATAGGGGGATTCTGCAGGAAGAACAAACACCAGCAATGCAACAACAGTGGATTTCCAGACCTGAGTACCTGGAAGACAAAGGGACCAAGTCCAATAGTCGCGACAGTGTCGAGAGTGGGCAGGAGCCCAGGAAATGCCAGCTGAGGGTGGAAGGAAGCTGCCACTTGGTGGAAGAAGCTTGGAGTTCTGCAAGAAAGAAGAGAGCTAGTGACTTCTCCTTTGGTAGACGGGTGTCCCACATCGCGATGAAGCTTGAAGAGTTGTTCCCACACAGAAAGACCGCAAACAAGCCTTGCTAGCTGCAAGGGTCACGGTAGAGGTTTTTGGGTGCTGCTGTGGCCCAGGAGGGACCAGGATGTCGCCACTTGGAGGAGGAGACCGAGGGGGCGCCCAGCAACTCAGGGAGCCCTCAAAGAAGCAGGCAGCCCCCATAGAAGTACCTGAACAGGCACTTGGAAGAAAAGTGAACCAGAGTCCACCCAAAGTCACAAAAGGGAGTCCCACGATGCCGGAGGACAACTCGGAAGGTTGTGCACTGCAGGAAGGAGTGTTGGGGACCCAGGCTTGGCTGTGCATGAAAGAAATCCTGGAAGAGTGCACAGGAGCCGGAGCAGCTGCAAATCATGCGGTACCCAGCAATGCAGTCTAGCGTGGGGAAGCAAGGACTTACCTCCACCAAACTTGGACTGAAGAGTCACTGGACTGTGGGAGTCACTTGGACAGAGTTGCTGAGTTCCAGGGACCACGCTGAGAGGGGACCCAGAGGACCAGTGATGCAGTCTTTTGGTGCCTGCGGTTGCAGGGGGAAGATTCCGTTGACCCACAGGAGATTTCTTCAGAGCTCCTGGTGCAGGGAGGAGGCAGGCTACCCCCAGAGCATGCACCACCTGGAAACAGTTGAGAAAGCCGGCAGGATGAGGTGATACAAGGTTGCTAGTAGTCGTCTTGCTACTTTGTTGCGGTTTTGCAGGCGTCTTGAGCAATCAGCGGTCGATCCTTTGGTAGAAGGTGAAGAGGGAGAGGCAGAGGAACTCTGGTGAGCTCTTCCATTCGTTATCTGGTGAGATCCCCAAATCAGAGACCCTAAATAGCCAGAGAAGGAGGTTTGGCTACCTAGGAAGGAGGATTGGCTACCAAGAGGTAAGAGCCTATCAGAAGGAGCCTCTGACATTACCTGCTGGCACTGGCCACTCAGAGCAGTCCAGTGTGCCACAGACACCTCTGTTTCCAAGATGGCAGAGGTCTGGGACACACTGGAGGAGCTCTGGGTACCTCCCCTGGTAGGTGCAGGGGAGTGGTCACTTCCCTTTCCTTTGTCCAGTTTCGCACGAGAGCAGGGCTGGGGGATCCCTGAACCGGTGTAGACTGGCTTATGCAGAGATGGGCACTATCTGTGCCCATCAAAGCATTTCCAGAGGCTGGGGGAGGCTACTCCTCCCCAGCCTTCACACCGATTTCCAAAGGGAGAGGGTGTTACACCCTCTCTCAGAGGAAGTCCTTTGTTCTGCCTTCCTGGGCCAGGGCTGCCTGGACCCCAGGAGGGCAGAAACCTGTCTGAGGGGTTGGCAGCAGCAGCAGCTGCAGTGGAGACCCCGGAAAGGCAGTTTGGCAGTACCCGGGTTCTGTGCTAGAGACCCGGGGGATCATGGAATTGTCCCCCCAATGCCAGAATGGCATTGGGGGGACAATTCCATGATCTTAGACATGTTACTTGACCATGTTCGGAGTTACCATTGTGACGCTGTACGTAGGTAGTGACCTATGTACAGCGCACGCGTGTAATGGTGTCCCCGCACTCACAAAGTCTGGGGAATTTGCCCTGAACTATGTGGTGGCACCTTGGCTAGTGCCAGGGTGCCCACACACTAAGTAACTTTGCACCCAACTTTCACCAGGTGAAGGTTAGACATATAGGTGACTTATAAGTTACTTAAGTGCAGTGGTAAATGGCTGTGAAATAACGTGAACGTTATTTCACGCAGGCTGCAGTGGCAGGCCTGTGTAAGAATTGTCAGAGCTCCATATGGGTGGCAAAAGAAATGCTGCAGCCCATAGTGATCTCCTAGAACCCTAATACCATGGGTACCTCAGTACCATATACTAGGGAATTAAATGGGTGTACCAGTATGCCAATGTGAATTGGTAAATTTAGTCGCCTAGCCTGTTAGTGACAAATTTAAAAGTAAAGAGAGAGCATAACCACTGAGATTCTGGTTGGCTGAGCCTCAGTGAGACAGTTAGGCATCACACAGGGAACACATATAGGCCACAAACTTATGAGCACTGGGGTCCTGGTTAGCAGGGTCCCAGTGACACATAACAAACATACTGACAACATAGGGTTTTCACTATGAGCACTGGGCCCTGTCTAGCAGGATCCCAGTGCGACAGTGAAAACACCCTGACATATACTCACAAGCAGGCCAAAAGTGGGGGTAACAAGGCTAGAAAGAGGCTACTTTCTCACACCTTGGATGTATTACATCTAGCCATTCTTCAAAGTTGGGTTTTGGTTTAATATTCAGAAACTGGGTGGTTAATCTTCCCAAATTCACATTTCGATGGAGGTTAGAAAGATAATGCTCCCAGTACACTTGTTTCAGGAAAACCTTTGAAAGCACAGTAAGAGTATGAGGATCGTCCCAGAAGAATTTAAGGTCCAGTTTGAGAAACCAAAACCTCACATGGCGGAGCCAAGGGAAAGGTGCAGATCTATCTAAATCAACAAGCTCCATTAGTGCTTCTCTGTAAGGAGACCGATCTGGTACTTTCCAAAGCCTGCACCAATAGAGCAATAGATCTTAATATTGCCGAATTATCAATTTGCTTTATATTCAGGTCTAGGAACATTGTGATCAGGGGTGTTGAGGCAGGTAACCCTCATATACTTCTCATAAAGATGTTTTCTTGTAACATTAGTTGTACCAGATTTGCTGATTCCCATAACTCTGCCTCGTATAAAGCAGCAGCTTGGGCTTTGTATCTGTAAACCTCAAGCACAGGGGATACTGCGCTGCCTACGATTTTTCGGTATTTGGTACTAATCGCTGTGGAATTATACACAAGGGATGTTTCAGCTTTATCCACATGAGGAGTCCATGATAATTTAGAATCCAACATTATCACTAAGTAGTTAAAATGTTTTACACTTTCCAATGTTTGCCCATGGATGGAAATATTCCTTCTAAGGAGTCTGTGGGGTCTAACATTAAAATATATTGTTTTGCTTACAGTGATTTCTAACCCCTTTTCCACACAAAACTCATTAAATTTCTCTATTAGGGTCTATAGCTGCATAGGCATTTGAGACATTAAGATAGTATTGCCTTCAAAAAGGGGAACAGGGACATTATCCCCACTTAATCTTGGGAAATCATGTACACATTGTTTTAGATGATAAACTACATCATTGATATAGAGAGAGAATAGGGTGGTGCAAGTACTCACCCCTGTCTCACTCCCATATTTATAGGGATAGAATCTGTTAATTCCCCGTTTGAATCCCATCTAACTTTTGCGTTGTTATTTTCATGCAGCCTGATTTTCTGAGCAAGGAGATGTTCTGGAATACCTAGTTTCCTTAGTGAGGCCCATAGGTTACCCCTCGGAACCAGGTCAAAACCTTGCATAGATCGACAAATGCTATATAGAGAAGGCTTTTTTGCAACTTAGAGTATTTCCACATAATACATAAAAAGCCTGAAGACCTGATCGATTGCACCAGTTCTCCACCTGAAACCTGTTTGGCAAGATGATAAAATATTTCCCTCCTCCATCCAATCAACAATTTTTTGTAGTACCTGTTTGGCATAGATTTTTTGTGATGCATCAATTAAGCTGATCAGCCTATAGTTCCCGGGCTCTTGCCTGGATCCTTTTTTATGGATTAGAATAATTTCCACTCCTTTCCACGTGTCAGGAATAGGGCCTCTACTTGCTATTGGATTGCTTATTAGGTTTATGTATGTGTCCCAAATGTCAATATTAAGTTTTAAATAAATCTACTGGATCTTGTCCAGGTCTGGGGCTTTGCCTGATTTCATAGTTTGTATAGCCGCCACTGTTTCCTCCAGACTAAAGCAGATATTCTCCGCTGGGACTACTATCAATTGCTCCCCGGTAGGAGGAGGGTGGTAGAAGTGGTTAATGGAATCTGAATAAAGATCAGTAAAATGACACTCATGTAGCAGGACCTATATGACGCTCAGTGTTAGATAGCCCCTCTGTACTCCCATGAATAACTATCCTCAAAAAAGTTACTGTATCTTTTTGCTTAGCTGCAGTAAGAAGATCCGCCCAATTTTGATCCTCCCAACTTTTCTCTGCCTTGGTCAAGCTTTTCCTGAGGCTAGCCCTTGCTTGTTGTATTCCTGTCTGACTTTTCGATTTTAGGACTTGGAATATTATCCTTTTCCCTTCTTTGCATTCAGATGTATACCAGGGGTTAGATTTCCTAGTGGCGTTTTCTCCTTGATATGACTTTTGTTGTATCATTTTAGAAAAATGGGACCTCAGCGATGTAGTTAAGGATTGATGTATGGCAAGCATTGGTATTTCATTAGGCCTTGCAGAGACATATGGGTTAAACAAGTTAGAAAATTGGGTATATATATTTTCCATAGCCTCCATATTACTCAGTACTAAGGGCCATTTTACAGATCTGAAATTGTTACTGACAGAGGGTGTTATTTCAGTCCTATTCCTTCCTGAGCAACTCAAATTTAGGTTCAATCCCTTCAATTCTATGCTTATTGGGATCACTTTCTCTTGTGTTTTCTATTTTAAATGTCTTTATCCTATCCCATGAGACTGTGCTATGTATAATATAATTGAGTCTTGAGCGTACCCTACCTCTTTGGAATGTATTCAAGTTAGAGTCCTCCTGTACTATTCTGCCACTGGATGCCCTTAACCCATGTTGTACAGTAATACTCATAATTTGCAGGGCCACAGCTGTGCAAGGAAGCGTTTCTTCGGTGGTCAAAAGGGGAGCACCTCTTGCTATATCTTCGTCTTCTAACAAATGGTCTAATTCGAATATGGGTTCATAATTACAGTTAAAATCACCTATTATTATTGGTTCACCTGCAGAGACGTTTTTTAACATAGCGTCTAAGAAGCTTATTGCACATGACTCCTGGTTTGTTCTCCTAGGTCTCACATAGACATTAAAAAGATGGTATAAGATTTTGTTTTTAGTACTATTTGACACCCCCAAAATAGAAGGTGAGGCTATATTATGCAGGTTTATCTCAACATTTAGGGAAATGTTTACCCATAAGACCAGTCTACCAGATGCTCTCCCACTTGATGTCGGGATGGCACTCACAAATTAAGTTTTATAACCCAACTTGTACGGTGGTTCCACTAACCAAGTCTCCTGGAAGAGACCGATTAAATTGGTCAACATAATCATGCCAATCTGGATCAGTTAGCTGGTTCTTAATCATGCCACATTCCGTGACAATACAGAGACAGTATCCCTAAATATTGAGCACACAGATCTTGTTGTCGATCCCTGGGATACAACAGGGTCATTGTGGTCAGGTATTGAACCCACATCCCTCCCAAGCCTCATTCTGCTGGCTATTGTCACCTAGAGTTTCATCGGTTGTTACATATGGGGTCAAGTCCTGGCCTGATGGGCTAGAATGGATCAGTCAGTCTATGGTCTCAAGTTCACTATCTCTTTTTGGCCTTACTTCCTGTTCCATTCCTCTTTGGCTATCCCTCAAGGCTAGGGAATTTGGGGAAAGGGGATTAAATAATCTAAATCTCATATCCGATTTTAAAGAGGTTCCAGATCTCAACTCCATGGCGATAAGGAAATCTTATCTTTCACTGTTATTGCAATGGCATCAGACCTTCTATTACCTCCTGATTAGCCTTTCTGCTTTTACAATATCTGAACGTATAAATGATAAGCATTGTCGCTTATGGCTAATGCAGTGGGTAAGCTTATTTTTGAGGGAGTCCCCGTCTTCCCTGCCGGAGTGATTCAATTTAGGCACATTGGTTAAATAGACTGCATGTTCCTTGGAGTTCCTCAAACTACTCTCATGAAGTTGTGTGTTTATGGAGCTGTTTGCACTCCTATTGAGAGGTTGATCATGTAATTTTGCCAAGTGCCTCGCTTCTATCTCAGGGGCCCAGCCCTCCTAAGAAATTCTACATGCTTCCTTGTGTGATTCACCTATCTGGGAACCAATACATTCCCATCCCCTGCTCTTAAGTTTGTTGTCCCATCCTCTCTGTCCACATGTCAGGTAGGTGGCATTACACTGTTCAGGATTTTATCATGCTGTGCTAGGGATCGTATGGGAGTTTGAAATCTACCTACTGGATGCAAGGGTCTAGGAGAGGTTTTTTTTTTTTTTTTTTTTTTTTTTTTTATGTCTAGCGCGCAATTAATTACCATTCTTTGGTATCCTTTGCATGTTTTACCAAGATTTCTACCAGGCACCTTAATTCCTTAACCTCTTGTGATCGATTACTAATGATCTCATATAAATCTGGTTCATCCCTCTTTTTATATTTCAAGCAGCTGTCCTGATCTTGATGCAGTACTACTGTTCCTCTGTAGCCGATTGTCTTACAGAGTCAAAATGAAGACCATTATCTATATGATTTTTCCCAGCTGCATTGTTTAGATCGTGTTTCTCCAAAACAGCATACCTATTGGAACAGATTCAGCCACTCTTGGGGTATGTCCTCCCCTTCAATACTTCGGCTTTGTAGTGGGCACTGGCATAGGGCTTGTGCAGATTTGACTTTCCCTCTTCCCATTATAATAGTATCAGGATTTTGGCTAGTTGATGGTCGAACGTCGCCCCACCTCACCTCAGTGGTTTTTTTCTTATGTGTCCCTATCTTTTTTGTATAAAAGGACGTGATTGTTTTTTTTTTTTTGGGGTGTGTGACCGGGCGGGTTCAAGAACGACACGTAGAGATAGGTTTGGTTTGTCTTGGATGTGCTTTCTTATGGTTTTGTGGCAAGATAGTTCTTAATTTACGTAACTTTCTGAGTCTCTTTAATGTTTCCGTGCGTTGCCCTTTCCCTGGAATTTCACCTCTTCCTTGGTTTGTTTTCTGTCTGGCAGGTCTCCCAGGAAGCGCATGTGGGGGAACAAACAAGAAAGGTATCGGTAAGTTCCTTTTCCTTCTTTTGCCTCGTTTCCTTTTTCCCCTATCCTTTCTTTTTTTCTCTACCTTTCAGTTTCTTTACGAGCTTCTTTTGTGGTCTCTGTCTCTCTCTCTTTCTCTGGTATTTCTTCTATATTGCTCTGTGTCTCTCAGCTTTTCTGGAAGTAACTTCTGCTATACTGTTCCCTCGTTGTATTCTTTTCTTCTACTGCTTCTTTTCTGGGTTTTGTGAGGGTTTTATTAGGTATACTTTTCCCCCCTTTCCTGGTCCAGTCCTCCCACTCCCCCTTGTCTCGTGTTCCCTCGTCCTCCCACTCCCTCTGGATTGTTGTTCCCTTCCCCGCCCGAACTCCCGTTGTGGCTCTTTACACGCACCTTCTTCTCTGGAAGCGTGGCAGGTCTGCTCGCGTCAGGCCTTCTGGGACGCTGAGATGGCCGGTCCACTGGACGCCTCCTCTGCTCCTTTCTGCTCTCCTTGAATTCTTCTGTTCCTTCCTCCGACGGCGTGTCTCCCCCGCTCCTCCGTTGCGCGCCGCACTTTCCACTCCGGCCCGCTTTTCAGCAGCCCTGCCTCTGCCCCTGGAATGTATTCCGGATTGGTTACCTTGGCATGAAGATCTGGGGCACTAGAGGCAGCGTCCGCATCAGTCGGGTTCGTGTACGGGCTACCTCGGGTCGGCCCGTCACAGGGTGATTCCTGTAGTTTGGACTTATCCCACAACAGGGATTCAACCTCTTCTATCAAATAGTCAATCTCTGAGATAGTATAGTTATCCCCTGCATGCCTTTTCTTTTTGGGTATCTTCTCCTTACCCTTAGAGGGCTCAATTTCTTTGTTTCCCCAATTTCAACTCTATAACCCCTTCGCTGCCAGGCCTTTTCCCTCTCCTGTGCTGAGCCTTTTTTTGGCTATTTGGGTCAGTTCGCGCTTAGGCCCTCATAACTTTTTGTTCACATAAGCTACCCACGCCAAAAATGCGTCCCTTTTTTTTCCAACATCCTAGGGATTCCAGAGGTACCCAGACCTTGTGGGTTCCCCTGAAGGAGACCAAGAAATTAGCCAAAATACAGTGATATATATATATTTTTTTTTCAAACAAATGGGAAAAAAGGGCTGCAGAAAGCAGCTTGTGTTTTTTTTCCCCCTGAAAATGGCATCAACAAAGGGTTTGCAGTGGCAAGATCACCATCTTCCCAGCTTTCAGGAACAGGCAGACTTGAACTGGAAAACCAAATTTTTCAATACAGTTTTGACATTTTACTGGGACATACCCCATTTTTACTATTTTTGTGTGCTTTCAGCCTCCTTCCAGTTAGTGACCAAAATGGGTGAGAAACCAATGCTGGATCCCAGAAAGCTAAAAATTTCTGAAAAGTAGACAAAATTCTGAATTCATCAATGGGTAATTTGGTGTAGATCCTACAAGGGTTTCCTACAGAAAATAACAACTGAAATAAAAAAATATTGAAATTGAGGAAAAAAAACAGCCATTTTTCTCTACGTTTTACTCTGTAACTTTTTCCTGCAATGTCAGATTTTCTAAAGCAATATACCATTACGTCTGCTGGACTCTTCTGGTTGCAGGGATATATATAGGGCTTGTAAGTTCATCAAGAAACCTAGGTACCCAGAGCCAATAAATGAGCTTCACCCTGCAGTGGGTTTTCATTCTATACAGAGTATACAGCAATTAATTTGCTGAAATATAAAGAGTGAAAAATAGCTATCAAGAAAACCTTTGCATTTCCAAAATGGGCACAAGATAAGGTGTTGAGGAGCAGTGGTTATTTGCACATCTCTGAATTCCAGGGTGCCCATACTAGCATGTGAATTACAGGGCATTTCTCAAATAGATGTCTTTTTTTTACACACTCTCTTCTATTTGGAAGGAAAAAACGTAGAGAAAGACAAGGGGCAATAACACTTGTTTTGCTACTCTATGTTCCCCCAAGTCTCCCGATAAAAATGATACCTCACTTCTGTGGGTAGGCCTAGCGCCCGCGACAGGAAATGCCCCAAAACACAATGTGGACACATCACATTTTTTGACAGAAAACAGAGGTATTTTTTTGCAAAGTGCCTACCTGTAGATTTTGGCCTCTAGCTCAGCCGGCACCCAGGGAAACCTACCAAACCTGTGCATTTTTTAAAACTAGAGACCTAGGGGAATCCAAGATGGGGTGACTTGTGGGGCTCTGACCAGGTTCTGTTACCCAGAATCCTTTGCAAACCTCAAAATGTTGCTAAAAAAACACATTTTCCTCACATTTCGGTGAGAGAAAGTTCTGGAATCTTAGAGGAGCCCCAAATTTCCTTCCACCCAGTGTTCTCCCAAGTCTCTCGATAAAAATGATACCTCACTTGTGTGGGTGGGCCAGGTGCCTGCAACAGAATAAGGCCAAAACTTGTAGAGATAGAGGGGATAGCACAGCGAGTTGATAAAGACATATTCTTCTTTTATACATCTTTAGGCTGACTCTGCTTTGGGGACCCACACAAGTGAGGTGTCATTTTACTTGGGAGAATGAGGGGAATGCTGGGGAGTAGGAATTTTGTGCTGGAGCGGTGATCGTACAAACGAAAGTCAGGAAAATATGCTTTTTTAAAGAAAATTTTGAGGTTTGCAGAGGAGTCTGGGTAAGAAAATGTTGGGGGATCCACCCAATCCACACCTCCCTGGACTCCTTGGGGTGTCTAGTTTAAAAAATGTCTGGGTTTGGTAGGTTTCCCTAGATGAAGGCCGCACCCAGGACCAAAAACATAGGTGCCCCCTCCCCCCCAAACACAGGTAGTTTTGTAATATATCATTTTGATGTGTCCACATACGTCTGTGATGTGCCAAACACCAAAATTGTGAAAAGAAACGCACTTAGGTTATGTGAAAAAGACCCCTCACCCACCAATCAAGTTGGTGACATGCTTCATCATCGGGGTCCCACCAGAGGCACCTAGCGTGTCACAGGTGTGCTGCGACGCCTGATTACAGCGGAGCAGGTTTTGTCATTTTTACCACACATACTGGTTGGATTTGGCACGAGGGTGGGTGATGGTTCAGTGGATCAAATTTTATTAACAAGAGATTTCACAAAAATGAAATGCACTGTTAATAACTGAAAGGCCAAAAAACGGAACCAATGACTCCCAGCTCATGAGCTGTAAAGCCACGGCAAGGCACCAACCGCTTTATAGTCCATTCACACACCTTTCATAGATGACATGCACAAGACCATTCACGCTGCCAGACACGGGCCCAGCACATTACAACACTCGCATCGACAGTCCGCGCCACTCAAGGGCCCATCCCTTACATACGCCCACATGCCTGATACAGCAATCACACCAGCTGATGGGAGTGTGTGGACTGGTGTTTGGCTGGCAGTGTGTTGCAGGAGCCAGCAGCAAGTCATTATGTAAATTATGTACACCCTCAGCCAAGCCCCACTCCACACACAATGGCATCACATTTGTTTTTTTAAAACAAAGAAACCCCTAACTAATTAGAAATAATTACAAAACTACAAACACAAAAGCTCTAAGTACATGACAGAAATGCTACCCATGAAACTGAACACATGAAAATACAAAACGGGCATGAGTTTACACTCATGGTTGTTCCCAGTATTTCTTCTGGGTGTGGTAATTCTTAAAACAACCACCCTCACGCAGCCCAGGCTTTGAATGACAATCTGGGCAGTACATTTGAGTCTCCCTCCGGATACCTCTTCGAAAACACACTCTACATTTCTTAGCTGGAAAGTCTTTTTTGGCTGTGGGAGGAATGTGCTCAGCAAAGTGGCAATCTTTCAATTTAGCCACATCCTCCACCACTGCTTCTCTAGGAACTCTGGCCTGTTCCACCACAATAAGGCTCTCTATCAGTGACTCCTGAAGTTTCACAAATGTCAGCTTTGACTCTGGAGACCTATCCTTGAACACAATAAAAGCATTAAAAGTTGCTAAGTGGAAGAAGTGAATTGCTAACTTCTTATACCAAACGTAAGACTTACGAATAGCAGTATAAGGTTCCAACCTTTGATCAACTCTATCTACACCTCCCATGTGCTTATTATAATCTAAAATGCACACAGGTTTGCGCACTTCAGCAACCTGGTCCCAAACAGTCACGGGGGAAGTACATGGTTGGTACTTAGCATGTAGACATCCCTCCTGTCTGAAAACTTCAAAGCTAGCAGCTCATCATTCCGCAAGGCACTGCACTGTCCCCTCTGAAGTTTTTTACAGACTAGCTCCCTTGGATAGCCTTTCCGGTTACAACGAATTGTGCCACAAGCAACAGTGTCCACTCTAAACAATTCCTTGAACAACTGCACGCCAGTGTAAAAGTTATCTACATACAAATGGTGACCTTTGTTGAACAGTCGTCTACCAAGTTCCCACACAATTTTCTCAGTAACTCCAAAAGTGGGAGGACAACCAGGGGGGTCAATACTGGAATCGCTACCAGTGTAGACACGGAAATTCTACACATATCCTGTACTACTTTCAGACAGCATATACAATTTAATTCCACATCGTGCCCTCTTGCTAGGAATGTACTGCCTAAAAAACAAACGACCCTTGAAGAGGACCAAAGACTCATCCACAGCTATTTCTTTACCTGGAACATAGACCTCTGGAAACCGATCTACAAAATGATCAAGGACAGGACTAATCTTAAAAAGACGGTCAGAATCAGGGTGATCTCGTGGCAAGGCTAATGCATTGTCAATAAAATGCAGCATCCTAAGAAGAAGCACATACCGATTACGACTCATTGTTGCAGGAAATATAGCTGTTGCCATCAAGGGACTAGTAGACCAATAAGAAGCCAGTGACGGCTTCCATATCAACCCCATCAAAAGAGTCAAACCTAAAAACCTTTTCATCTCCTCCAAATTTGTGGGAATCCCCTGGGCAGCTCTAGAGTGCGGCCTAAGTCTAGCAGCGTTGTCCCTCAAATACTGCTCCGCATACAAATTAGTCTGCTCAACAATCTCTTCCAAAAACACATCATCCACAAATAACTCAAAGAAATTGACAGGCAAAAAGTTCTCTGTATTGACTCTAAACCCTGGGAGACCAGTAAAGGCAGGCAACTCTGGCTGCTCCATGTTTGGGGCAACCCAGAGTTCAGGTCTTCTAACGGGAAACCTTTCAGCCCCAGGTTGCTGCACTAATGGCACATCAGTGTCCTCCTCTGAAACAGGCCCTTCATCTGCACTGAGTGTGGCTTCCTCATCGGAAGATTCCTCTCCAACAGAAACTTCACTGCCAGAATCTCTCACTTCCTCCTCTGCCTCTGATGCAGAGTCCGTCTCATAATCCTGATCAGACAGTGACTCAAAAAGCATACCAACCACCTGCTGAGCGGTCATCCTGCAGCTAGCCATGATCTTTCCTACGAAAATTAACTGGACAAATGCACCACCAACAACCAGCACTGTGTAAGATAAGTAATAAAGTGTAGCTTTATTTGTAAGAGTTATAAACTCAAACTATACCGCTCACTTGCCTGAAAAAGCTTGAATCATTAGCAACTACTCTGCACAGACAAAGCAATCACCAATGATATCCCACTAAAAAGAAAGAAAGAAAAGCAAATTAGAAATAAGACAACACAAATATCATTGTGCACAAATCTAAGGACAATTTCACAAAAAAACCTGCATTTAGTACACCACCTACAAACCTGTCATTCATGCATGGCAACAATACTCCTTTGGAGTAAATTGTTTTTACTTACCTAAAACATGCAACTATGCAAACCGCAGGTCACTCACCGCCAAAACCGCAAGGAGCCACAGCAAAGAAAGCCAAAGCTTTGAACTAGAACAAAAAGGAGGAAATAAATTATCACAAATGCAAATACTTCGTCAGTTGACAAACATCCAAACATCAAGCATTTAGAAATTGGTGCCTAAGTGGATTCTGCCATAGGGGCAGATGGGCCTACTAAAAAATAGGCCCATCTGCCCCAACGGGGGCAGAAAATACCTTTAGTAGTGTGTCCCCAGGGGGAGCAACCCTTGCCCAAGGGCCCACCCTCCCAAAAAAAGAAAAACACACACACACTATCCCTGGTGCCTACGTGGCTTCTGCCCCCCCTTGGGGGCAGATGGGCCTAAAAAAAAAAAAAGGCCCATCTGCCCCCAAGGGAGGCAGAAATGGCCAACAGTTCAATGACCCCCTTGGGGGGGGGGGGCACCTTGCCCAAGGGGGTGCCCCCCACTTAAATAAACATATAAAAAAATAATCCCTGGCGTTCTAGTGGTTTCTGCGCCCCTTGGGGGCAGATCAGCCTAAAAATAATAGGCTGATCTGTCCCCAAGGGGGGCAGAAATGGCCTTGGTACACGTGCCCCCAAAGGGGGGGCGACCCTTGCCCAAGGGGCCGCCCCCCTCCACTAACACACACACACTATCCCTGGTGTCTAAATGGCTTCTGCCCCCCTTGGGGGCAGATGGGCCTAAAAGAAATAGGCCCATCTGCCCCCAAGGGGGGCAGAAATGGCCAACAGTTTAATGCCCCCTTTGGGGGGCACCCCCTGCCCAAGGTCCCCCAAACAAAAATAAACATATTAAAAAAATCCCTGGCGTTCTAGTGGTTTCTGCCCACCTTGGGGGCAGATCAGCCTAAAAATATTAGGCCAATCTGCCCCCAAGGGGGGCAGAAATGGCCACACAAACATGCCCCCAAATGGGAGCGACCTTTGCCCAAGGGGCCGCTCCCCAACGCTAAACATTGAAAACATCAACAAAACAAAAAAATCCCTGGCGTCTAGTGGATTCTACCCCTCTTAGGGGCAGATCAGCCTAAAAATAATAGGCCGATCTGCCCTCAAGGGGGGCAGAAATGGCCACACAAACATGCCCCCAAATGGGAGCAACCCTTGCCCAAGGGGCCGCTCCCCAACGCTAAACGTTGAAAACATTAAAAAAATATATATATCCCTGGCGTCTAGTGGCTTCTGCCCCCCTTGGGGGCAGATCCACCTAAAAATATTAGGCCGATCTGCCCCCAAGGGGGCAGAAATGGCCAAACAAACATGCCCCCAAATGGGAGCGACCCTTGCCCAAGGACCGCTCCCTGACAGACAAACAACAAATTTCAGCCAAAAAAGAGAAAATCCCTGGCGTCTAGTGGGCATTCCTGCTGCCCGATCGCAATGCAATCGGGCAGCAGGAATGCTCAAAGAGACACCTGGGGAAAGGAAAAGCCTTTCCTTTCCCCCGGTGCATCTTTGTCCCAAACCCCCCACCGGCCGGAGGAGAAACTCACCTGTTTCTCCGTACTCACACTGGAAGCAAATGGCTTCCACTGCGATCGGCAGTGTGTAATGATGTCAGCGCGCAATCGCGCGCTGATGTCATTGCAGTGGGTTTGGGGGGTTCGGGGGGCCGGGGGTGGAAGGGGAAGGTCTTCCCCTTCCATCCCTGCCTTGGGGGGGTGGGGGGAAACCCCACGGAGGGAGCGCTAGCGCTCCCTCCGGGCCGAGGACATAATGGTTACATCCTCGGCACAGGAGCACTGTGCCGCAGGACATAACCACTACGTCCGCAGCACAGAAGGGGTTAATTATCTTTGGCTCCTACCTATTCAACCCCGCTTGTTGTTATCTTTGCTCGTGGATGGTCTTCTCTTCATTTATTCCCCTTATTGGCTATTTCACGAATGAAATTTAAGGTCACCTAATGGGATTTCACATAATTATACAGTCAAAATACTCTTCTTGATACTATGTCATCTGTTTGCCGAAATACAAATAAATCTCTTAAAACCTTACTTAGGCAAATAAAAGGGGGGGGGCCCAGCCCAGCCTCCTCCAGGCTCCAACGGGTGTGGACAGGCCCGCCCTTGGCCCGTGCTTTGCCCAGGCATGGCTCGCGTGCGTCCCACGCTGCAGGAAGGACAGAGCACTTTTAACTCGATGAAGCCCCTCCTCCCTCTCACAGGTGCAGTCAATGAAGATGGCAGGCAAAACAGCAGTGCACCCTGGGTCAGTTAGTCCCACCAGGAGGGCAGTGTCGGCTTTGGTGTCAGGCACACTTACTCTGGGACAGACTGTCCAACCAGGGTATGGGAGTCAGCCTTTCAAATGGCCCCACAAGATCAAATGCGTCCTGCGTTGCGGGAAGGAGAGAGCACTTTTAACACGATGAAGCACCTCCTCCCTCTCACAGGTGCAGTCAATGAAGATGGCAGGCAAAACAGCAGAGCACCCTGGGACAGGTAGTCCCACCAGGAATGCAGTGTTGGCTTTTGTGTTAGGCACACTTAACCTGGGACAGACGGTCTCACCAAGGTATGGGAGTCAGCCCTTCAAATGGCCCCACAAGATGAAACACGTACCCTCAGAGATCAAAAAAGAAACAGGGAGCACACTGCCTTGCATTCAAGTGGAAAATAGCCCCAAGGCATCATGGTAAATGCAGTCATTTAAATATAAATAGCGAGAACTTTTCAAAAAATTATTCACCCTAAGTAGGTGCAGCAAGTGCTGTATCGCTGTAGAAAGTCTTTCACCTAAGGTAGGTGCAGCAAGTGCCGTATCTCTGGACACGTGTTTCTGGCTTTTGGCCGTCATCAGCAGAGAGTGTATGTAACTGAAGGGGTTGCTTGAAATGCCGCCAAACGTCTTCACAGGTTTTTGTACCACTCAGTAGGCACACAGGTGCATCGCCAGTGCTCGTCAGCAAGAGGCTCACGGGAGCCATCTTTTAGACATCCAAAAAGAAAAAGGGAGCACACTGCCTTGCATTCAAGCAGAAAATAGCCCCAAGGCATCTTGGTAAATGCAGTCATTTAATTAAATACAAATAGCGAGAATTTTTCAAAACATTATTCACCCTAAGTAGGTGCAGCAAGTGCCGTATCCGTGTAGAAAGTCTTTCACCTAAGGTAGGTGTAGCAAGTGCCGTATCTCTGGACACGTGTTTCTGGCTTTCGCCCGTCATCAGCAGAGAGTGTATGTAACTGAAGGGGTCGATTGAAATGCCGCCAAACTTCTTCACAGGTTTTTGTACCACTCAGTAGGAGCACCGGTGCATCGCCAGTGCTCGTCAGCAAGAGGCTCACGGGAGCCATCATTTAGACATCCAAAAAGAAAAAGTGAGCACACTGCCTTGCATTCAAGTGTAAAATAGCCCCAAGGCATCATGGCAAATGCAGTCATTTAAATATAAATAGCGAGAATTTTTCAAAAAATTATTCACCCTAAGTAGATGCAGCAAGTGCCAAAGAGGTTGATGTCAAGGGTCATAAGGCTGGCCTCCTGTTATAGCTTCAGGGATACAACAAGTTACAAGAGGCCTCTCCTGCAACTGGCCAGTTCCAATTTGACTGTCCCTATACCCTGCTGTTGGCCTCTGCTGCAGTGAGTCTTTAACCCCAACTGCTGTCACCAAAGTCCTGGACTCTTGGCTAGTGTCAAATTATATGCTTCCTAGCTTTTCCTGAAAGTTAGTAACGTTTTGGCGCCAAGAACTTCCAGAGGACAGGACCAACCTGCTAAACTGATCCAATGAAGAAACATTGCCACCAGGCCAAAGGTTCAGGTTGCTTTCACTCTGAGCTTTTCCACAGCAGCAAATTTTATTCAGCAGGACCTTTCAAAAAAGGCATCCAGCCTCATGGAGGACTCCTTGGCTACAACCTGCAGCCATGTCATGCTGGAAGAATCAGAGTTCCAAAAAAAGTGACTTAATACCGAGGTGCAATCTTTCCCAACTCCAGGCTCCAAAATTATCCTGCTAGTGAGGGGCCTTTTCTGGGTGCAAAAATCAAATTCCTCCAACTCTGAGCTTTCTTCCCAAAAGCCAGTGGCTTCACCAAGAGCTCCTCCAACCGCTGTCCCCTGACGTGAAGACCTCCTTGGCCACAAAATTGCCCTGCTGAGGAATTTTGACTTCCATTCTAATGACTAAGTCAAAAGATAAAGGGCCTCATTCTGAGGCCGGCGGGCGGCGGTCGGCGCCCGCCTGGCGGGAACCGCCATATGGCCGCTCCGGGGTCGAAAGACCGCGGAGGCCATTCTGGCTTTCCCGCTGGGCTGGCGGGCGACCGCCAGAAGGCCGCCCACAAGCCCAGCGGGAAACCCCTTCCCACGAGGAAGCCGGCTCTGAATGGAGCCGGCGGAGTGGGAAGGGTGCGACGGGTGCAGTAGCACCCGTCGCTAATTTCAGTGTCTGCTAAGCAGACACTGAAATTCAAAGTGGGGCCCTCTTACGGGGGCCCCTGCAGTGCCGATGCCATTGGCATGGGCACTGCAGGGGCCCCCAGGGGCCCCACGACACCCCTCACCGCCATCCTGTTCCTGGCGGTCGGAACCGCCAGGAACAGGATGGCGGTGAGGGGGTCGGAATCCCCCATGGCAGCGCAGCAAGCTGCGCCGCCATGGGGGATTCCTCAGGGCAGCGGAAAACCGGCGGGACACCGCCGGTTTTCCTGTTCTGACCGCAGCCATACCTCCGCGGTCAGAATGCCCTGCGGAGCACCACCAGCCTGTTGGCGGTGCTCCCGCCGACCCCGGCCCCGATGACCCCCAAAGTGTCCAGCTGGGTCGAACCTGGTTTCTCTACTTTCCCAACACTCCATCATGATTATCCTTAGCTTGCTCCTAGGTACTGATCAAGTGCAACCAAATGACCACAGTTGCTGCTTACCACTTTTTGAAGCTATTTTGAATCTTAAACTTTAACAAAAAATCTCTTATTGGGTTGTTGTAGTTTTTGGTGTCATTTTCTTTATTAGAATGTATTCTTTTTTCTAAATTGGGATTTGTGTGTTGTATTTTCATGTTATTACCTTTTTAGTACTGCATAAATACTTTACACATTGCCTCTAATTTAAGCTTGTTGGCTATGTGCCATAGCTACCAGGAGTTGAGCTCAGGTTTATTTAGTGACTTAAGTGGTTCACCCTGACCAGGGTTGTGGGTATTCCTTGAGGTGAATACTCAACCCCTCAAGTTATACCCCAGTTTCTTACAGATGTCTAATATAATATTAGATTAAGGCAGTATAATACATGAAAGAGCAGATTTGCTGTAGTTTTGGTAAACGTCCTTGGTTGCCATGAAGACAGTCTCCAACAATGGATTTCATTATCAATGATGAGCAAGTGTGTCGTTAAGCACTTTTCAATTCATATTCACATAAATTGTAAACCTGCTTGTTTCATCTAGCAGGAAAACATGAAATTGTAGCACAAATCTATTTTTAAAGCCACTTACGTGCACAACCACTTCCTGTGTTAAGAACATGTACCTGCGAGGGAACATAAAGTAACGTGTTTACATAAAAAGAACACATTCCAAACATTGGTGAATAAGCTTAACCTTGAATTGGTTGAACTGTGTATTATTTTCATACTAACAATCTACTAACCAGCGTACGTACGCATAGGCAGATCCCTCCCCTAGAAGTTCAATTTAAAAAAATATTAACTATATGTTCTAAAAGGGAATTTAAGGAATCCTGTTGCTTCCACGACGCCAGTGAACTTTTTTTCAGATTGCCCTGATTATTTAAGGGCGCGATCACTTGGCTATCCCTTTCTTATCCCGATTTTTGGTTTTACTGAGAACAATATCAATGGAGCCCATGATTTCTTCTCCGAACAAATCGTGTTCAATACGCCCCTGCTTGCATTCTTTAATGCATGCTCGATAAAGTAGCCACACATTTCTAGTTAAATATTACTGTCTGTCGGTCTTACAAAATAAATGGAACCACACCAACTCTAAACTGAATTGTCAGTCAATTGCTCTTAGAATGTGGACAAAGATACCGAAATATTTTACTTTTGATAAGATCTCGTGCTGTCTGGTGTAGTGTAAGTACTAGGCTCATCCATAAATCCCCTACTGAACACCTAACAAATTAGACTAGGATTAGTACAGCCCGATAAAAACTCGATTTTCAAAAATAAGTGGGGAGATATGGTCTTCTTCTTCCTCAGCAGATCTGTAGCACCCTTATGGGAGCAGATGTTGATCATTAAAATATTCAAACTAAATGTATCTCTAAATGTCGTTCACATCACTGTTGATGAATGGAGTCCAGCACCTTTTAAGGGCATTACCAGGCCCCATCTTCTCTTAATCGACCTGTTCCTAATCCGATGTGTAAAACAGTACTTTGTGAATGGACAAGCTCAAACAATCTCCTTGGTGGGCCTGTGTGTGCTTCACAAGTAGTCGAGACAACTCCATGAACTCTAGTACACGCAGTCTACTATCTTCAGGTTGATTATGGTCCAAACTGAATTCCTAGTAACAAAAGAGTAAACCTCCACAAAACGCAGCTACTGACTACCAATTTTCTAACTTTGCCGTGAGTGTGACAACTACTTTTGCGAATGTGAATTCCACAAATTGGAAAATCCCCCCAAGCATTCACACCAAACTACGAAGAGTAAAGCCTGGTTGCTGTCTCTACACTCAATGTCTTTTCATATCTCTTGCTCTCTCCTTTCTTGCTGGGTGCAGCATCTAATATACTCCAACCTTATCTGGCATCCATTGCGACAGGTCTCAAGGTTAATATGCTACTAACTCGCTAATCAGCCAGATGTGCTCTCAAATGGGTATAACCTTCAGACTATTAAAGCATAAAATATCGGATACAGTGGCCATGAATGAACTGGTATATCTTCTTTCCAGTCAGCAGCCATTAAATGCTGGATATACACAGTGCGAAGTTTGTGAAATAATAAGTGAGGCACACCATTAGACCTTTACTTTGACTCGTGCACGGATGCTTACAAATACACACACATTCACCCACATTCTCACATAAACACACTCACCCACAAGCATGCATACGACATACATTTAAAAGCATTTTTACTTATCTCATCTGCCAGATAGGGTAACCTTCCTCCTAATTATACACCTTTTAGATACTAGTGGTTAATTATATAATTCACTATTTGTGCAATAAAAAACCTGACGGAAGTCCAGGAGCAGGAAGCTTCAACTGAAGTAATTTAGGACGAGCTACCCCTGTGTTCCAGGCACTGATTTTGCCACCTCTGGTGACTTGAGTATGACGAAAAATGGGGCCTCGTGTAATAGTTTGTGCTTGTCAAACTGTCGGTTCCACTATTAGAACTTGATGGCATGCTTTGATGGGGTAGTACAATGATTGGTTTCTACCATATTTTGTGTGCTTTTTGGTCAGAAGAATCTAGTCCTAGGAACAGGTATTACCAACTGTTCTTTAGATTCTAGGAACAGATTAGTAATTCAGGTCACTGCAGTGCCAAGACGTTCCTGTTTGGGCTCACCTCCCAGAGAAGGTAAAATACAGCATACATTTATGACGCAGTAAGGGATTTGTTCAGCCCGTTATAGCAGTTGTAGTCACTACTTTTAAACAGGCCTTTTTATTTTCCTTCAAGTTACATAGCTCATTATTTATACAATAACCCTTTAGTTCTAACAAACTCATGCGAAAATCTGCTTTTTTTGACACAGCCCTTGGTTCATTCTGCAGATATTTGCCTCACTGAAGCGCACTTAGGCAAACCTTAGTTTTTTGGTTTCTCTCACTCCCTATAGTTTTTGTGCCCTGGGATATGTCACCAACAAGTCCTCATCGCAGATACTGGAATGTACATCAGTTGAGGCAAATTGATACTAAACGAAGTTGATAATCATCTAAAAAATTGTCAAACAGTTCTTCAGTTTCAATATCAAGTGAAAGTGAACAAAGTGTCTGCCATGTCAATGTTAACCTCATAGAAAGTCCACATGTTGGACTGGTTGCATGTGAATAAAAATGTCAGTCGGAGAAAAGTCGACATGTAAAAACATCAAAGTCATTTAAACACTGTCCAAAGATTACATTGAGTATAAATTGGTGTTCAATACCTTTCATTATTGACAGCGGTGCATCGATAAACATAATGCCTGAAGATAAATACAATGAACTATCTCCATTACTGCAGCTCACGCTATCGAAGACCAGAATGCATACATGGGCTAGATCAATGTTTAAATAGGCTTCTGATATGGAACTGATTTCTGTGAATTACAACATAAATGCTCACCACAAAATGGTAAGTCAATTTCCTTTGTTGTTTCATGGCTTAAGAAAGGTTAGGGCTATGAAAGTAAAACTGCATATGAATGAAGATGTCCTTCCTGTTGCTCAGAGACGTAGACAAGTTGCTTTTCAATTACAAGAAGCTGTTGAAAAAACTTTAATCACTACTTAAACATGATAATATTGAGCATTCCAGTGGTCCAAGACCATGGGTTTCTCCCATACAGGTAGTGCCCAAAATGGACAGTGAAGGAACTGTACACATTTTCGTTGACGTGTCAAAGTGATTGAAAGAGAACAACATACAGGTCCACACATTGCTGACATGATAATGCAATTGAATGGTGCAAAGCTCTTTTCTCACTTCGATTTAAAGAAAGGTTATCATCATTTAGAACTTGAAGAAAGCTGTAGGTACATTACAACCTTTTCTACACATTGGTTTGTTTTGGTACAAAAGACTTAGTTTTGGTGTGTCATCGGCTGCAGAACCTTTTCAAGACATCATTTGATGTATAAGGCAGCCTGTTGTGAATGCATTCAATTATAGTGATGACATGTTCATTTTCGGAGCTGCACAGAAGGAGCACGATAGCTCTCTCACAAGTATGAATGCAGACAAGTCTGAGTTCAACAAGACAAAACTGAAATTCTTTGGCCATGTTTTTTCTGACGGGGGTATGATACCTGATCCTGCAAACGTCCATACTATATCAAATGCTGATTCCCCCCCCCCCACACCCCACACACAAGATGTTTCAATGGTACATTCTTTTTTTGAATGAATAGTTATTTTTCAAGATACATTCAAGACTTTTCCACTGTTATTTCTCCATTATGAGAGTTAACAAAGAAAAATGTTTCTTTTCAGTGGTCACAAGAATGTGAGAGTAACATCAAGAGGATCAAACATGCCATCAAAAATGCTACTGAAATGGCATACTTTAAATCAAAAATTTTATACACAGGTGGTTGTTGATGCTAGCTTGGCTGGGTTAGGTGCTATCCTTGCAGAGCAGAGTGGATGCTCCAATGCTTGACGGCATATTTTGGCATATACTAGTAGACGTTTGTCCCAAACAGAACGTGCTTACTCGCAACCTGAGAGAACATTTGGCTGTGGTATGGGCTTGCGAACATTTTCATGTATTCCTGTATAGAAAGTGTTTCTTGCTGGTAACTGATCGTAAAGCTTAGTGACTACCTTTGGCACTCCAAAAGCCAAGGTGCCTCCTCACATTGAATGCTGGGGACTCCGACTGCAAGAATACAATTACACAACTGTGGCTGATCCAGAAAAGGATCAGTATCCAGCTGACTACTTTTAAACAGTGCCTTTAGAAAGTCATGGTCCCAGATCCAAGACAGCTGAGGACTACAATACTTTCATTGTCACGTTAACAAGCTGCCATTTTGTTTGCCCAGATTTTCACTGCCACAAGCCATAATAGTGACGTGCTGAAGTTGATTGACAAAATTACACATCAGTCATGGAACCGACACATACAACTTCTCACCCATGATGGTGAATATAAAAAATTCCAGTATGAATGAATGATAACAGATTAGGATTGCCATCAGTTATTTTTCCACAAATGCTTGTGAGGTACCTTCTCCCAACAAGCAATTTAGACTGTCCTCTTGTCCAGAATTGGCTATGGTAATGTCATTTCTGTGGGTACCCAGGTTTCATCACTCACCCTCATATATTCTGTGCATCACTCGGTTCCTAGTCTCTTTTTGGATACAAGAAAATTATCACATTTTTTCTGTGCTTAAGCAGCTGCACTCACTCCTTCTCCATGCCAGAGTTAGCTTTAAGGTAGTGTACATTATCTACAAAGCACTATATTTGCAAAAACATATAAACCTCCGACTCCTTCAAAGTTTGAAGCCTGAAATAATCTTAGAAGTGTGCAAAATGGAATTCTGGGAATCAAGAAATAAAGAACCAAAAAGGGTTTGCGTCACTTTCTCTTACACATCGCTAGCACTCTGGAATTCACTTTCAGAGATGCTCATATTCATGGCTCAAGTTCGACAAAAAATAAAATCTCATCTGCACAAACTTTATCTGAAGTAGCTAGAGACCTGTTACCAATGCTTTGCTGATTGTGTCTCATTGCCCAACCTTATCCTTCCAATTGTATGCTCAATTCCTCTTGTCGTTCTTTCCTTCTTCCTTGTCTTCTCTCCCACCTAAGCTTTATTTTCATACTTTTTTTCCCGGATTTTTACTGCATCCCCCAGATGCTCCTATGTATTCTCAATCAATATTGCTCAAAATACCTTATCTGTAGCTACTTCTGCCTCCTCTTCTTTCCCCCTGCTCTGTTTGGCACTATATTTTCCCTCTGTTTTCCTCTAATTCTTATTAGCTCCTCTTCAGCATTCTTCCCTAGCTGTTCCTCTTATATTCTCAGGATTCACTCTATTCCATGATGATGTATGGATAGATAATTAATGGTTGTTTGTGCTATCCTTAATATTCTCATTCTGTCATGATGACATGAATCTTATTTAGAATGTAAGTGCATTAACACTTTGTGGTGGTGAACACTTCATAAGAATGCAACAAATGGATGTGAGTATAAATATTTGTTTCTGAGAATCTTGGTCAAAAATAAATGCAATGCTGGAGGTATAAAGGGTACAACATATACCTGTTTCTATTCCCCAATGTTTTTGGGAAGTACGTTAATATACTTTGGTAGACATCCTGGTACCCCATTTTCTCTTAAAAAAACATTTTGTCATTTTTATTTTTTATTTTTTTTATGAGAACGTTTCACAGTGGGCCCCACATTTGCCATATTCCAGCCTGGTTCCTTCTTAGCCATATTCTGTCTTCATGTCCTGCACTAGAGAAAGACCTAATGTATAATTGGTTGTTTTGTCATATGTTTCTACATAAATAGATATTCACTGAATGAAAAACTTTGGATGCAAAACCTGGTCTCTGTTTTTCTATTGGAATTACTGTTTTCCGGTTGGGTAAATTTGTGTTCTTTATGCATATGTCGGTATTGGTATTACCATCCTATGTTTTACATTTTCATGTTTTGGTATTGCATTATGTTTCTCCTAAACTGATTTGGATTGTGCTCATCTGCCAAATCCCACACCATAACAGCCCTCCTCCATCTCTTGATAGTTCTCAATGCCTTTGTGACACTCTTAGCCCTAAGCTCTCTTTCATGGTTTTCAGCACTTACGTATTCCTGTTCAGCCCCTTCCCTCTTTCTGTAGCTCTTTACACCCCTGTGCAAGTCCTTTGTGCTCTACCTGAAGACCACCGAGTTACCTTGCCCCACAGTTCTCCATGCTTCTTCATCTTGATCATCCCTTTTGCTTTTCCAGGGATTTCACTCCTGAGTTGCATGGTGGTAGATGCTTCTGTCATATTGGTTTGCATAGGGAGTTTTTTATGTCAACAGACACCTTTCTCTGTTTCGTTCTTTATCTTGCCCTTGTTTTCCCTTTTTGTCTCCTCTCCATTTGCTTGCTGTGTTTTCAAACTTGCCCCTTTATATCTTTCTCTTTCCTGCTCTTTTCTTTTTCTTCTCACCTATCGCTTTTTCTCTTAGTACTTTGGCTCTCATATGTTTCTCCTCCTTACACTTTTTATCTCCTTCACCAGGACATATAAGGAAAACATTAGGTGCCATAATAGTAATAAACAAAGGGTTTGCAGTGCTAAAATCGCCAGCTTCCCAGATTTCAGGAAGAGGCAGACTTGAATCAGAAAACCCAATTTTTCAACATAATTTCGGCATTTTACTGGGACATACCCATTTTTTATGATTTTTTGTGTGCTTTCAGCCTCCTTCCAGTCAGTGACAGAAATGGGTCTGAAACCAATGCTGGATCCCAGAAACCTAAACATTTCTGAAAAGTAGACCACATTCTAAATTTAGCAATGGGTAATTTGTGTAGATCCTACAAGGGTTTCCTACAGAAAATAACAACTGAAATAAAAAAATATTGAAATTGAGGTGAACAAAATAGCCATTTTTCTCTACGTTTTACTCTCTAACTTTTTCCTGCAATGTCAGATTTTTTTAAAGCAATATACCATTACATCTGCTGGACTTTTCTGGTTGCAGGGATATATAGGGCTTGTAAGTTCATCAAGAGCCCTAGGTACCCAGAGCCAATAAATGAGTTACACCTTGCAATGGGTTTTCATTCTATACAGGGTATACAGCAATCCATTTGCTGAAATATGAAGAGTGAAAAATAGGTATCAAGAAAACCTTTGTATTTCCAAAATGGGCACAAGATAAGGTGTTGAGAAGCAGTGGTTATTTGCACATCTCTGAATTCTGGGGTGCCCATACTAGCATGTGAATTACAGGGCATTTCTCAATTACACGTCTTTTTTGCACACATTCTTACATTTTGAAGAAAAAAATTAAGAGAAGGACAAGGGGCAATATCACTGGTTTTGCAATTCTGTGTTCCCCCAGATCTTCCGATAAAAATGGTACCTCACTTGCATGGGTAGGCCTCATGCTCGCGACAGGAAACGCAACATGGACACATCACGTTTTTACATTGAAATCTGATGTGTTTTTTGCAAAGTGCCTAGATGTAGATTTTGGCCTCTAGCTCAGACGGCACCTAGGGAAACATACCAAACCTGTGCATTTTTGAAAACTAGACACCTAGGGGAATCCAAGATGTTGTGACTTGTGGGGCTCTCATCAGGTTCTGTAACCCAGAATCCTTTGCAAACCCTCAAAATTTGGCTACAAATAACACTTTCTCCTCACATTTCGGTGCCAGAAAGTTCTGGAAATCTGAGAGGAGCCACAAATTTCCTTCCACCCAGCGTTCCCCTAAGTCACCCAATAAAAATAATACCTCACTTGAGTGGGTAGGCCTAGTGGCTGTGACAGGAAATGCCCCAAAATACTATCTGGACACCTCAAAATTATCATATACAAAACTACCTGTTTTTGGGGAGGGGGGAAACCTGCGTTTTTGATCCTGGACTCAGCAGCAATCTAGGGAAACCTACCAAACCCAGGCATTTCTGAAAACTAGACACCCGAGGGAGTCCAGGGAGGTGTGACTTGCGTGGATTCCCCCAATGATTTCTTACTCAGAATCCTCAGCAAACCTCAAATTTAACTAAAAAAATAACTTTTTTCCCCACATTTCTGTGTGGGATCACCGCACCGGGACAAATTTCCTACCACCAAATGTTTCCCCTCAGTCTCACAGTAAAAATTATACCTCAGTTGTGTGGGTGGGCCAAGTGCCTGTGACAGGGAAGAGCCAAAAATATGTCGAAATTGAGGGGGGGGGGGAACTAAAGTGAGTCCAAAAGGGCAGTTTGGAAAAAAAAAAAAAAAAAAACATTTTTAGGCTGACAAGTGCACCAGAATTTTTATCGGTATAGAACAATGTTGGGTGGTAGGAATTATGTGTATTCCTGCAGATTCCGGAAGGTTCCATCACAAAAATGTGGTGTTCGGCAAAGTTGGAGGTTTGCAGGGCATTGTGGGCAAGAAAATGGTGCGGGTGCATGTGAAGCACACCACCCTGGAATCAACCAGATGTTTAGCTTTCAGATGTGTCTGGGTCTTGTGGAATTTTCTACATGGCAGTGTCCAAAAGTCAAAAAAGTGCAGTCCTCACCATTCCAAGTTGGACGATTTTGAGAGTTACCAAGCCCTCATGGCCTAAATGTAAAACCAAAACCCAAAATAATCAAATGTCTTCTTGCTTGCTGTGGGATAAAATGTTTTATTGTGCGGGGGAGAGCTGAAAGACTGTTACCCCCTTCAGCTGGGGTCGGGCATAACCAGGCCCATACTGGTTGGTAGCCACCACCCCACTATTTTTATTTATTTAATTCCATTCCATCTAGTAGACTTTCTGCTCCCCTGGGGTGTGGATCGGGGGTAATTGCCCCATCTGCCCACTGGTGGGCAGAACAACTTTGGCCCCATTTATTTGGGGTGGGGTTATGGCCATACCCCCACACTCTTATATTGGAAAACAAATCTTCCCCAGTCTCTGGTGGGCTTTCTGCCCCCCCTTGGGGGCTGATGGGCCTTCCAAAAATCCCTGGTGTCTAGGGGTTTTCTGCCCCCCCCGGGGGCAGATCGGTCTAATTCTATTAGGCTGATAATGGCCTAAGAATTATTTGCCCCCCCTGGGGAGCGGCCCTTGCCCAAGGGGCCGCTCCCCTTATGTTCATTTCCCCCCCCCCAAAAAAAACCTGGTGTTTAGTGGTTTCTGCCCCCCCGGAAGCAGATCGGCCTCATTATATTATGCCGATCTGCCACCGGGGGGCAGAAATGGTCTAAAAACAATTCCCCCCCCCCCCCGGAGCGACCCTTGCCGAAGGGCAGATCGGTCTAATTATATTAGGCCGATCTGCCCCCAGGGGGCAGAAATGGCGTTAAAATTTTTTGCTGCCCTGGGGAGTGGCCCTTTCCCAAGGGGCCGCACCCCTTATGTTCATTTCCCCCCCCAAAAAAGCCCTGGTGTCTAGGGGGTTTTCTTCTGCCCCTTGTGGGGGTAGAAATGGCCTGAAAATTATTTGCCCCCATGGGAAGCAGCCCTTGCCCAAGGGGCCGCTCCCCTTATGTCCATGACCAAAAAAAAAAAAATCCCTTGTATATAGTGGGCATTTCTGCTGCCGATCGCATCACGATCTTGCATCAGAAATGTTTGCAGAGGCATGAAAGGAAAGGAAAGGCCTTTCCTTTCCTTTCATGTCTTTGCTGGCCCCCTCCTCCCGAGCGGAAGAGAAATACTAAGCATTTCTCTTCCTCAATGCTTCCAGTGCGATGGGAGGTGACCTCTGAGGTCAGCACGCTTTAGTATGCTGACGTCATCAGACGTTACTAGGGGGGGTCAGGGGTGGAAGGGAAAGCATAATGGTTACGTCCATGGTGCCACATGGGCGCAGCCATAGACGTAACCATTACGTCCATGGCGCCGAAGGAGCTAAAGGCGCTCTCTCCTTTTCACATCTGAAGGAAAATTTAAATGAGGGGAAAACAATACCTTGAAAGCTCCTTCAGTTCACTCATGTGCCACTCTTGGCTTGTGGTTTTCTTTCAGTCATGCACCTTTTAAGGTGAGACAACTATTGTCTTAAATAGCCTACAGTGAGTCTCAGTTCTCGGCGACTTACCTCAACTTAGAGTAAACAGCAGTATCAGATCTGCTTCTCTCTATCTCAATTTACCTTTTGCCTTGTATGGGTAGAACTCAAAAGCCGCAGAAAAGTAGCCAGACATCTTCGTCCTCTTAGTCTGCCACTCTCCTTCATGTTCTACACACTTATTCAACAAAACCTTCTTTGCCATCAAAGGTCATAATGGAAAACACCTCAGAATTTCTACAAGAGAGCTCCTCTATCTCCCATGCTGCTTGCCCAATTGCAAAAAAAAATGTCCAACACCTACTCGGTCAAACGACCAAAAAGAGACATTGACTCCCACTCCAAATCACTTTCACATCTGACACTGTACGATGTCGTGGAGGAATTACATGCATTAAAACCCATTAAGATAAACACCACTGCTTCATTGCAACGTACTTAGAAGCAGTGGTCCCAACACGACAAATGGATTTCTATCCTGGAACAGACAGTCAGCATCCTTGAATATTCCACTTCTCTCATCCATCAGATTTTCAAGGACATAGCTCAACTTAAGACTCACCAAAAACTTAGAAAATAGGAATAGGTGAAACAGCCTTTGTCTTTTTGGGATTCCAGATGGTTCAGAAGGCTCAAATATAATTGCATTCCTTCAAACAGCAATACCTTCCATTCTTTGTCTGCCTTCTGGCACATTGTTAAGGTTCACTGACTTTAATTGGTACTCATTCATGTCCCAGATGCATTATTACTCTTTCTCCAATTTACTGAACTGATGCAGATACTTTCTATAACCGAATAGATGGGCTATCTGGAATGGTCACGTCACAAGATGTTCTTCACACAAGACTTCTCTTCTGATACAGCTGCAAGTCGAAAACAATTTCTGGATCTACGTCCACAACACAAATCCTTGATTATTTGTTAGGGGCTTCTTCACCCATGCCTTTTAAAAAAAAAACAATCAAAGATACATCCTACTCCTTTGAGGAACCTGTGGAACGTCAAATATTCATTAACCAACACAAAACGGAAACCATGGAACTAGGAGCATTAGCAATTAAACCATGGGACTAGGAGCATTAGCAATTAATTGAGGATACATTTTAATATGACTTTAATGTTCTCTCTTTCTTAAGAGTTTAATGGTGGCGTTTTAATATTTATACTGATTGCTTTCCTTCTCTCCTTCTTCCTTTTTTTTTTTTTTTTTTTTTTTTTTTTTTAATTCTCATATGCAATGCCTCTCATGGAATCATCATGTACCTTGACCTATCGTATTCCCCCCTCACCATTCTGATTGTACCCCTACATGTTCCACTGATAAGTCTAGATCTTTATTGTTCTTCACTGTCTCATTTCTCTATTGTAGTTTGTTGTGCTATTTGGTCTCTCAAATGGTATATCTGTCTTGCATGTAATATGCTCTTCCTCAATGAACCTCCCACCCATATATTTTGACACCTAATATCACTTTTTTACTCTGAAGTCACTCTCACCTTTTTTTGTTCAGGTGCTCCGCTGTCCCTCAACCTTTCATGGTATTCCTTTTCTCTTTTGCTTTCTTTAGCTCTCGTGGTCCCACAGGTATGCATACTCAACTTCTGGAGGTCATCTTCCTCTGTCTTTCTTTTTACTGTTTTCTCTCCTCTCTTTCTTTGCTTTTGTACAATTGATATCCCTAGTTTTTTCATTATTATAGCAGATGCATTTCTTGTTTTGCAACTTAGAACAGTTAATTGGAACATCAAGGAGCTCAAACACACATTAAACATCAGCCTGTCTTATCTCGCCTAGCTAGCTGAAATGCCACAAAGCTTTGTTGCAAGAGACACACTTTAATAACTTTGAGGTAATTAAACTTAAACAATGGCTGGGTGGTAGAAATTGTGTTTCTGGTTGGCTAGGGTATGCATCTAAGCCTGGCAGAACCCACCCACTCTAGTCAGGACGAGGGAGTTACACAACCAAGATAACCCCTGCTAACCCCCTTGGTAGCTTGGCACGAGCAGTCAGGCCTAACCCGGAGGCAATGTGTAAAGCGTTTGCACAACACACACCATATGTGACACAATAAGTACACCACAAAGGAAACACAACACCAAGTCATATAAAAATAAACTGTATTGTACACAACCCCATGAGACCAAACAAAACATGGCAGTAATATCCTGCTAGCCAAGCAGTTGTCAGAACATTATACAGTACTGTTACTCTGCAAAAACCAGCAGTAGTCACATGAAGCACATAGGTTACTGATTATTCTGCAACATAAGCAGTAGTCAGGAAAACATTACTAAACCAAAGCATGTCATGCAAAACATATTTGTAAATGCCCATAAAAAGAGCATTAGCACATAATGGCAATCATAAAAAGGAATAGGTCAACATAATTGTGCATGGTGTAGTAAATAAGTCATTAAGCAGCAAGCGCATGCAAGTCATGGCAAAGAAAGCATATCACCCTATCTGCATAGATCATAGGAGAACACCTGACCATTGTGCTAAAAACAATCAGCAGGAATGCCTATATTATGGGGCAATATGCTCACCAGATTTGGTGAGCATGATCTGTTGCCCACCCAGATGCAAAGCAAGAGGATGTTGGTGAACACGGGGACATCCGTGCCCCAACTTGGAAGCTGTCACTTCCGTTCATGGCCCCTGGGGGTGCAATAGCTTTATCGTTGGCAGGCCGAGGACCTCCGTCGAGGGTTTCCACCCCAGCCTGCTCAGGTGCCACCAAAACAACCAGAATAAAAAAAAGGGGGGGGGGTACCTGTGACCCCTCCTAGCGGCCAGGAGGCCTCTTTGGGACTCTCGAGCGGAGCTGAATGTTTGGCCGCTATCGTGGCAGCCACTCATGTACTTGAGGTGCGGCTGAAATCTCCTGGCTCCCTTGTCCAGTAGGAGGAGGGGCGGGAGGGTACTTGAGCCTCCTGGCTCTAAGATGAAGGCCCATGCTCCTGCCAGGCTGGTAGGTCCTCTTACCTGTCTAGCCAGCAGGGTCCATCCTGATGCTTGCCCTGGGGTTCACACTCCCGGAGCCCTCCTGGCCGCCGCGGGGTCCCTGTTCCTCGCTGCACCCAATGTGGCGCGCGAGGGAGAGACTGCACTGGTCCGGGCTGCAGCGGTGATCGAAACCAGGGTTGGAGCTAGCTGGTGCCCTGGGTGCTCCTTGCAGCGTGCTTCACCCCGGGGCCACCATTGGGAGCGTGCACGCTCCTTTCTATACTTGGCGCTGCCCTGGGGGCACGGAGCACAGCATGCTTTCGAGGTGCTCGATATTCTCCAAATTCCCAGGTCGCGGCGATGATTCTCTTAGCATAGAAAGCACAGGAAGTGCTCCCAGGTTCTTAGTAATTAAAACAAAAGCGCTCTCAAGGTGCTCCCAGGTAATAAAGAAAAATGCTCCTCAGGCCCTCTGTAATCAGGACACACCACTCCTTTGCGCTAAAGAGCACATAGATGTAGGGGTCAGGGGCCACAGAACCCAGCCCCTGGAGAACACAACGTGGAGCACAGGGTGGTAGGGCCCAGCAACAGGCCAGCACAAAGTGGGTGCAGTCAGTGGCAGTTCCTCCTAGTGACCCAGGAGGTCACAAGTCATCACAGCAGCAGCAGTCCCTAGCGGTTACTGTTGAGTCCATCCAGCAGCATTCTGTGTCCAGTTACAAGTAGGTTTCTTTCGTGTCTTTATGAGGAAAAATTCCCTGTACTTTTTACTCAGTTTTGCAAAGCATTTCCAAAGAGGAGGAGGGTAGGTTCCAACCAGTTACAACTGGTTCTATGAGTGTCCCCTCTCACCTCCAGCACAGACTCCAGACATCACTTGGGGGTAAACCAGCCCTTTGCGTTAGGCAAGGACACAACCTTTACCGATGCAAGTGTGCCCCACCTCTCAACCCAGGAAGACCATTCAATATGTAGATGCACCTCGGTGACACCCCCACCCTCCCTGTGTACAGGCTGTCTGAAAAGTATGCACAAAGCCCAGTTGTCACTCTGCCCAGACGTGGATTGGAGTCAAGCTGCAAAACACCAGGGTCCTAAGCACAGCGAAATGCTCACTTTCTAGAAGTGGCATTTCTATAATGGTAATAATAAATCCACCTGCACCAGTAAGCAGCATTTCTCACTTCCATTGCAGCCATACCAAACATCCCTATGCTACCCCCCATAAATCAGACAATACACCCTAGATATAAGGCAGGGCATTTCTAATGCAATCCTGTGAGAAGGCAGAACGCACAGCAGTGGCTGCTTGTCACTGCCAGGACAGGCTATGCTACTAGGCACATGTCCTGCCTTCTACATACATAGCACTCTACCCATAGGGCTAGCTAGGGCCTACCTTAGAGGTGACTTACATGTAGTAAAAGGGGAGTTCTGGGCCTCGCAAGTAATTTTAGATGCCAGGTCCCTGTGGCAGTAAACTTCACACACAGGCCTTGCACTAGCAGACCTGAGACAGGTTTGAAAGGCTTCTTCTATGGATAGAGCAAGCTGCACTGCAGGCCCACTAGTAGCATTTAATTTACAGGCCCTTGGTATAGGGATACCACTGACCAAGGGACTTACAGGTCAATTAAATGTGCCAAACAGGTATAAGCCAATCATAGCAAGTTTACCAGAGAGAGCATATGCACTTTAGCACTGATTAGCAGTAATATAGAGACCAGAGTCATAACGTCAGCCAAGCAGGCTCAGAAAAATTAGGAGAAGGTGAAAAGTTTGGGGAATGACCCTGTAGAAAGGGCCAGGTCCAACAGTGTGTGACATTTTTTTTCTCTCCCACCACAAACAAAAATGGGGTAATTATACTCTGTCATAAATTTCTTAAACCTACCATTATTTCACCTTGATACAGAAGGTCGTTGGATACTCATTACACTTATAATTTACAATATTACTCTTACTGTCCATAATTTATATGGCCCCACAACTCAATATCTAAGTTTCTAGAAAAGTCTTTGATATACTGTCTTTGAACATGCCTTTGACAATTTACTAAGAGGTGGTAATTGCAATCGAATCCTTAACCCTTTTTTGGACAGACGTTCCACGTCCCTTTTCATTCCCCATGCTTCCCACAAAGCTTTCAAAAACTTTATTTCACAACATTCTCTTTCTGGTTCCTGGAGATCTCTTCAAATACTCATTTTATTCCCCACCCACCACTCTCAACCTAGACTGGACTATATTTTTGAGTGAAGGCTTATTAAAACATCTGGTCAATTCTGAGATTGGTGCTAGTTTGATTTTGGACCATGCGCCGTCATTGACCTAGACAGTCTTTGTTGATGATGTCCACCCTCTGTGTCCTTAGGAGCACGCTTTTCATTGTGTGAGGAGTCCCAGGGTACTTATCATCATCTTGTAAGGTGCCTGCTTGGAGCAGGGAAGTGACTCTGTCACTCCATGGGAGATTTCTTTGGTTCTTCTAGAGCATGATGAAGGCAGGGAGTCCCCAGAGCGTGCACACCGTGGAAACTGTCGCAGTTGCTGACTTGGAGCTGAGGTTGCTGAAAAGAAAGTGTCTCTTGTAGACACTTTGTTGCAAGTTACAGCGTTTCTTGGAGCAGGCTGCGGTTGATCCGAGGTCAGAAGAGTCTGAAGTTGTTGCAGAGGATTCCTGAAGGAAACTTACAAGCAGAATCTGAAGAGAACCCACAGGAGAGACCCTAAATAGCCCTGAGAGGGATATTGGCTACCTTATCAGGTATGGACCTATCAGGAGGGGTATCTGATGTCACCTGCTTGCACTGCTCACTCAGAGCCCTCTAGAGTACCCCCACACCTTGCAAAGCAAGATGGCTGAAGTCTGGGACACACTGGAGGAGCTCTGGTCACCACCCCTGGGGTGGTGATGGACAGGGAAGTGGTCACTCCCCTTTCCTTTGTCCACTTTCCCGCTAAAGCAGGGGAGAAGGGGTCCCTGAACCGGTGTAGACTGGTTTATGCAAGGTGGGCACCATCTGTGCCCTTCAAAGCATTTCCAGAGGCTGGGGGAGGCTACACCTCACCAGCCTGTAACACCTATTTCCAAAGGGAGACGGTGTAACACCCTGCTCTCAGAGGAAATGATTTGTTCTGCCTTCCTGGGACTCGGCTGCCCAGACCCCAGGGGGGCAGAACCCGGTCTGTGAGGTGGCAGCAGCTGTAGCTGCAGTGCAAGCCTCAGAGAGCTGGTTTGGCAGTCCTGGGGGTCCATGGTGGTGCCCCCAGGATGCATGGAATTGGTGTCCCCGCTCTCACAAAGTCCGGGGAAGTGGCCCTGAACTATGTGGGGGCACCTTTGCTAGTGCAAGGGTGCCCTCACACTTAGTAACTTTGCACCTAACCTTCAGCAAGTGAAGGTTAGACATATAGGTGACTTATAAGTTACTTAAGTGCAGTGAAAATGGCTGTGAAATATTGTGTACACTATTTCAAGCAGGCTGCAATGGCAGTCCTGTGTAAGGGTTTGTCTGAGCTCGCTATGGGTGGCAAAAGAAAAGCTGCAGCCCATATGGATCTCCTGGAACCCCAATGCCCTGGGTACCTAGGTACTATATAATAGGGACTTATAAGGGGGGTCCAGTATGCCAATAGAAATTGGTAAATAAAGCCACTGGCCTACAGTGACACATTTAAAAGCAGGGAGAGCATAAGCACTGAGATTCTGATTAGCAGAGCCTCAGTGACACAGGCACTACACAGGCAGACGCATTGGGCCACAAACTATGAGCACTGGGGTCCTTGCTAGCAGGATCCCAGTGAGAGGCAAAACATACTGACATATAGGTTTTTATCTATGAGCACTGGGGTCCTGGCTAGCAGGATCCCAGTGACACTGTAAAAACACACTGACACACACTCACAAACAGGCCAAAAGTGGGGGTAACCATGCTAGAAAGAGGCTACTTTCTCACACTCACAAGTTGCTGTTCTCTTTGGAAAAAACATTTACTTCTCCTTTCTCCCATAAACACATTTTCTTAATGTCTAACCCTCCAAAATGCTGGCTCCCCAGAACTCTTTCTCATTCAATCAATACACTGAAACCATTTTTTATTTTGCATCTTATCTCTATTAATCAATTCCTTAACAGTCCTATATGGCATAACAGCTTTCTGAGGAAACAAGGCAAGACCTTATGTTGGATGGCTTGGATGAACGAAGGTCTACTTCTTATTTCACAATTATATCATTTAGACTCCCTCATCCCTTTTTCTACTCTCTCATTAACTTACAATCTCCCTATTTGCATGAAACCTCAGTTCCAAGTTCTTTCCACCCTGGTTCAAAATGCCTTCAATGAATTTATATATCCTTCTAACCCACGTCCTGCTTCATCTCAACGCCCGATTGTAACTTCCAATCACCCTACATCTGCTTGTACCTATAAACGTTTGCGAACATCTGATCTAGCTACTGTCAAAACATCTATTGAGATGCCGTGGAAATCAGATCTTGGTGTTGCCTGGCCATTCCTTTATGGGATAGAATATGGAACAAAATACACTCCACTGCATGCAAAGCCAGCCTACACAGACCTAATATTTCTTTTAGAATAGACTTTTCTACACTCCTGTGTGTCTTTTCTCATAGAATATGACACTTGCTGGTGTTGTCACACCCAGCAGGGTACTAAGTTCTACATGTTTTTTTCTTGCCTAACTCTATCCATTTTTTGATCCTTAATGTGGTCTTGCATCAGAGCTATTACTCAGACTTCCTTACCTATGACATCTGATTTAGTGTTTTTGGGTGGCTTGCACAGAATTTGGAGTTCACACAAACTCCATGGGGAAATTGGTTGATCTCTTGCTTTCTACAGCAATTTCTGTTATTACGTCTAATTGGAAATTCTCAGAGAACATTACCCTCACAAGGTGGTGGAATTCAGTATGTTATCTTAACAGACTCGATAGTTACAAATTGGAGTTGTTAAAACCTCCTTTAAGCGCCAACAGCTATGGATGCCAGTAACTGTTTGTCATGCACTGCTAAGGAAAATGATTTTTCTCCTCCTTCCTAAATGTCTATTGTATTACCAGTTTCACTTATTTTGATATTTATTTAATTTATCTTATATTTGCTGTAACTATGGTTTTCACTTTTTTCCCTCACTAAGGCGATCACTTGATTCTCTCCTTCTGAGTTTTCTTCCTCTTCTTCTCTTTCTCTTTCTTTCTCTATTTAAAATGTGTATTTTATACTACATTACCATACCTACCGAACTCATGTATATATTTGATATGCATTTATAAGTATAATAATGTTGATTATATGTCTAGAATCTCAACAGCATAACTCTATTTATGCAATGTTATTTTTAATGTTCTTATACTTGACTCAATAAAATGTCCTTAAAATGAAAAGAAAATAGAAACCAATCGCCCTATCTTGCTGAAACTGAGATCTATTTCATTCAAAATAAACCCCTCTTCTTGAAAAGGGACAGAAACCACTCATCATTTACTAGCAACTGGACATTAATGATGTCAAGGTCCCAGGAGCAGCATAGCGGCTAGAAGCAGCAAGTGAGAGCTGCTACAGAGAAGAGAAGGGATGAGACTTCCTGCTCCTCATCCGTCTTATTTTCCACTGTCCAAGAGCAGGCAAGAACACACATGAATGACCAGCACACAAACCTGTGTGCACATACAAGAAGTCATGCAAAGTCACAAACACGTGCACGTACATTTGCCTACTTTATTTTTCAAAGTCATCCATAATAAATGCTGCATGCAGCAGAGAGCGCGCTCTGGGTCAAGTTATCTGAGTGTCAAAGAGATCTAGCATTCAGAAGCCCTGCCCAGGTGATGTTAAAACATACACACACAATGCTGCAGTACAGGCATACTGATTACAGACTTTGACACTGAAACACTGGCAGTGTCGTTGCATGGCCGGTAAGACTGGGGAGTGGGATGTGAGATTCAGATTTTCTGGATATCAGGCTGGTATATGTTTAAATTCATTATACAACAAGCCGGGTGTATGAGAGAGGCCTAAAACAATGGGTGCAAAGAGAGGAATACAGATTAGCCTGAGTACTAAGAGAGAAAGCAAACTATTTTGTAAAATCAATGTTTGAGGATTTTCAAAACGGAGGGAGAATGAGTGTGTGTACGTTTTTGTCTGTGTATGCAAAAATTCCTATTGAAATCTTAGATATCTCACCGTACCGAACTAAAAGCACCTGCACCCAACTATTTATCAGAAAATACATTAATTATGGAGGTGTAACACCCCAAACACCCCCTCTGAAGCCACGCCCATGAACACTGTGAGGGCCATATGTCTCACACCTGAGAAGCAAAGCAAGCTCTGTATTGTTTCTTCCAGTGTTAGACCCAGTTCCAGTACGACAGATAGCCACTGGGGCAGGGGCCCTTATAGGAGCAGCAGTGGAGGAGCGTTCCAGCACTGTGGGCTTTATTCATTTTGATTGCACCAAAGTGATAATATAAAGAGCCTGTGAGTGCTGGGACGCCCCACCCTGGGCACACCAGGTGAGGCTGGCCAGCACCACAGGTTTTTTGCATTTTGCCAATTAAAACATAAGATACCCTTCGAGGTGGCCATAACCTTCTTTGTTGCACTGACTGAGGTGTGGGAGGGGGTGCTGTGAGATTGGATATTGTAAGAGCCTGCAGGAGGGAGAAGAGGCAGGGGAGCTAAAAAAAAAAAAAAAATAACGCATGTCAGCTTGGTTTCTTTTCGCCCAAAGCCCTTGTGGACAGTCGGCTAACCTAGAGCCAGATATTGGGCTTGAGTCAACCTCACACATTTATTGGCTTTCGGAACTCTAATAATAAATATAGGCAAAATAAATAGAAGACCATACATTTCCAATGAATAGAAGATTCCAGTGTTAGACCAGCTATTGTCCTGTTCTGTGATTTGCACTCCCCTGATCCAACCCAGTCTTCTATGTTTTTAAGATGGCCAATGTGTTGCAAGATGATTGACTTTGCCAATGCCCTACTAGCTATGTTAAAAGCATAGAAAATAGTTTTTTATACTTTTAAGGTGACTTAGGTGCTTGCAGAAGTGATAGTTTGTGTTTCTTGCTATGAACTGTACCTTCAGAGGATCAGTGGGAGTGGTGGAGACCAGATGGTCAAAGTTACTATTCTAACTCCAGTCCTAGAATATTTGGGGAAAGAACAACTTCCTTCCAAATATTTCAGGGGGCTTACTTACTATTATAACTCTGGTCCTGGAATATTTTGGGGAACGTTTATAAATTCCCCAAGTATTTGTAGGAACTGTTGAAAAGAAATAATTTTGAGTGGTGGAATGTGCTGTTATAAGATTGCAGCTCAGGCACAAATTTGAGAAATAACTGATGCAACATTTTCTGTCATCACTTTGCATTATTCAACACAGCAACCATCTAGAACATATAAAAACACTGTTCTCAATACTTTAAAAATGGTTACCATGTTCCATGGCACGACCTGTTGTGTGACATGCAACGCAGACGCCATCTTGAAAGTATAGAAAACTTTTTTTCTGCATTTTTCAACAGTCAGCATTGAGAAAGCCTGTTTCGTTGCCCGCTCCCATTCGCAAAGCAAGGTAAGTTGGCTTTTCTAATGCTTGGTTTTACACTCTAGCTTGCCCATGACTCAACAGTTGCAGGCCAGGTCTGAACGGCGCATTGGAATGTCACTGAACACATGAAGATTATAACACTAAACCCTCAGTGAATGTTAAAATGTGCACCGAAATAAATCATGGGTGCAGCAGGCGAGGATGAATTTCTTCCAGTAACAGACTTCAGTTTCTGCCATTCTTTAAAAATGTCCAAAGACAAGACTTTACAAGAGTCGCACAAAGCAATGCTGCAGAAAATCAGAACTGCTTCATTGCACTAGCAAAAAACATATGGCGCACCACTGCATTTTCTATGAGTCATGGTCTGATCATATCATCATCCGCGCTTGTGTAACTAATGCCTTTTTCGTGAATTTCTGAATGGAGGGGCCCGCGGGAAGCAAGAGCAACGCTCTAGTCTTCCCGCGGGTCATTTCGGGAAAGGAAGTGACGGCAAGGGACAGGGATTGGGAAGAAGGTAAGTGAGGGCGGGTCTAGGGGGAGTAAATAAAAGGGGTTGGGGGTGGAGGGACCGGCCTCTTTGCCGCGATTCCCTCGCGCTTTTTAATTTGGAGAGGCTGGTCCCTGGGGCTCTTCTCGGCGGGTTTTCTTTTGAGGTGCAGGTAGGGTGGGGCCCAGGGCGGGGAAGGGGTATGCGGGCATCGCTACTTGGCAGTATTTATGTAGGCTGGGGCGCGCGTTCAGCCTGCGCGCCCCCCCCCCCTCTCATCCTTCACAACTATGGGGGGCGGCCATACGCTCCTTTTCGAGCGGCCGCCCCCCCCCCTTCACAGGAATCAGGGCACGGGTTGCTGGCCTGCCGGCCGCAGTAACAGGTGGCTGGGTTTTAAGCCACTGTCGGCCCCTGGGGGCCCCCCCAGCAGGCCTTTTTGTTTTATAGGCCCAACATACCCCTGAATTAGCAGCGGTCCAGATTGTGCTGGCCCCGACCACGTGGGGGCCTAATATAAATTTATGAAAAAAAAAAAAAAAAGGGAAATAGGAAGGGATAAATAGAAATAATATATATATATATATATATATAAGACTAGGCGATAGAACCGGGTTTGGCTACTACAATTATCAAGGGGGGGTGCCCCACATCATTCAGTGGGGGGCCCCCGCCGCCGGCCCTTAGGCACATTTAAGTGATTTAGGGACAATACAGCCCCCACCCCCCAAAAAAAAAAAAAAAAAATGTTGTACAATTTCGTACAAGGAGGTTATCACACAAGGCAAAACCAATGCACTATAGGGATCCCCCCCCCTTGCCAGGCCCCCCGCAGGACCCCACGGGAGGCGCCAGGTTACGCAGGGCCCACGTATCCTTTCTCAGCACGCCCTTTGCGGCCTGCAGCAGGGGGGTACAGGCAGTTTAGGAATTACGCCCTGGGGTTTTTGTCTTTACTTAAGGGCGGAGCGGCAGCTAGGTATGGGTTCCGGAGCCAAAGGGGATGGAAGGCGGGGAGGACGGTGGTTTAGGCAGCGCGATGGGAGCCAGTGGCGCATACGGCCATGCGGCGCGCGGAAGGTCAATGCCAACGCAAGAGGTTGGCAGAAGGAAGGCGATACCAACGGGGCGCAATACGGCCCCGGCACGTTGGTCAGAAGCGCTAGAGGGGTCTCCGGCGGCCTTCTCTACTCCGTAGGATCGGGGACAACACAGTGATGGCAGACGCCATGTGGGTCACAATGACATGTCTAATAACTACATGATGAGGAGCGGGAGTGTTGGAAAACGGATGGATGTGTGTGAAGAGGATGTGTGGGAACTTGACTATGAAGAGGATCTGGAAGAATGGGAAGTGGGGGAGATCAAGGCAGCACAAGGGGGAGGGGAAGAGGACGCAGGAGCGGCGCAACCCCTCTCTCCGTTTTCTATTTTCAGGAGCGGGACAAAAGCAGTGGTCCACAGGAAAGAAGGCAAGAACAAGCACGGGGCCGAAAGGTTTCGCGGCCGGGGGGCTGCACATTACAGAGGTAAAGGGCAATGGTGGTCGGTTTGGGGGACGGTGCAAAAGGGGACGACACTCCAATTTACAAGTCGGCCGGAGTAGGAGAAGTTTCGGGTAAAGATAAGAAAGGCGGGGAAAAAGGCACAGAGCTGCAAGCCAGAGGTACAACTTATGGGGGACAAGGCAGCGGAGAGAAGTCAGGCACAGAAGAAAAGGAAGGGGGAGAACACAAGAGGAGGCTACCCTAGATGGGTCTGGCGATGCCGTTGGGCCCACACATAGTGGTGAAAACAAGGCCAGAATATGGAGACACGAGTACGTAGAAGTTTAAAAAAAAAAAAAAAAAAACTGTTACATAGGGACATTCAAGCCACAGAAGGGTCTACGGAAGAGGAATGGGAGTTGGCCCCTAGGCCGAGGGTGCCAATTAATATGGACAATTGGACATCAGTTTTTAATCTTTGCAAGCATTTATTGCAAGAGATACCCTGACAGGGCTATAGCGCTATTTAAATACATGGACATCATTAGGAAAGCGCAGATGCATTTTGGGGGTTCAGAGCTGGAATGAGCATTAACCCAGATGAGCCATGGGGGGACGTAGACCCAGAATTATGGAGGCAGTGGACGGCATCATCACAATCTGCAGCAGCGACACATACGGCCAGGGGGTTACCAGTGGGATATAAGCCGTTTCAGGCACGTCCAGCCCCGGGGTGGGGGGGGGACAAAGAACAACATTTAACACGACAGGAGTGTGCGGGAATTTCAACAAGGGTTTCTGCTCCAGACATCCTGGTAAAAATGAAACATGACTGCTCCAAGTGCGGGGGTTGTCACCAGGTTACTCAATGTTTTTCACTCTCCAGTCCCTCCGTACAACGGAGGGCGGCAAAAGGGGAGGGACACAGGGCGCTACTGATCCAAAGGGGGCCTACGCCAGTTTAGGTTAGTTTTTATCTTACCAGGGCTGCGTATATACAAGGATAGGGCAGCTGCCTTGAGTTAGCAGAAGGGTTTCAAGAAGGTTTCAGGGTCAGCGACCACGGCCCCACGGGTGAGACACTGGGCAGACAACTGGCGGTTGGCAAGGAATTACCACAGGTGGTAAGGAAAAAGCTGGACAAGGAACAGTCATTGGGCAGAATTGCGGACCCGTTTTTATGAGTGGCCAAGTCAGATTTTGATGATATCCCCGTGGGGAGTCGTGCCGAAGAAGGCCCCGGGTGAAATCAGGTTGATACATCACCTCTCATGGCCGAAGGGCACATCTGTGGACGATTTCATGGCAGCGGAAGACACCAGACTGGTGTATGCATATGTGGATGATGATAAAAAAATAAAAATTAAAAAAAAATTGGTCAGGGCGTGCGGCCATGGGGCAGAAATGGAAAATGCGATATGCAATCAGCTTTCAGGTTATTGCCGATACACTCCAGGGATATTTGAATTGTTGGGGATGCAGCTTGAAGGGGCAGTCTATGTGGACAGGGTCCTGCCCAGGGGGTCGCGCGACCTCATGCGCGTTGTTCGAAGCTTTTAGCACCTACATGCAGTGGGTCTCTGTCAAGAGTAGTGGGCATTATGCGGTGACCCATTATTTGAATGACTTCCTTTGCGGGAAGGAAGGGTTCGTGGGGAGTGCCGGACGGCTCTGGAAGACTTTCAGGATATGGCACAGCAGATGGGACTGCCGTTGGCACCCAGAAAGACCAAAGGCCCCTTATAGGTTCTCACCTTTCTGGGTAGGGTTTTAAGACTCCAGTATAATGAGGGCCAGATTACCGGCACAGACAGTAACGGTGATGCTGTTTTTCTTGGTCACATGGATAGGAAGTACGGAAAACCGATTTGAGACAGCCCAGAAAGGGTTGGGGTACTTTAACTTTGCTTGTAGGACAATTAAAGGGGGGGGAGGACGTTTTGAGGGTAATTAGGGTTGTACATGTCAGGTGCAGTTTTGCCACACCACAGAATAAGTGGGTCAAGGGGACTCGGAAGATGTTAAAGTGGGAAATATTTCTGAAACAATTAATTGGGGTATCCAGGTGGTTCTGGGAAGAAGAGACAGTATGGCAGGTGCAGATATTTTCAGATGCGGCAGGAGCGCATGGTTTTAGTGATTGTAGGGGATGGCAGATGGTGCCCGGAGGCGTGGCCAGCTTTTTAGTGACAACTAAGGAGGAGCATTGCTTTGCTGGAAATTACTTTTTCCTTTCTGGTGGCCATGGCAGTATGGGGGGCGCGAGTTAGCAAATAGGGCAGTTTTCTTTAGAACCAACAACATGGCTGTCGCGGATTTAGGAACGGACATAAAGCGAGTGATGTGAAGGTTTTTGCGCTGTTTGCGCTGATTCAGGTTGCAGGGCTTATCTCTGAATTGTGATCTTTAAAGCTGTCCCTATACCAGGAGTTGTCAACGAGATTGCGGTTTCCCTGTCCCGTTCACAGTGGCAGCGTTTCTGCAACCTGGCGGCAGGAACGGAGCAGACCAAGACAGGGGTCCTCGGCAGACAATTGGGAATGGGGGGTATGATGATCACGGGTGGGCGGAGATGTTTTAGCGGAGTCCGCTCGGCGAAGTTACCGGCTGGCCTGGTTGGGGTTTTTTCCAGTTTTTTGAGCAGCTACAGGAAGTTTTTGTCGGAATTAGAGCAGTGGGGGGTAGAACGGCCAGGGAACCCTTTGATTTTGAGTCGTTACTAGAGTTGTTACACGAATTGCTGGTATGTTGCGCAGATGAATACGAGCTAGCACTTTTTCCGCGTAGGCAGGGTAGATGTTTTGGAGCTTTTAGTCAACCCTCACGGTTGTCAAATAAGACAGCCGGGGTTTTTTTGTGCACAGATCAAGGTCCAAGCTCACTAGTTTTCAGCTCTTACGAGTGTTGAGGATGGCTTTGGGACGTGTGGGCCGCCGGGCCATGGTTTTTCGGCACGCATTCGTTTAGGATTGGGGCAGCTACGGCGGCAGCGCATTTGGGTTGGGACTGGGCAAAAGATCAAGGCGAGACTCCGCTAGCGATCAAGGTGTTGTGAATTTTAAGTTAAGATCCGAAAGGTGGGGCGTGTACAGTTGGAAGGGTTTTTAGAAGGGGGGGGGGAGGTTTTGTTCTGTTAAAAAAAAAAAAAACACAGGTTACAGTTATTTTTCCATTGCAGGAGATGCGTTTGGTCCCTCACAGAGCAAGATGGTTACATGGCTGGTCGGCCATTCATTGGTCCACTGGGCAGCGAGGTTCACGGAGAAAACAGATATATGATCGGGTCCTGGGACTATCCAGCAGGCGGCACAAGGTGCTATGGTGGGAAAAGAGCAGAAGGCGGTGGGGTAACCTGTTTCCTTTCATCACTGCTAATTTATTGAACTGGGGATGTTGCGGAATTGTTAATCATACCTTTGGGAGGGGATGGCTTTGTGAAATTGTCAGAATTCACGTTACTGCAACACAGGCAGAGGGATTTTTGAGATTCTCAAGCAAAAAATGGCATGGTACATACTTGGGTGGACAGAATTTGTTCCACGAAGAGGGTGGAAAGGGGCAGTTAAGTATGGAGCCATGGAGCGGGCCCAAAGGAGGAAAGGTTTTTGCTGGGCGCAAAAAAAAATTACTGAAACACGAGAACATTACAGAGCAGGAGGTTGCACTTTTCAGAAACGATGGTTTCACCTGTCCACAATGGGAAACACATAATATTTGACAGATCTGAGATTGCTGGTGGAAGATTTGGGGGGAGAAAATTTGTGGATTACAAACAAGAAATGAGAAGCACTGGGTCGCAGTAGCGTGGCCTTTGTGGGGGTGGGGCAGCAAAACGCCAAATGGGTTTGTGCTGGTTGGCAGTAGATGGGGGAGGGTGGTGAGTCAGATGCGGGCTTGGCCACCCTTCCAGGGAATAAACAAGCAGGTGAAGGCTCTGAGTGGGGGTACGCACGAACCAAATGGGGCATGAAAGGAAAAGGGGAGTGCGTAGGGGAATGGAAACGAGATAAAGGTTTTGAAGGAGAAGGATGAGCGAGGAGAGGTTAATAGGAGGGCGTTATTAAAGTTACGGTTACGTTTGAAAGTTAATGGTTATGTTACTTATGCAATCCTGTCCTAATAAATGACCTTTTACACTAAAACAGCTGTCACTGAATTATTTCCCGACTGTGCGTTACTGCAGAAAGATGAGCGAGCGCTGTCTTGAGTGAATTTGTACTCGAAGGACAGCCTGGAATACAAAGTTTCACGAACCGAGTGTCAGTCGTGTAACGTGTAATTTTACAGATAATTAAACTTGAAGTCCACACGGAAAAAACATCCGAATTTCCGTTCCCCCCTTTGTGCCACTTTGTGTCGCGAAACACCCCTTTGTGTCACGCGAGAGACCACTCTGCATCTTGTTAACTCTGGGCCCAAAACCATTAACATACACAATATAAGCAGATCGGAATCCTGCTCAATCAGTATTGGTACTTAACGCCAGGCCATTTTGCACATTTTCCGAGGTCTTCATTTAGCACTTTATTGAAATTCGCTCCCTGGACACAGTCGAACCATAGACGTTTAAAGCACTTTAAGCGCCTTATTTACTGCCAACTAATGTGTAGGCACTCCGATCAGACACCTTGCAAATAAAACTCTATTTATTGTCATTTTTTTCACTAAAAAAGCGGCACACATTACTAATAAGAACACTAAACTGTATTTCCTTGAGCTTATCCTTTGCCAGTTGGACAGCGCGAACGCACCCCATTTTCCGGACAACCAAAATCCTACCATCTTGATGCCAAATTTTAGCCTTAAACCGGTTAATCAGTACGGCTGACCGAGGCTGTCTGTGAAGAGGATTTAGCAGTGTTTTGTCTACGCAGAGCAATGAGCTGATTGTACAGCTTCAGCGAAATGGACTCAGTCCCTTCAGTCAATCAAATTATGGCTCAATCAGTTCATTTTAATCACTTCTCTGGAGAGAAGTAAACGCACTGTTAAAGAATGTGCAGCAGTTACAGTGATGGGGAGTTTAATTGTTTCTCGTGCCTCGCTGTCTATAACACTCTAGACTTTTAATCAGTGAGAAGCGAAGTTATAATGAAGTAAAGTCCACTTTCCATAGGACAGAACTAGCCAGAAATAATTGGTCTGAGACTCCCATCCAGACACTGTAATGCCGCTGGCATTTTCATGAAAACTGCTCTTAATTGCTTGGCTGATGTTGTTAAGTGGTCCAGGGGGGCCGCGCGGTTAACGATGCCCACATATGCGCCGAGAAAAATGTACAAAAAAGTAACTTCCAGGGGTCTTGAAAATGAGACTGACGAGTGGTGCGGAAAAAACGAGCATGTGTGTTTTTCTACTCTGTTTTGAGAATTATTTAGGAGAAAAAGTTATGATTATTAGTTTGGACTTCTCGCTAGAAATGTCAAAAAACCTGATTGTGTTTGCAAGCAGAATTTTCCCTGGAGAGTCATTTATTGACTTTGGCTCAGTACTAAAGTCATACACGGAATACTGCTTTATAGAGCTGCCTGTATTTTCTAATACTAATCACTTAAAATATCCATAGCTGCCACGTTTTCATTATGCTTATGTGTAACGTTTCTGTTTTGTGGTGTGCCTAGGTGTGAAAATTGGTTGCCTTCTATGTGACACTGACTGATACTTCATCGTGAGTCCCACCAAGTTGCTATGGCTCTGTAATAAGATAAATACCTTGAAATAATCGACTTTTATGTAATGTATTTGTTTAGAATTGGCCGTTAAACGGTACAGAATTCAAAATGTTCCAGGCTACATATCCAGGGCTGGTGAGGTTTCAGTCTCACAAGACACGAGGCCACTTGGCAGTCATGGCTGCTGGGCTTAGGCATTCCCTCACATCTCCCGGACTGAAGGAAAGGGAGGAGACGCGCAGGCGAATTTAAATTCAGCAAGTTGTCTTCTGTATGTTTTTTGATAATGTATGGCCCGCATACATCATCAACTAAATTTTCAGCTGCTAACGTTAATACTATGCTGTTATATACAGGGAGGTCTTCTCTTGGTATATCTCTTTGGAATCCCACAGGTCCAGCATTCCCTGTAAGTGTTTGATTGGCAGGAGCATTCCAAGATGTACGAGTAGCTCCCTGGTCCCTCTCCTGGTTTAACGTTACTTGAACTATACAACAAAGAAACAACTACAGTCTAACATGCTGTGAGGAGAGGTGTTACTGCTGCTGCGTGTAACAGGAGAGGGAGACAGCCCGCACCCGCCCGGAGTTGATTGTGCAGACTTTCAGCTGCTCAGTTAAGTCATGCCGAGGTCTGCACGCACATAAGCAAAGACACATAATTGACCTGTTCGAGAGTACTTGGGATCCCATTGCTGATCTCCTATCCATGAGCTACTTCTGAACGTCCTGATTTGGTTTTGTGATTGTTGTGATGAATATGGGGCAACAGATTGGTGAATATATCACCTTGTGATGCCATGTGCGCAGCATCGGTACATGCAGTAGTCTTCGACGTCATCCTACAACAAACAGTAGATCACTCCATAGTGAGAGTGTGAAGTCAAACACTGACTGACGTCATTGTGCAAGTAGCATGCCGCCATTTTGAATGCACCCAATTAAATGTGCATCGAAGACAGTGCAATGCATAATACAAAACAATAAATCACCCTTTTCACCAAAGATGGCCAAAAAGAGAACCCCCGTGACAACCATTACTCCTTAGATGAGTGGAAAATTATAAGGGTAAGAACAACTGTGTAGTGGTTCACGAACAGGGTCTGCAAATATTTGTCTGGATTATTCTCTGCTTGATAACTACGCTACAGTTTACAAGCTCAAAACTGTAGTAAATGTGGTTAGCACTGGCCAGCTCCTTTGTATATAACAGTATTGATATAATCTATTGTGAGCATCGCAAAGTTGGAGGAACAAGGTGTATTTACAACTATTCTTTACAGGTGTGTGACTGTGCAGAACACTGATTATTTTTGATTCGATATTTGTGTCATTCACGGTTTCCATGTTACTTGAACTATGCAACAGATAAACGTCTACACTCCTAATTGCTGTGTGCAGATTTATTATAGTCCCATTGAAGTAAAACACACTCCCGAACTGCATAATGATATTAAACAATGCCCAGGACCGTGCCATCCTTTCTCATTGACAACAGTTCAAAATTATTATTAGACGTATGAACCACTGTGTAACTGCCAGTTCGGAAGTTTGAAAGGCCCAGCCAGGATTCTAAATTGTAACCATAGGATTATAGTGACTGCTGCCGATCAAAAGTGGGGCAATTTTATCTTAAACTTAGGTTATGTCAATATGTTTCAAGGAGAATATCATCAGCCCAATCTTGCTCAACCAACCAGAACTGCAACAAATTTCCCTCACGCTGTGACAAGATTTATTAATTGTTTGGTGCAACATAGAGCAGCAGCCAAATTTACTTACTTATAAAGGACGAGTTGCTGAAGCTAAGGTGTATATGGTAGAATATGGGAGAGCACTATTGGGATGGAAGGAGCAAAGAAGTTTAGGTATAATTTGAGATTCACATCATCCCGATCAAGTACTATTGACAAAGGACAAGGACATTTCAGTAGAGGAGTTGTGGAGTAAGAAATTTCCCAATCTCCTCTCTAATCTTTCGGGGTGTTTGGAAAAAGTTGTACATAAAATTGTGTTGAAGAAGAATAGTTTTCCTAAGGTACGCAAGGTGAGAAATTTACCTTTAGTCTTAAGGAGTCAATTGAAAGAGGAACTTGATCGATTATGTAATGTGTGGGTAATTTTACCTATAGAGTCATCTGAGTGGTTGAGTCCAGTAGTTTTGGCAACCAAGGCTAATGGCAAACGTAGAATGTGTGTCGACTTAAGAGATCTGAATGAATACATAGGGGTAGATCGAAAGCCTCTCACGTGCATAAATGAGATCAAGTGAAACTACATGCGGAATCAAGATGTCTCGCATCTTTTGTCACCCCAGAAGGTGTTTTTCAGTTTGTACGCATGCCATTTGGTTTAGCGTTTGCACCAACTGTATTCCATTGTGTGATGCTGAACATTTTATCAGGCATAAATGGGGTATTGTACGTTCAGGATGATGTATTGGTATGGGGATCGGACAAAACAAAACACAATGAAGTGTTGTATACTGTGCTACAAAGACTGGACGAGGCTGGTTTGACTCTCAGCAAGGAAACATGTACATTTTGTGTTCAAGAATTAGAACACTTGGGGCACACTTTATCTTGTGAAAGGATTCATCCTAAGCTAAAATTGGTGGAAGCAATTGAGTAGGCATCTCCGCCAACAAATACGAACCGCTTCGATCTTTCTTAGGATTGGCAAGTACAATATCTAAAATTTGTGGAACATTTTTCTGACAGAGTGCGTGCCTTGCGAATGCTAATGAAGAAAGGAGTGTGTTATGCCTGGACCAAGGAGAGTCAGACTGCTTTTGGAGATATAAAAAAGCCATTATTGAGGCTGTTGTTTTAAAACCTTTCAATCCTCAGGATAAGACAGTAGTTGTTACAGACGCTAGCAGGTATGGTTTAGGGGCAGCAGAGTGGCAATCAGGAGAGGGTGGCTGGTTTTGCCTCTCATACTTTAAAAGGAGTGGAAGAAATATACTCCACTATTGAGAAGGAAGCTTTAGCTTGTTGGTGGGGAGTACAACACTTCAGAACGTAGGTTTGGGTACACCATTTGAACTATGGACGGATCATAAACCATTGATAAATTTGTTTTCCACCAAAGGTGCAGCGAAAGCAACTCCCAGAATTGCCAAATGCTTGTTCTGGTTGTTGGAGTATAATTTCAGAGTGTAGTATGTTCAAGGGTCTAAAAATGTAAATGCAGATTGTTTGTCATGTTTACCCATACAGAGTGAGTGGGAACCAAGTAATGATGAAGAATGGTTGGTAGCTAACATTGAGGATTTGTCTAATGGGGCAATTTCGCAACTGGAGTATCAGCAGGCTGTGTCTAGGGACAGAGTTTTACAACTGATTTTTTTTTCAACATATCACATCCTAAAGTCAACAAGGAGAATTGGCCAGAGTTGTGTGATTATGCGAAAAGATAGTTAATTATCTGTGGAGAATGGTATTGTCAGAAGGAGTGGTAGGTTTGTGGTTCCCAACGCTTTGTATTCTAGACTCATGGAACTTATACACAAAGGGCATGGTGATATGTCTGCCATAAAGAGGAGGGCAAGGATGGATTTCTGGTGGCCAGGAATGGAGAGAGAGATTGAAAGGTTTGCGAGGAATTGTGTGTGCGCTAGAGGGGACAAATCTCATGTCACAGTTGAAACCCCCATCAAAGCTACAGAGTTTCCATCAAGAGCATGGGAACGGTTAGGAATTGACATTTGTGGTCCATTCCATGAAAAGGGTCTTGAAGGCAAGTATGCAGTAGTGCTTGTTGATTATTCCAAGTGGCCGGAAGTAGCATTTACCAAAGAAATAAAATCTACAGACATAATAGCAATTTGTGATGAGGTGTTTAGAAGAGAATGTTATCCAGAGTGGTTGGTGTCAGGTAATGGACCGAAGTTTGTAGCCGAGGAGTTTCAGAAATTCCTTCTAAATCATGGTGTTAGTCATCAAAAGATAGCTGTATATAACCCACGAGAAAATGGTCTTATGGAGCACTTTAATAGAGTGTTAAAAGAATGTGTGCAATTGACTGTGACCTCAGAATTAGACTGTAGGAACAAGATTAAAAACATGTTATGGAGTTATCGCAACACACCCCACTCTGCTACTAATGAAACACCTTTTGGTTTACTAAGAGATAGAGAAGCATACACCAAGATTACACCTCCTTGGTTGGAGAGAATGAACAAGTTGCGGGTAGATGGTGACGAACATAGGAGGCGAGTAAGTGAGTATCAGTATAAATATGTGGCTAGGCACAATGGAAGGTTGGGTAAAGGTGTACCCAAAATTCATCACTGTGATTGGATGAGGTCTCTGTGTCATGGTAACTTGTCCAGGTGGTCAGATCCCCAAAGAGTTGAGAGGGTCAAGGGAAACAACGTCTGGTTGAAAGATGGGAAGAAATGGAATATGAGAAGAATAACCAAGTGCAATAAGCTGGAGTGTACGTGTTTGCATAAAAAGTCGAGTGGGAAGGAAAGTGGACGTGGGGATCCTCAGACCTATGAGTAGTGTGGGGAAAAAGTATAATAAATAAACCAGTCAAATTTGATTATGAGACCTAATTTCATCAATGTATTTTAGACAATTTAAGTAGTTTATTCATACATACTTATAGTTGTATTGTTCATATTTTCTGTATTATTTCATTACTTGTGTATTTTTGTTTGTGTAGAAAGGGGAGGGTGTTACATTCTGTGGTTACCCATGTCAGCCATAAAGTCATTGTGTTCCATCGTTACTATGGGGTTGGAATGGAACTGGAGTCAGATGAAGTGTGAATCTGCCAGGATTTGGCTGTTTGGACTACTCATGTACTTCATCATCAGTAAATCAAATTCCACACTGAAAGCGGCGTCTTTGTTTAAAAAAATAAAAAAATATATATATATATTCACTTAAAAAAACAAAGGTTACTGGGACGTTATAGTTAGGCTCACATTTTAAAGTATATAACCTTAGAAATTCACCATTATAGTTAGTTACCTGAAGTAACTATAACTTGTGCTGTAAGGTAACTAGCACCCCCACCATGCACAGTTATCTGATCAATAATTTTACTGCAGATGTTACTGTGATATTATCAATGATGTTATCAAAGATGTTCTGAGAGCTGAAATTTGTGGGGTAATTAGCAGTGCATTGCGAGGACACAAGTTATAGTTACCTAAGGGCACAAGTTATAGTTACTTGAGATAACTCTAGCTATAACTGGTGAATTTCTGTGGTTTGAAACATTTAAAATGTGAGCCTATAACGTCCCTGTAACCTTTTGGTTTTTAAGTGAATTTCTATGTTTAAAAAAAATTATATTTCCTAACTATAACGTCCCTGTAACCTATGTTTTTTTTTTTTTGTTTTTTTTTTTTTAACTTATAGTAATTTCCATTACTATACGGTAATAGTCATCCCCGCGCATGGCCTCCAGACATGCACATGTGGGCTTGGCTGCAGAGCATGGTCTGAGGCCACACCCTGTGCGGCCAGCTCCTATAACCACCCAATGCCATGCTGTGCACGGCTTTCAGCCATGTGAAGTGTGAGTTATCTGCAGGGCCTGCAGTCAACCCCTATAACCACCCAATCATGTATTGCACACAGCCTTTGGCCGTGCGCAGAGGGGGTTGGCTGCAGGGCCTGTCCTGTTGCCAACTTCTACAACAACCCAACCCTGCATGCTCCCCTCTCAGGCCGATATCAGCCCCGGGGGACTTAATCACCTGGTGCCTAGTGTAAACGGTTTTTTTTTGAGAGGGGGGGCTGCGTGCCCTCCCCTCTCCTCAGACCGATATCTGTCTCCAGGACCACATTTCCTGGGGCCCATCATCATTTTTATTTGGGGGAGGGGGTGCTGCGTGGTCCCTCCCCAGGCTGATCTTAGCTCAGGGACCCCATCCTCCGGTGCCCAGCCTAATTATTATTTTTTGTAGGGGAGGGAGGGTGCATGCCCCCCCGCCAATCTCGGCTGTTGGATTTCCATCCCCTGGGGCCTATACTAAATATATATATTTTTTTTTTTGGTGGAGGGGGGCCAAAAGGCTACCTCCCCAAGGCCGATCTCGACCCTGGGGTCCCTATCGTCCTGGACCCGGCCTAAAAAAAAAAAAATATATGTTTGGGAGGCGGCCCTTGTGGCCTCCCTCACCAGGGCAAATCATATCCCCGGGTACCCCATTTCCCGGGATCCGGCCATGTGACCTGGGTTCTCCCCAGGGTATCTAGTTGAAATGGTGTGGACCATGGGGGGGAGCCTAAAGGCCCCCACGGTCCCAGCTGGCAACCCACCTCCTATGGGAGCCAGCATTGCTGTCGCAGAAAGGGAGCTCCTTTAGCAGCTCCCTGTCTGAGATAGCAGTTTCCTCTGTGCGCCTGCCTGCCTCTTCACGGGCAAGCTCATAGAGGAAGCCTTGGCTCTGATAAAGGGAAAGCTGATTGACATCTCTCCCTTCGTTGGAGCGTGGTGTTTGCTGTGACTTGGTGGCAGCTACAGCAAACAGCTATATCCAAGCGATGGGACTCCTGAGACGTAGCAGGAGCCAGCCCTGGGGTGGTGGTGATTCCCAGGGTCATCAGTGGCTCTATGAGGGGGGGGCGTGTGGCACCCCACCTGTGTGTATTGCCCCAGGAAGGTGGCGGTCCCCGGGCTGACGGGTTTCCAAAACAGACTCCCTTTCTATATTTTTTAACATATACTCGGGGGAGGCGGTCGTCTGTGGGTTGTGGCGGATGGTGGGGCCCCTGCACAAAATGTGATCAACATCCTGGGGAGTTGGTGGCCTCCAGGGTGGCCACGCAGCCCCCCCAGCACACACAATGTGATCAATGCCCTGGGGAAGTGATGGTCTCCAGAACTGTGGGGGGTCGCATGAAGCACCCTGCACAAAATGTCAACAGTGCCCCAGGGAGGTGGTGATCCCTAGGGCTGTGGAGGGCCATGGGCTCCCTGCAGATGATTAAAGAAATGCCCCGGGGATGTGGCGATCCCCAAGGCTGCAGGAGGGGGGCAGGCACCCCACCCCCAATTAAATGAGCAATGCCCCCGGGTCTTGGCCTACCTTGGTCCTTCAAAATGACAAAGAAAGGGCCTCCACACTACATATTCTGAAAACATTTTGTTGGATCCATGGATCTGCCACAATTTGCAACAAAAATGTAAAAAAAAAATGTGCTCTGTGGGTGGGGGTCAGCACCCAAGCTAAGGGGTCAGGCTGACTCTACCATGGCCTCTTTGATTTTTTGATCACTTTTTTCTAAAGGTTTCCAGACAGCTGTTGAGGTGTGTGTGAACGTTTTTTCTAAACATTCATGAAGATTCATCAAAGGGCGCTAAAGCAGTCACCAGTAAGAAGTTATAATTAGAAAATTTGTTTTTTGGCTTGCCTATATTTTTAGCACCATTTGATGAATCTTAACAATTTTTTTTTTTTAAAAGTGCCCCCTAGTGTCTTGTTGTGCCTGGAAAGTTTTTGGGATAATTTGTCAAGCGGGGGCAGAGAAAAAGGGGGGCTAAATAAAAGTGCATTTCCCATGTTAATTCCCATAGAGTCTTTAAACACGCCTGCAGCCCTAACCACTTGGGGGAGTTGCACCAAAGTTGGCAGAAAGGTAGCTCTTTGTCCAGAAATCCCCCTTTTTGGGTAGAGCATAGCAGCGCACAAGCACTGCTTTTTGACCTGTTGTAATCTATTCTGTGGACTTTAGTTACACCCATCACTTTCATTCGTTCCTGGGCCTGCCTTTAAAAAATCCCTTGATGTTGTTAGTAAATGCTTTACATTTGTCCTGTCTTAAGGCTGTTTTGTTACCGCCTTGGAGACTGACCCTGTTACATGTTTTATTGCGAGATCGGCCAGATAGCTTCATGTCGGCACACTATTTTTAATTTTGCCTCGTCACTTCTCTCATGGCAGTATGTTGTTTCTTTGTCTTCCTTGGTTTTGGGCATATTGCGGTTTCTTTGCGATGTCTGCGGGGTCTTTTTTATTTATGTATTTTTTTTGTAGTTTGTGTCGAGTTCACACTACATAAAAGATATTGGAGTGCTTTATTGACTTTTTTTTCAGTTTTATATTGCACAAACTCGATACAAAGGTTTTAAAGCACTTTACTTAAGCACCAGTTACATTACACAAGAACACATTAATTTTTGGTAGCAAGGGGTGATTTTTCCCATAATCACAGGATGTTGAGCCAGCGACAAGACTCTAACCGTGTTCCCCAACTCCAAAGTTGACAGCTCTGGCCCTTACGCCACATCCTCTCCCCTAAGGGTTCTTAGTCTGGTGCATGTTGGGACAGTCTGGGATTAACTCTTTTTTTTCTTTTATTTAATATAGCGCTTGGTAATACAAGTTCTGCAATTTCATAGCACTGCAAAACAGGTTCCCTTCTTAACAAAATTGCTATAATTCATTTGCAGATAGGCTGCCTCTTCTTGTTATTCTCTTTGTATACAGACAATGTTTTTAAAAGTTAGGCCGGTATTGCCAGTGTCAATGAATAATTCCTTAAAAAATGTAACACACAGAAATATATGGCTGCACCCTTTTCATTGCTCCTACCTCTTTTCACCTACTTATTTCCTGGGTTAAATACAATAAAGGTGTTTCTCTGTGGCTTGTTTGGTGCTATAAAAGTTTAGGTAAACACACTCGAAAGGGTTGCATCTCTAGGGTATCACAGCCAGTCTATAACAATGAGGCAAAAACACTCCCAATATGGCAGCTTTGTTGTGTCCTCTCTTCTGCAACGACAGGCCTGGGTGGGATGCTGTGGTGCCTGGCATACAGCCACTACACTCAAAAACCAAAACACAGAGGTAAAATACATTGTCATTTACAATGCTGATAGCTCTAATTTTCACAAATGTGAGACCTATTGCATTGCAAATGTTTCTTGTTATTTTAGTATAAATCGGTTCAGTAGTTTTCGAGATATTAAAGGAAATCCAAATTTGTATATCTGAGTTGAGCCTAAGCACAGATCTCATGGTGAGATCTGATTGACTGTCAGCACATCAAACAGAAAGTTATGGCAACCATGTTGGGACAAATTTACACAGTAACACCCCATTGAAATGCATTGTAGTGAATTGCAAGTTTTGAGGGTCATAAAAAGGAAAACGTATGAAGGGTGATAGCAAATTTTAGTTACAATATAAATTATTTGTTCATGGTACCATACTAATTTTAGGAATTTTGGTGTGTTCTAAGTTGATTTTACTCTGCTGGGTTCCATATATCATGTTTGAGAGAAAACCGTTTTCCCATGGTTTTCCCATAGAGGTAATAGAAGGTGCTCAAAAAGTTAAAATGAGAGCATATTTTCTGTAAATTCTATGTCCGAACCGGAGGCGAGGATTATGCATTTCTTTCTTCACTATTTGTTAACAGCCAGTTCAAAGTTCAACAAGAAAAAACATATTAATACATATCCCATGAGTCCAACACGTCTCCATGGTAACCATTGACCAATCCATTCACATTTGGAATGTGTGTGTGTGTGTATATATGTATATGTGTGTGTGTATGTATGTATATATATATATCTATATATATATATATATATATCTCCTCCGTTCCCTGAGACCTTTTTCTTCACTGCTCGAGCATCAGTTAGTCATCTCTCTTACTGACTTACCATCTCTATTTATGCAGTTGTATTTCTACTCTACCTGTGTGCAGATTTGAGAGCTCTGGATATTTCGACAAGATGTGTTTTCGCTGGATGGAGTAACTTTCATTATATCCCGAGAACCAAATGTAATACCAGGTTGGTAACTTACCCTGCTTTTGAGAGTGCACCTATGTTGTGCGTGGTCAGATGCTTAAAGTCCTGTGAGGAGATGACAGCAGAGTACTGTCCACTGGGAGAAAGACAGCTGTTAATCTCTATCAAGAAACCCTTTAAAACAGTGTCTTCCCCATCCATAGCAAGGTGGATAAAATACGTTTTGACAGAAGCAGGTATCAATGTGCGAATCTTTGGGGTAGATTGGAGGACATCTTGAATGTGGCTGACTGGTCATCAGAATCCACTTTCAAAAGATTCTATTTTTAACCAATTCATGAAGCAGCTTCGCTAGTGGTGAGTAAGATTTGAGCATGCATAATCCTCGCCTCCGGTCCTGACATAGAATGAGAAATTTCCTAGCTATCATGAAGGAAAGTTTCAATTCTATTGACGACATGGAGGTGAGGATTATCCCATCCGCCACAGTTTCTCATGTTGCCCACCCGATCAGACATCTGAACCAGGATTGAAATAAGAGGTAATATGCAATTTTCAGACTACTCTTCTAAGTTGATGATTTGTAACATGCACATAATATGGACTGCTACTATTTAGATGATTCAGGACAGGAATGTGTTTTCAGTGTTAAAATGACATTTGGTTGTAGGTGCATTTTTTCTGTCACCTTAAATTTAAGATAGTTGCAAGAGGTGTTTTTCTCAAAGATTGCGTTACTCTTGTAGGAACGGATGCAGTGATGGGTTGATGGTACCTTACCTTTCCACCGCAGTGAAGTCTAGGAAGGACTCTGAGTATGGAGGATATATATGGACATTCGGATTGTGAATGGATTGGACAGTGTTTACCATGGAGACGTGTTGGACTCATGGGATATGTAGTATTATGTTTTTTTGTGTTGAACTTTGAACTGGCTGTTAATAGTGAAGAAAGAAAGGCATAATCCTCGCCTCTGTGTTCTTAATAGAATTGAAAATTTACTTCACGATAGCTAGGAAATTTCTTATTCACACTATCTTTCTCAGCCACATGAGAATGAAGTCTGACATTCTCAATAAAACATGAACTACCAACTCAAGCTGTGTGTCGGTTGATTCTGTCAGGGCTAGAGGCTCTGTTAGTAATGGGGTCTTTGGTTGGCAGTCAGGTTACCCCCGTCCAAGCAAGGACCCTTACTCTAGTGAGGGTAAAGGAGAATCACCCTCAGCTAACCCCCTTGGTAGCTTGGCATGAGCAAGCAGGCTTAACTTCAGAGTGCTAGGTGTACAGTATTTGTACCTACACACATAGTAACTTAATGAAAACACTACAAAATGACACAACATAGGTTTAGAGAACTAGGAAATATTTATCTGAATAAAACAAGACCAAAACGACAAAAATCCAACCTACACAAGTCAAGTTATTAATTAAAAAGCAAAAAGAGTCGTAAATCCTTGAGAAAACAGGTAAAACACTGTTAGCGGTAAAAAGTACCTGCGTAGCGTCAAAACAACACGCATGGGTGAGGGTGCGTAGAAAAAGGTAAGCGGTGCATTGATTTCTCACCCATAAGCGAGACCGTGCGTCGTTCCTCCTTCTCCGGTCGGGCCGGCGTGCATCGTTTTTCCTCCCTGCAGGGGAGTGATACATCGATCCGGGCAGCACTCGGGTCCGGACAGGCGTCGTTTATCCATGCCCAGCAAGGTTTGCATCGAAAATCCTGCAGCACATTGTCAACAAAACCGCACAATGTGGGTTGTGGCGTTAGCAGCCTCCGTCAGCAGGTGTTGCACATCGTTTTTCCAGCTACGTATGTAAATTTTCCAGCCGCGATGCCGGTGGAGCGTCGATTTCTGACGCGAAGCCAGTGGCGTGTCATTTTTCAGCAGCGTCTCGGAAGGTGCATCGTTATTTTCCCCGCACTGCGGTCTGTGCGTGGATTTTCAATCTTGGTTTGCTAGCTTTACCTTCCAAGGCCCCAGGAACTGGATAGGGCACCACTTGGCAGGGCAGGAGTCTCAGCAGAGAGTCCAGGTGCTGGCAGGAGAAGTCTTTGATGGCCCTGAGACATCAACAGCAGGAGGCAAGCTCAGGAAAAGCCCTTGGAGATTTCTTCACAAGCAGGAAGGCACACAAAGTCCAGTCTTTGTCCTCTTGCACAGGCAGAAGCAGCAACTGCAGGATAGCTCCACAAAGCCCAGTCTCAGACAGGGCAGCACTTCTCTTTAGCTTTTCAGCCCTTCTCCAGGCAGAGGTACCTCTTGATGTACAGAAGTGATCTAAAGTCTGTGGTTTTGGGTGTCCTTCTTATAACCATTTTGCCCTTTGAAGTAGGCTTACTTCAAAAGAAAGTCTCTCTTGTTTGTGAAATCCTGCCTTGCCCAGGCCAGGCCCCAGACACACACCAGGGGGGTCGAAGACTGCATTGTGTGAGGGCAGGCACAGCCCTTTCAGGTGTAAGTGATCACTCCTCCCCTCACTCCTAGCACAGATGTCTCATCAGGATATGCAGGCTACACCCCAGCTCCCTTTCTGTCACTGTCTAGAGAGAGGTGCAACCAGCCCAACTGTCAAACTGACCCAGACAGGTAATCCACAAACAGGCAGAGTCATAGAATGGTTTATGCAAGAAAATGCTCACTTTCTAAAAGTGGCATTTTCAAACACACAATTTTAAAATCAACTTTACTAAAAGATGTATTTTTAAATTGTGAGCTCAGACCCCAAACTCCACGTCTATCTGCTCCCAGAGGGAATCTACGCTTTAATAATTTTTAAAGGTGGCCCCCATGTTAACCTATGAGAAGGATAGCCCTTGCAACTGTGAAAACCGAATTTGGCATTTCACTGTCAGGATATATATAAAACACATTACTATGGTGGTCATTACGACCCTGGCGGTCTGAGACCTCCAGGGCTAAAGTGGCGTCCGTACCGCCAACAGGCTGGCGGTACGGAGACCCATATTTTGACCGCGGTGCGCCGGGGCCGGTGGTTTCCCGCCGTTTTAGCCCCGGCGGTGATAATCCGTCAGGGCAGCGCTGCAAGCAGCGCTGCCCTGGGGATTATGACTTCCCTACCGCCAGCCTGTTTCTGGTGGTTTGCATCGCCAGGAAGAGGCTGGCGGTAAGGGGAGTCCTGGGGGCCCCTGCACTGCCCATGCCAATGGCAGGGGCCCCCTAACAGGGCCCCGTGCAGCTTTTCACTGTCTGCATAGCAGACAGTGAAAAGCGCGATGGGTGCTACTGCACCCGTCGCAAGGCCGCAACACCGCCGGGTCCATTAGGAGCCGGCTCCTATGTTGCGGCCGCATCCGCGCTGGGCCGGCGGGCGTAAACTAGGTTTGCGCCCGCCGGCCCAGCGGGGATGTTGTAATGGGGACCGCATTGGCGTCTGGATGGCGGTTACAGCTTGGCGGGCGGCATTAGCCACCCGCCAATGTTGTAATGACCCCCTATATGTCCTACCGTAAACATACACTGCACCCTGCCCATGGGGCTACCTAGGTCCTACCTTAGGGGTGTCTTACATGTAAGAACAGGGAAGGTTTACCAAGTCAAATTGGCAGTTAAACTCTGCACATACAGACACTGCAGTGGTAGGTCTGAGCCATGTTTACAGGGCTACTAATGTGGGTGGCACAAACAATGCTACAGGTCCACTAGTAGCATTTGATTTACAGGCTCTGGGCACCTCCAGTGCACTCTACTAGGGACTTAACAGTAAATCAAATAGGCCAATCATGGAAAGCCAATTACATACACATTTTATACAAGAACTCTTGCACTTTAGCACTGGATAGCAATGGTAAAGTGTCCAGAGGAACAAAACGGCAAAAACAGAGTCCAGCACACATCATCAACCTGGAAAACAGAAGCAAAATGTTAGGGGAGACAACGCCAACGATGAAAAGTCTAACAGGCTCCAATTATGCTTCTCTTTCTATGCTTTATTTTTTTTTTTCAACGGCCAGTTGGAAAGAACTTTATTAAATACTACATATCCCATCAAACCATGGATATCACGTCACTAACCATAGAGCCATGCTCTGTAAAACCTGAGGATAACACACTCCCTCTTCTCTTTGCTGCTCCACAACCAGTGCAGTCTCTTTCCTTGTTATTACTAGTATGGATCTGAATACCATCTTGATGGAATCGAAAACTGAAAGCATTTTCTACTGAGGATACTGCAGTAAATGAGGAGATAAGGGAGCTTCATAAAAAAATCTTCAAAGATGGCCACCAGAGGAAAAAAGAGACCAAATGTGGCACAAATATCACCCAAATGTAGCCCAAGTATAGCCAAATGACAGAACTTTTTTGTAGTTTTATATAGCACAGACGTGACTCGAAGGTACTGGAGTGCTTTACATGAGCATCAGTTACATTACACAGGGACATATTTATTTTGGTTTTAGGCATGGGGAGATTAAGCGATCTGCCCAGAATCATAGGATGTCCAGCTGATGCTGAAACTTGTACCTGGTTCCCCAGTTGCAAAGTCTGCAGCTCTAGCCACAACGTCATATCTTCTCCTCTAAGTGAAACATATAATCAAGTGACCAACTGAATATAAAAACATAGCAAATAATTTAAAAAAATGCTTTGTCACTATTTGTATTTGGGAACTCAGACAAATATGTCCTCATTTTAGTTTTTAGAGCACTAACTATAATTTCTAAGGAAATGAGACACTAAGGCCCTCATTCCGACATTGGCCAAGCGGAAACCGCCATTTGGCCACTCCGCGGTCAAAAGACCGCGGAGGCCATTCTGGCTTTCCCGCTGGGCCGGCGGGCGCCCGCCAAAGGAGCACCCGCCGGCCCAGCGGGAAAGGCCCTGCAACAATGAAGCCGGCTCCGAATGGAGCCGGCGGAGTTGCAGGGGTGCGACGGGTGCAGTTGCACCCGTCGAGATTTTCACTGTCTGCAATGCAGACAGTGAAAGTCTTCATGGGGCCCTGTTAGGGGGCCCCAGCACTGTCCATGCCAGTGGCATGGGCAGTGCAGGGGCCCCCAGGGGCCCCACGACACCCGTTCCCGCCATCCTGTTCCTGGCGGTAAAAACCGTCAGGAACAGGATGGCGGGAAGGGGGTCGGAATCTCCATGGCGGCGCTGCTTGCAGCGCCGCCATGGAGATTCAGCCCAAGCAGGGGAAATCCGGCGGGAAACCGCCGGATTCCCTTTTCTGACCGCGGCTTTAACGCCGCGGTCAGAATGGGCATTGAAGCACCGCCAGCCTGTTGGCGGTGCTTCCGTGGGCCCCGACCGCCAGGGTCGGAATGACCCCCTAAGTTTTCTAATTTCTAAAGGAAATGCTTTAGATATTACAGTACTGATTACATCAAGATGATTGTGTAGAAGCCTAATTATTCAGAACCCATTCAGGATACAAACGACCGTTAGCCAGCTCTTCTAGATAAACATAAAGGATTTATTAGAGATAGAAATAGAAAGGCATGTACATGGAGGATGCTCTGTACCAGTGTACTCGAACAACCTAATACAAGGAAGTAATACACGATCTTTTATAGTATTAAACCACACACATAATTCAACGTCTTATTGGTTCTTTGGCTTTGACGTATGATTGACGTATGCCTACTTCTCCATTATGGCTGAGGTCGTTTTTCCTATCATACCATATATAGTAACAAAAAGCATAGAAAAGGATTTTACACAAGGTGGCCTACGTGCCTAATATCACATGGTCCATCTTGTGACAGAGCTTGAGAACATCACGTACTCAGACTGGTACTTTCCAGAAGGGAGGTTGCTTCAGCTAGCATGCAATGACGATGATGTTTCATGATGGCTGTTCAGAGAGCAAGCCTTGCAACATAATGCGTTCCTAGCAGTAGCGAATTACATTTGTAGGCCTCTTTACTTAATGATAGGCCTGTGCAGAGATTGTCATTGTGTATCACAGGGGCCACTAGGCATAGCATACCTAAGAACTGTAAAATGCGATTCCACATTCCACCCTCTGATACTCAATGACAAATCTAAGGGTCATGGTGTATTGCTCTCATTTATACCTCTTGCTCATCCCTGTTGTCATCCTTCTATCTTTTTCTTTGATAATGTGTGTGTTTCTGGTGACAGTTTTTTTTTTTTTTCTTCAAGAGTAGGGCCAGGAAGGATGGACAAACTGGTATGAGCACACATATCGTTATCAGTGCCACGATCCCTATCGCTAGTACCTTTACCAACCAGGTACCCCAACCCCTGAACCATGCTGCTATTCGATCCAGCATTCCTCTGACGTCTGTCCCATCTGCCACTTTCCCAGCTCCTTCTTCTATCTTTTTTTATATCCTTTATTTCCTTTCTTATATTCCCCACGTTGGTGTCCTCTTCCTGCGCACCCCGCCAAGTGTTCTCTTTTCCCCCTTCTGTAATTCTGTTCTATGCGCCATTTTTGGAAGCACGAATGCTAGGTAGCAGGTACCTTGCCAACCTGCTGGCAATTTAAAAAAATGCAGATGTCCCACATATAATAAATATTCCTTTGGGAGGTGTCAGGCCTATGGACAAGCCTGTTGTGTCATTTCTTTTGTAGTCCAGGCTCAATGTTGTATTGCAAATACTATGTCCCACATCAATTCCGTTTTTGCTAGTGTCTGCGTTACCTCTTGAGCATTTGAAACACCATGGTGCCTTTATTTCTGTATCTATGGCCAGGCATGGTATTCGTTGTTCTGAGCCATGATCCCTTTCAGTGTAACCCTTCCCTCTTTCTGTTGTAAATGCATTCAATAAATTCTCCTCTTCTTTCTTCGGGTTCTAATCTCCTGCACTTCTTTCTTCTCCTTCTATCTTCTTCCTTCAATTTATTTTACACTCTTTCTACCAATTTTCCTTGCATATCACCTACATAAGGTTCATCTTCCAAACCATAGTCATCCCTTTTTCTCCTCATTTCTCCTTTGTTTATATTTTCTCTTATTCTCTCCTTTTTTCTTTTCCCTGTTCTCATTCCTTTTAAATTTCCCCCTAACATATTATCTAATATGTTACATGCCACGAATTCTGTGAGGGGCATTTAAGTGTAATTTCTTTTGTCCTGGCTAGTGGTCGGTAGGTGGGTACATATATAACAATCAGACACATTTGCTAGTTCTTTGTACATTGATACCATTTGCACAAATGTATTGTCCTTATAATCTTCTCCATCTTCTTTCCATTTTGTATATTTCACCCATTTTGTTTTATCTTCCACCCTCTCATGTTATTTTGAGATATTGTTGTTCTCACCACCTGTTGTTCTTTCACCTTGGCCATTTTTGGGGATGTAGTGTTCCTGGTCGAGCCATGGAATATGTATGTCGTCTTTATATACTATCAGGATTGTTGTTAGTACTATAGCTGCTACTGGGGTGAGTAATGCTGTGACCACCACGGGCCACTTCTTCTGCTCCTTTTTCTTACATTGTAATCTTAAATCCATGTCACCTTATAGGGTGTGGTCGGATGTGGCTAGCACTTGAAACCAGTTCTATTGGTATGTAACCTTTGGTACCTCCTTATTCCTGTAGGAGTGACACACGAGTAGTCTATTCCTTCTGTATATTTTCGGGGCGACGTTGAATGCTATTTGACACTTGTAGTTATGCAGAGTATAAAGGGATGAATCCCAGTGTCCAGTTCTAAGGGAGTTGGGTGCGATAGTCCCGAGGGATGGCCCTTTTGTCCTATTTTTGCTATATTCCTAATTGGAAGAGGCACCTCCCAATGGGGCTACAAACCGCACTGATCCTAGTGACCAACCGCTTCCGTAGGACTGGGATCTGTACCTCTTGGCGTAAATGTTTCTAGCGGACTTTTAGTATTCTGTTCATTTATATCCTGATGTCTTTAATACTTAAGTGGCCTTGCTTGACTCTCCGACTCCTGTGGAGAGTAGCACGAGCAGTTCTGAAAGAATATCCTGGTGTCTTGAAGGACCCGCTTGCACCCTCCGACTCCTGTGGGGTTGCAGCACGAGCAGTCCAAGAACAATGCTCTGGTGTACTGGGGAACCCGCTTACACTCTCCGACACTCGTGTAGCACGAGCAGTTCCGTCAGTGTTGGCTGGTGGCGCTTGTTGAACGAAGGTTGTACCGCTGTGGTGAAGGTGGCATTACTCTCATCGGCAACTTTGTTGGCGGCTGGTCGTCCTTTGGTCCAGCGGCCTTCTTGGTGTGTGAGGTATGGACCCAGGATGTGATGCCCTCACACTTGACTGCTGTGGCTGTTGTCAACAGGACTTGGTGTGGTCCCTTCCACCGTGGTTGAAGACAGTGACGTCTGGTGTGGCCTTTACCCACACCCAGTCTCCAGGATGCAGTCGTGTTCCGGTGGTGTACCTTCTTGGTGTAATAGCTGTGGATCCAGGAGGTCAGTCCCTCCTACTTTTCAGGTGACCCAACCCCAATCTCCCTGTTGTAGATCATGTCCAGGTAGTGTTGTCCAGCCAGGAAGGGCCTGCAGCACCTAATGCTGAAGGTAAGGCAAACTGCTGTCAAAATGTCTTATCAGATAATAACTTCTCAGCACCAGACATGTTCATAGGCCAGTCGAACAGTATCTCAGTCGGTGCTCACTTTGACAACTTTGTCAAGGGTGCCTTTCTTGATCAAGGAAGCAAGCGGTAGTGCATCAATCTAGAAGCGCTCAGCAGATGCACAAAATCTTATAAAGGGTCATATCTGACTTGTTTATGGGGTAACTAGCACACTCTTAAACTCAAATAAACACTCAAAAAATAAATAACAATTACACTCAGTAACAGTGGAATATTCACACAAACTATTTCACCAAACAAATGGTGATCCAAATGTCAGGAGAAAACACATGTTACACTGGTATACAGCCAGTTTAATTTTTTAACATAGCATTGTATCCTATTATTCTATTTCAACACCCTGAATATCTGCATCAATGCTGGAAGGGTTGGGACTTTGCAGGCATCACCGCCATCAGAAGTCACTTCCCCTTTCTCGTACAAGTGTGATGTTTTGAAATGCTGATGTTCCTTTAAGATATTATATTTATTTTATTTATTTATGTTTGGCACCCTCATCATCAGAGGTATATTACTCATAGCTGTATTGCAGTACTACATAGCACATCCTAAGGTAGTAATAACTCTATCCTCATATAGGTATTTTCAATACCCAAAACCAGTTTGGAGAATATTTAGTTGCAATCTACCAACACATGAAGGCAATCCATGTCACTGCGCTCATTAAGATGTACCACGGAAGACTCCCATTAATTATGAAAACATAAAACGTAACATAGACAGACTGATACAGAAACCACATCTTCTCGTCCATGTTCTGAAACCTAGGAAAAAACATGGATAGAAAAATACTCCTCCTGCCGCCAATTATATGCACATATATATACGTAGATACATACATCCTGCGTCCAGGGTGTATATAAAAAAAAATCCTATTCCATTCAGCTGTACATTTATTTTACATTTCTACTTGGAACTTCATGGTAACATATCGCAACAATCCGTGGCTTTGCCCTTGGAGTCATGCCCAGAGTCTGTGGTTTAAAGAAATGGGGAAGGTAATCTTAACTGCTACAATTTAATAAAGGGACGGGACCTGGCAGATAAATGCGTAAAATAAAATACCATAAAAATAAAACACATTTGTGACAAATGTGCTGCATTTTTACCCATTCATTGCCCTTTTGACACCCTGGTTGCACTCACATGACTTCAACATACTACATGTACTGCAGATGTTTAAACATCCACTTGTGTTATTTTCTTTTAGCCTCTCATTAAGTGAAATCGATCAGTCACTAACACGTCATGTGTAATCATTATTACTGCACTAATGTGTTTATTTTAAATATCAATACACCTTAATAGAAGTTTATCACATAATTAACTCACTCTACACCCCAACAAGAACCCACATTATTATATATCTATTTTTTTCCTTATATTATTTACAATTCAGCACATAGTAACTCTTCTGTTAATTTCTATATCTCTTCTGTCATTGAACATGACTAAATTATTAGTATGTACTCTATAGAGCTATGAAGAAATACACAACCAGGGGTATGGAACTACCGTAAACAAATGCCCAGCACAATTCTTCCAGAATGCTCTCTCATCAGATGCAAATATCTGCAGAAGCTCGAAAGCAAATTTTTTTTATTCCTTGCTTTCAAAATGCCTTCACAAACAATGTAACTAGGAAAGAAACATTCTGCTAAACTACCATGATATTTTAGGTGTCATTTCTTTGAAGCATCATTTAGTAAAATGTGCGGATGCATGGTGGTATTTCCAACATTTATATTCATAACAGGAAAAATCAATGTAACCTTTTCATCAAAGTTACACATTGCCATAGTAGTTCCTGGCATGAACAAAACTACTTTGTGTCAATATTCTTCGTATGGAAGAGCAGAATGGTGTCACTACCACTGAAGCCAGTCAATAAACAGAGAGACAGAATTCAAATAACAAAAGATCTATGATAACCAGTTTATGGCAGAATTCTTAAAGAAAATCACAAAGTGCACCCATGGTATCTCTTCCTGCATTAGTGCATATTTCCACCTTTTATACATGAGCTAGCATTTAATGAGGCAGACCAGGAAATCAAACCCCTAGACAATATTTGTAAACACCATTTTAGCAGGAGGAAAATGTGCATGTGTTTTTTACAGGACAAGTAGACTGATGACACAAACTGTCCCATGGACAATTAGACATTTTATAAAATTCCACACTCCTGACAACATATTGTTAACTGCTGCAAATGAATCCTCTGTTCCCTCCAGACTAAATTTGTTCACTGTAAGAATTTTGGCAACCTTTGCATGGGTCAAATATTTTTTTAATGTAATCCCTACGTAAGAAAGTTCTAATTTGTTGTACACCTGTGGTTCCTAACCTTTTTACTCCTGGGGACCACCAGTGAAACATTACTGGAAGCCAGGTACCCCCAAGCAATTTGCCCAATTTAAATTTCAAACATGAAATCATTCTTTTTATATTGAAAAAATATGCAAAAATCTAAACATTTTATCGGAAATGTTGGTGCTGCATCTTGGCGACCAACTTTTAAATTTTTACTTTTATTTAGGAAAGGTGAATCCTTCGGGCAATTTTTTAAAAATTATTTCCAGGGCTATTTCTGTTATTATTTTTAGGTACATAAGATCTAAGAAAGCTTTTATACATAAATATGTGGTGGGTAAAGGAAGTAAACCATAAGTGCCTCTCTTCTCTCCCTATCCTTTTTGTCACATGTAATTAATTTTTATTATAGCATCTCTCATACCAGTGTAGGTGTTGGAGCACTTTACAGCACTTTAAAATGAAAGACTGGGAAAAAACAGCTTTCTAATTTGTGCTATGCAGTTGGCATGCAGCTCCTTAATTGCAGTTCATAGCTCACTGTGCTAGATTACTATTATGAACTGTACAGTAACTAAAGAATCTCTGTCACAAAAGCAGTAACTCACTGTGCCATCCACATAAAATACTGTTCTTTTCATGATACACATCCTTTGGAGCCTGCATATTAACCATCTGCACTATCTTTCAGTCAAAAATGACACTGTCCAAAACTCTCATTCCTCCCCAGCAGGTACATTAATCACTGGAGTTATCTTGACGCTTTTATTTTCGCTGTACAATGCTCTTTGCAGTGCTTTTAAAGCCATTAAAAAGTAATAAAGTCTGAATTTTGTGTCTTATTACGTGTGATAATTTAACAATTAAACTTAAATTTTCTACAGTGTGTAAGCATGTTACAGCCATCCCTTGTCTACTTGCAAACCTTTCCCATACTCAGTCTAGTGCCAAATGATAGTGTAGTAATTGGAGTAGTGGTCACATATTTCAGGCCAGTGTATCGCCTTCTTACAATCCTCCCACAAATCTCAAGGTACAATAATGCTAAACAATGTATCCAGATCCTTCCAAAGCAGCCCTTCCCATGGCTATTATTCTGTTTAACTCTGTACATTTTTATGTACGTCGAGAGACTGTGGCCCTCATTCTGACCCTGGCGGTTCTCTACCGCCAGGGCCAACGGGGGCGGGAGCACCGCTGACAGGCCGGCGGTGCTCCCTTGGTCATTCTGACCGCGGCGCTTTGGCCGCGGTCAGAACGGGAAAACCGGCGGTCTCCCGCCGGTTTTCCACTGCCCCTTAGAATCCTCCAAGGCGGCGCAGCTCGCTGCGCCGCCGAGGGGATTCTGACCCCCCCTACCGCCATCCTGTTCATGGCGGGAAAGCCGCCATGAACAGGATGGCGGTAGGGGGGGGTCGCGGGGCCCCTGGGGGCCCCTGCCGTGCCCATGCCCATGGCATGGGCACGGCAGGGGCCCCCTAACAGGGCCCAACTAGGCTTTTCAGTGTCTGCGATGCAGACACTGAAAAGCGCGACGGGTGCTGCTGCACCCGTCGCACGCCTTCCACTCCGCCGGCTCGATTCCGAGCCGGCTTCCTTGTGGAAGGCGCTTTCCCCGCTGGGCCGGCGGGCGATCTGAATCAGATCGCCCGCCGGCCCAGCGGGAAAGTCAGAATACCCCTCGCGGTCTATTGACCGCGGGGCGGTATTCAGGCGGCTTCCGACGGGCGGGCGGCAACCGCCGCCCGCCTAGTTCGGAATGACCACCTGTGTCTTGTGATCTCCAGCTGTGTGTTTGTATTGCTGAGCACCTCCTTCCACATCTTGATGTTATGGATTGTGTGATGTGCATACATGGACATATCCCATAGTAAATTGTGTGATCCCTCTCGCCCCTTGCCAATACATTTTTCCATTTCATTTGATATCTGTTCGTACTTCTGTTCATGTTTTCTAATTGCGTTAGCCACTTCCTCTTTACCCTGGCTATGGAATAACTGTCTAATTCTTTCACAAGGTCTCTCACGTTTTGCTTTTATTTTTCACTTCCTCATCCATCAAACGCCATGCCTGGGTGCGGCTTTCACGTTCCGTCTCTGCCTGCTGATGTAGAGGCAGCTCGGAGTGTTTGGTCCCTGTTGTGGTGCCCTCAGGCTGTAGTGTATTTCCCAAATGTCTTCAAACAAAATCGATGTTTTGTTCCTGTGACTGTGCACTCGCCACAGGAAGAGAGCTTGACAAGCCCCTATTATCTCTCTTTTTTTTTTTCTTCGTCCTCCAATCTTCCCTGCCCTTGTCAGCCCCCCCCACCATGTGGAGGAAACCATTCTTCAGTTCAGTTTATTTTTTTATTTTTTTATATCCTCCACTTACAGGACAGCCCCATATTCAAGGGACATCCCATATGCAACTAGCATATAGGTGGCATTGTAAAGCACCACACATGTCCGCAAAGCCACAGAAACACTACTGTCAGTTTCCTTGCAAAGTCAAAGTCTAAGTACAGTAGTGCCTATAGGCCTTCTTTCGCCTCTATTTGGTACGCTGGACTGTCCTTGGGGCTATGTTGATGTGTCTCTAGTTGCCTTTACTGAGAGGGTTCCTCGTGACTGTCTTACCCTAGCCGTTTGTTACATAACACGAAGACAATTACAATCGCTCCAGAAAACAGTAAGATGTCGGTGTATTTCTTTTTACACCGCTCATACCCCATGACACAGAAGGGATAACAATGGGTACATTTTCACTCGCAGCCTCTCTCTGCCAGACGCAATTATTTATTAGTAAAAGCAAGAAGCAAGCCTGTCTGCATTCATGCCACAATTTCAGCCAGCCATGTCCACCTTAGCTCACACAAAGTTTGAAATCAGACAGTACCCAAGGTGCTAGTGACGGCATCCACACTGGCGTCCTTTGGGGTGAATCAAGAGATGAAAGAATAGTCAGGAGGGAAAGATAAAAAAAAAAAAAAAACTTTCCTGCCCTGGGGCAGGGTGCGGCTGTATGATATTGGAAACTGGACCAGATCCTTGGCCAGTGACACACAGATAATGCAATAGCGATGAACAAGTCAGGCAACCACATGTGACGGCAGAACCATAGAGTCACAGTACAACTAGCCCTGTGGGGTGATCCTACTCCCACCCCTTGTATCAAATATGTAGTGAGTGCAGGGGGGTGTTTGTACTGTGTGATGTTTGCAGATTAAATCAGTCAATTGTCATAAAAATCTGTATTATGTCGCCCAGGAGTCCACCCACCTAGTCTTAAATTTTCTAAAAATTCTTATCCTAAATCGCAAATGCATGCAGTCAAAATAAATCACAGTGCACCACCTTGTGGTAAACCCTTCCTTCATTAATCAAAAACCACTTTCTCACACACACGTATTTATATCTCAAATACCACTTTCACACACACACGTATCCATATTTCAAAAACCACTTTCACACACACACACGTATCTATAGTTCAAAAACCACTTTCACACACACACGTAATCAAACCAGCATCTATAGTTTACACCATTTCACATGAGTAGCCGATAGTTCAATATGCCATAAGCATTGTTCAAAAAGCTGCAATATCACAGGAAACAGATAACATAACAATTCTTTAACACGACAAACAGAGCCTGCCTGCTCCACTGGAATGAACAACTATCATCCAGTTACTGGAATGAACCACTATCACTCCTATAAACACAAGGATGCTGACATCACATGCCAGTTCCTCTTAAATGTACACATAGACCCTGGAACGGACCACTACCATCCCACATGTGGGCAACGCCCTTTTACAACACCCTCTCTGGCCAGAGTTATCCGCCCCAGCCCCTCTGGCTGGGGACTGCAAACAGCGGCTCGCGCTGTTTTCTGAAGCAACACCGCTAGTTGCCTCTATTCCTCGGACTTCTTTTTTAACAGTAACAAGCTAAATGAAATGCAGGAAGCTAATCTAAGTATACAGCTGCAGCGCAGGGAGGAAGGAAATGGTGTAATACAATGGAAGGACCAAATTAACACACAATGCTAGCAGCCTGCGGACGGCTATAGTCCACTATCTGAATGTTTTCACGAAGTGCATTATTGGAGCCCGCAACAGAGGACAACAGAGGAAGAAATGCCCTTGGCATGCCACCGGAGACAGAGAGAAAAAATAAATAAATGTCATTACAGAAAGCTGGCTAAGGGGTACGGCAAATAGAAATATTAACCATAAATGCATAACCACTCTATGCAGGAAACATATTAACGAAACACCCCAGTTACCTCCCTGTTTCGCAATATTTACACCGAAAATACAGTAGAGCAAACAGCGAGAGCAGGACCACGAAGCAGCAATAGATACTCACGACAGCTCCAGCCTCTGTCGCAGGAGGGGCCCTGTCCGATGGGTCAGCTGTCGCTCCAACCGAAACAGGAGCCGGGCTGAAGGAAGCTACTCGCTGAACGAGACCGCAATTCTTCCATTCTCCACCAAATGTAGAAGCCTAATTATTCAGCACCCATTCAGGATACAAACGACCGTTAGCCAGCTCTTCTAGATAAACATAAAGGATTTATTAGAGATAGAAATAGAAAGGCATGTACATGGAGGATGCTCTGTACCAGTGTACTCGAACAACCTAATACAAGGAAGTAATACACAATCTTTTATAGTATTAAACCACAAACATAATTCAACGTCTTATTGGTTCTTTGGCTTTGACGTATGATTGACGTATGCCTACTTCTCCATTATGGCTGAGGTCGTTTTTCCTATCATACCATATATAGTAACAAAAAGCATAGAAAAGGATTTTACACAAGGTGGCCTACGTGCCTAATATCACATGGTCCATCTTGTGACAGAACTTGAGAACATCACGTACTCAGACTTTTACTTTCCAGAAGGGAGATTGCTTCAGCTAGCATGCAATGACGATGATGTTTCATGATGGCTGTTCAGACAGCAAGCCTTGCAACATAATGCATTCCTAGCAGTAGCAAATTACATTTGTAGGCCTCTTTACTTAATGATAGGCCTGTGCAGAGATTGTCATTGTGTATCACAGGGGCCACTAGGCATATCATACCTAAGAACTGTAAAATGCGATTCCACAATTGTGCCACACCTTTGTAATAAATATAGAATGTTAGCAATCTAGTTGCTCATCAGAATACTGTGGTATGGCAAAGGTCAGAGGCACAGACTTGAATAATTGAGGGCAGGGAGGAGGGTGCAGAGACAACAAGTTGATAATGATGGGCAGGCAGGAGAAGGGGCAGTGGCACCACAATGGACCATGGGGGCAAAGGCAACAAACTAGCCACTCAGGGTAGGCAAGAGAGGCTGTGGCATTATAGCAGGCCATTGAGGTTAGAAGAAAGAGGCAGTTGCAGTAGAACCATACATGCCAACAGACAGGGCAGGAGAGTCCCAATGTTCTTAAGGCCAAAAGGGCTTAATTTCATCTGTCTCATGCCTAAAGGTTCATCTTTTTCAATGTAAGTCAATAGGGAAAATCAATTTCCCATGTTTCTGTTTCAAAATCTCCCTCTTACCAAGTTTAAAATGTTGGCAAGTGTGGTACATTGGATCGTAGAGGACAGGAGGAATGGGGTAGGGCCATGGACTTGGATAACAGAGGGCAGAAGGGAGATGGGCAGGGGCACCAAACCGGCCTTTCAGGGTAGGTGTCAGGGGTTACAGCAGCGAAATACACCACACAGAGCAAGCGGGACAGCAGTGAAGCACAACTAACCATGGAAAGCAATAGGGAGGGGACAGGGCCATGCACATGGGCATCGGAGAAACGAGGGGAATGAGGCAAGGGCAGCAAGCTGACCATACTGGACAGACAGGAGGGACAGTTGCAGGATAACAGAACATGAAGGGCAGGGGCACAAAAATGGACCAGGCAAGGCAGGAGAGAGTGGATGGGGGGCCTGCACATGAAAAACAGAGGGCAGGGGGCAAGGGAGCAGGAGCAGCAAGTTGACCATACAGGGCAGGCGGGATAGGCACTGGAAACACAACAAACCAAGGAGGGCAACAGTGAGACTATAATGGCACACACGCAGACAATGGAGGGAAGGTGGGAGCGAGTCAGGGGGAGCAAGCTGCCCACACAGAGCATGTGGGAGAGGCTGTGGCATCACAGAAGACCATGCATGGCAACTGGGAGGAGTAATGGCAGCACAACGGCTATGGTGGGCAAGAGGGAGCAGGCAGGGACATGCACAAAGGACCACGGAGGACAGAAGGGAGGTGTAGGGGTTGAAGACCAATGAGATGGCAGGGGAAGGGGCTTCACAGCAGTCCACACTGGGCAGGCAGGAGGAGCAGTTGCTGCACAACAGAACATGGCGGGCAAAAGGAAGCGACAGCAAAATTGACCATGGAGGACAGGAGGGTGGAGTTAGGGATATGGAACTCTGACAGGCAGAGTAGAGGTGGCAGGGACAGGCAGCAGCCATCTGACCATGCTGGGCAGGTGGGAGGGGCTGGGGCAGCTCAACAGAACACTCCATGAAGATAGTAGAATTGGCAGATCTATAGAACATGATGGGCAAAAAAGAGGGAACATGCACACAGACATCAGAGGGCAAAGGAAGGAGGGGAGGTGCAGCAAGCTAAGCACAGAGGCTAAGCAGAAGGGCAATGATGGGGCATAGAATTTGGTAATGTAGGGCAGGAGGAGTGGGCAGGGACATCAAGCTAAATGGAGGGCAGTAGCAGCATGTTGGTCCAGGCAGGGCAGAAGGGAGGGGGCTGGTACATAGACTCAGACAATAGAGGGTAGGGAGGAGGTGGATGGAGCAGCAAGCTAACTGTTCAGGGCAGGAGGAAAGGGCAGTGGCAGAACAACTGCTGCACAGAACTGTAATGAGGGAGCTGGGGCATGAACTAGGACATTGGATGGTAACGAGGAGTAGAGGCAGGGGCAGCAAGGTTGGTTGCGGACAGCACAATGCCAGGCCCTGTGTGCAACCCCCCCCCCCCCCACCATGCATTACGATAGGCATCTTACTTAGCAATAAAATACCCTAGAAATTCACTGAAAAAAGTTTGCAGGGACGTTATAGTTAGGCTAACATTTTAAACATACAAAACCATAGGAATTCACCAGTTATATTTAGTGGTATCTCAAGTGACTATAACTTGTGCCCTAAGGTAACTATAAATTGTGCCCCGCCACGCGCAGTTTATTTTGTCAAAAATTTTACAACAAATATTACATTGACATTATGAATGATGTTATCAAAGATGCCCTGAGTGCCGTAAGTTGTGGGATAATTAGAAGTGCACAAGTTAGTGTCAGTTGTGGAGAGAGGAAGCCTGAGTTCAGCTTAAGAAATGTAGTCTAGAGCAAGCAGGTGTGGAAAAGGCTTCAAAACCATTTCATTGCCAAATATATTTATGTTGTCAAAATAATGTATGATTTTATATGGGGAAAAGTGCCCTCTGCTGTACATTATAAGGGTTGTACGACGGAATGCCGACTGACAAAACAACGGGTGCCTTAACAACGAGGTCGGAACACCGACCTCGTTGTTACTACTAATGCCTTTACCACGAATGCCTTAACAACGATATTTCGTTGTAAAGGCATTCCTGGTAAAGTCATTAGTAACAGGCACCCATTGATCCTGCATGCCTCACCCCACCCCCCCAACCCCACCCCAAAACCTAAAACCCCTGACCCCCCCACCCTCACCCCCTCCCCAAAACCAAAAACGCCCCACCCCCCCAACCCCACCACAAAACCTAAAACCCCGACCCCCCACCCCCTCCCCAAAACCAAAAACGCCCCACCCCCCCAACCCCACCCCAAAACCTAAAACCCCAACCCCCTCCCCAAAACCTAAAACGCCCCACCCCCCAACCCCACCCCAAAACCTAAAACCCTGATCCCCCACCCCCTCCCCAAAACCTAAAACGCCCCACCCCCCCCAACCCCACCCCAAAACCTAAAACCCCCGACCCCACACCCCCTCCCCAAAACCCAAAACGCCCCACCCCCTCCTCAAAACCAAAAACGCCCAACCCCAACCCCACCCCAAAACCTAAAACCCCCCACCCCGCACCCCCTCCCCAAAACCTAAAAACACCACTTACCTGAGTCGTCGCCTCATCATCTGCGTCGTCCTCCTCAGCCAATTCCCTTGTTTGTACCTTAACCATGCATGTTCGTTGTTCAGGACATGCGTGGTTAAGGCACAAAATAACGAAGTCGTGGTTAAAGAAAGCGTTGTTCCGCTTTCGTTAACCAGGACTTCGTTATAAAAAAGTCGGCATAAAGGATGTTTCCCCATTATAAGAGTATTGCAAGTCACCAAGGAATGCCATGACCACATAGAGGAAGGAGTAAAAGGCTGAGTTCATTTTTAAGGTTATGGAGCTCTGCAGCAGGCAGGCCTTAATACTCAGGCCTGCCTGTTGCAGAGACTGAAGCGCTTCCTGAAGGTGGAGCAGGTGGTCAATCCTGCTGGAGCTGAACCAGCAAAGTTATCCAAGCAGGATTGAATGAAGTTTTCTAGCCCAAATAAGACCTGGATGACTAATCTCTGGAAGGTGGCAAGGGCATTCTTTAGTCCAACGAGATCCCTTTTGACTGAAATTCCCCTTATGGGGGTGGTGAATGCCAACTTCTCCTTGCGCCCTCCCAGTCTGTGTGATCTGCTAATAAACTAACATCAAGTCAAAGATACTGCGGAATTTAGCGGCCCCTAACCAACTAATGAGCTCTTTAGCTCTTGGAATAGGGTGAGCATCAGTTTTGGTCACTGAATTGAGGCCCCTGTAGTCCACACAGAACTAAAGTTCTGTGGTAGTGCCTGATGGGCAGCCTTATGTAGCAGTACTACTGAACTTGTCCAGGGGCTGCAGGAGGGATCACTTACCACTCCAACATCTTAGATACCCCATATTGATGCTGGCCCTCACCTTGTCAGACAGCCTGTAGATTTTATGAAAAGGAGGGCTCCACTCTCCTTACCATCATTTGTTACAGAGAGCATAGTTACTCCAGACCTCTCAAAATGAGGCTTGATAATATTGATATGCCGGACCATTAGAGGGTTCCTTGATGTCATGATGTGTACCAGGTAGGTAATCTTCACCTTCTGCTTCTTCATCTCATAGGGCCCAGTCTACCAGTTCTTCAAGGCTTGGGGCTCCATCACCCACACCTTTTGCCAGGTTGATACTCTGTCAGAGTGATCTTGTGGTTGTACAAGTGTTTCATGACTTCCAGGCTGGTCTTCAGTTTCATAGTGGCTTCTTTCCATAAACATTTTATCTGAGATCGGGGGGCCAACATGTAGCTCACTACATCTTGAGGGTGTTTCTTGGGTTCTTGCTCTGTTAGCTCCTTCTCCAGACTAAGAGTTTCACATACAGGTTGGCCAAACAGACGTTCCAAGGAGTGAATCCCACTACCTTCTGAGGCATTTTTCTGTGGGCAAATAGTGGGCATGCTAGCAAGTCATCCTAATTATGTATCATGGGTTCTGACAGAACCATCATGCCTTTCAAGATCTTGATGAATATTGTTGAAATCAAGCCCATTTTATTAGGGGTGGTATGGAGTGGATAACTTGTAGGTCACCCCACACTCTTCCCACATAGACTTCATGTAAGCAGATGTGAAGTTGGTGCCTCCGTCATAAACAGCCTCCTTGGGGAAACCCACACAGGTAGGTATCCCCATCATTATTCTGGCCACCGTTGGCTTAGTCACTGACTTCATGGGTATGACCTTGTGTAGCATGGTCCATCAAGAACATGGACTGATTTCCTAAAGCAGTCTTGGGTCCAGATGCCTGACAGTATCAATGCCCACCCTTTAAAAAAGGGTATTCCCTCCACAAGAAACAAAAGCATGGAGACTTTGTGCTTTGCCCTCAACATCTCACTGGCCTGGCAGGTCATGCAAGATTTGCAGAAGGAATCTGACTACATCTGACTACATTCTTATCTGTGGCTAATAAAAGTGGGTGACCAGTTGGTTAAAGGTTTTGGCCCGTCCTGAATATCTTACCTGGGGGATAACATGAGCCAGCGTCAGTAGGAAGACCTGGTAGGACTTGGGGCCTCCAATACACAGGTTGATCCTGGAACTTAGATTCACTATACAGGAGACCTTTCTCCCAATAAATTAGGTGATCACCAGCCAAGGGTGTCAACAGCAGCCTGGGTGTCAGCCTGTGGCAGTAGGCCTTCAAGAGTAGGCCACTCTCTCTGCACTTTGCAGAACTCTGCCTGGGATGACCCCTTCCCCCTTAGTTCACTACCCAGCTAACTCGGGTAGGTTCCCGCAGGGCAGCCATGTTTTTCTGTTTAGGTTATGGGGGTTTAACCCTCAGAATCAGCATCCTTCAGGACTGTGGAAACCTCTGTAGTGGGTTTCCCACATTCCTTGCCCTTCTTCTTCACAGATATTGTCTGCCTTTTTGTTCTACGATCCAGGTCCTTCTGATTCCCCTTTTATGCTCTGTGTGGTCATGCACAGCCAATTCGGCAATCCCAACATCTCCAAAAGAGACCTGAGCTCTACCTCTTGCCAGATGGTGTACTCAGATCGTTTCCCAACAGACAATCATCAGATATGGCTGGACTCACAGCTACCTTTAAGGAACTTGAGACCCCCCCTCCCAATCAAAAGGAACTAGAGCCACTGGATAGTGGCTCACCTGGTTTGCTGCTGTCACAACCTGGTTGATCAGATCAGGGACTACCAGCTCAAATTATACCAAATTAAATCTAACAGTAGTCATACTGGCTTCTGTACCTCTCTGAACCTCCACCCTCTGCCCATTGATGGTGACCCCCTGTCTATACTTTGTGGTATTGTCAGGAATGTGAGTGCCTGACACCATCCCCTTATCACACAAGTACTCTGGAGTAACATCTGCACTCTCCTGAAAACTAACCAGGGCAATCTCCTCCCTTCCTGCACTACACTGGCCTTTCCTGGGGTAGACCCACCAGTGGGGGTGTTGGTTCTTGTAGGGGTAGGTGGCATCCACCTTAAAGAGCCCATATTGGTAATATTCATTGCACTTGGACAGGAAGCAGCCTGGGGACTTCTTCCCACTAAAACCTCCCTTCTTGTACTCAGGATTACACTGGGGTTCCTTCCCCTGAAACTCTTTTGGAGTCCTTTAGAGAATTCCTTTGTTGTTTCTTTTTTTACACCTCCGTTTGGTGGGGACAGTGCCCACCCTTCTGGTGATGCCTCTCAGGTACCTTTTTTTATACCCTGGTGCTATTGCAGAGTTCAGCCTCCTAAGCAAGCTTGTTTGGTGCACTAAGCGTTGACTCAATTAGGTCTTGGTGCAGCTCTGCAAAGCAATTAATAAATGTGCTTTCACAAAAATAGGTTGTACAGCCCATCATGGTCACTCACTTTGCTGCCTTTCACCCAACCTTCTATTGCCTTCTTAAAGCAATCCATGAAATGCACCCCAAACTAGTAAATCAGTTTCTGACTGTCCCTAAACTTTGTGGTACTTCTCTAGAGTCAAACCATATTTACCAGTAAGAGCTTCTACATGAGGATATATTTCAGGGGTGAGCAGAGCTCACAGAGTTCTACTCTGTGGAATTCAATGGACTTAGCTTTAAAACTTAGTGGAATCCCATCGAGTTCTGTGTGCGGTGGAGTGCCTCCTGCCCTACTGGCATCCTGGGCTGAATGCCCCCGATCTTGGAAGCACCATTGAGGGTCAGGTCTGGTTAGCCAGGCCCCACCCTCCTTAGCGCCAGTTCTGGCCTCCTGTGCTGACACAGCCCACTGGTCTGGAGCCTTCTGCTCTCTAAACCCGCACATCTCCCTTCACCAACTGCCCTCCACCACAAAATTACTATGGAGGGCCTAGCAGAACCCCTGTCTTGCACCAGCCTTGAAATTCCTTCCTCTGCACTTGCATACAGCCTCAGATCACACTTTCTTTAGGGCCCAGCACTAGCAGCAGCAAACCAGCTTACCAGTAGCAGCCTGGCATTTCCACAAAGTGCCTAGCCTTTCTTGCCACTGGGCTCTAAGGCACTCTCTCAGGCCACATACATCTCTATCTGGTGGGGGCTGCCGGACTACCACTCATCCAGTCTCAAACTCTCCCTGCTGGCTTCAGCATAGTACCCCATAACAGCACTTACGTTGCCAGGGACTCTGGCGAAACAGGTTATTTTCAAGTGGAGCTCTGACAGCAAGTTTCCTTTTATTCAAGCGGAAACACCCCCCCCATATGCAAATCCTGTCAATGCCCGGTGCCGGCCCCCGTGTGCACATAGAAGAGAAAGCAAAATGAGGGTCTTACCTGAGTCTCAGGGTTCCCATTGCCTGTGGCCTGGCTCTCTGCTTCCCTCTGCACCCTGGTACCGGTCTGCTGAGGACAGTGAAAGGAGGGAGGCCTGGATTCGGAGCTGGCGCTGGTGCAGCCCTGCAGCCCCGCAGCCTGCAGCAGCTCCACTCTGCTGACATGGGGCTGAGTGTGCACTGCGACCCAGTTATGGGCCACAAAGCACAAGCGCAGACTGTGGAGAGGAGCTCACTGCCCACCCCTGGTATATTTCATCATGTCACCTTTAACTATGGCCAGTAAGCTATACCTCCCAAAATGGACATATGCTTCCAGACACTCGCATCCCACTCCTCTTCAAACCACCACTAAGCTAAGAACCTATTCTTTGGGAATGTGGACCATTTTAACTAGTGTGGGCACCTCCGTTTATTGTCACCATCCTCCGTGAACTCTGTGACTCTCCTGGCTTTCAGGTTCAGTTGTTTCTGATTCATCTCATGCGCCAGCGAAATTTTCTTCTCTACTGCTAGCCTTTTTCCTCCAAGGATCTCTCAGCTTTACCCTTCTGCCTTTTTTCTTCTTCAGGACCATGGCAGCTTCTTCTCCTCCATGACTAGAGTGGCCATTTGCAGCCTCATCTCTCTCTCAGCTTTCCTGTTCTCCATCTCATACGGGGTTAGGCTGTGAGCGGAAACGCTGCTTCAGACAGGGGACCTCCCTTGTGTGTTTCCTCCTCTCTCCTTTGGCTCAGGGACCTTCATCATGAGGTTCTCTTCACCCCCTGTTCTGCACCACTGTCCTCCTACCCCCGTGAAGCGGACTATAATATGTGAACTCCTGCTAGGCTTTGAGGGCTATCTGCTCCTCCGGTTGCTTGGAGTATTCAGTATTTGTAAAGTGCGGCTACTCACCCGTGAGTGTCTCAAGGTGCTGGGGGAGGAGAAGGCCTCATCCGAAGAGGCGCGTCTTGAGGTTTTTCCTGAAGATGATGAGCAACAGGCTTTGTCTAAGGTGCAGGGCGAGGTTGTTCCAGCTCTTCGCTGCAGTGTAGGTAAAAGGTTGTCCTGGGGTGGTGTTGGTTTTGTGGATGAGAGAGACGGAGGCCAGGGCCATCTGGGTGGAGCAGAGGGATCTGGAAAGGGGTGTGGAAAGGGATGTGGTGGTTCAGGAAGGCTGTTCCTGCATTGTGTATGGCCTTGTATGTGTGGGTGAGAAGTTTGAAGGTGATTCGCTTCTCGACCAGTAGCCAGTGGAGGGTCCTCAGGTGTTGGGAAATGTGTTCCCCTGCGAGCGAGGTCTAGAATGAGTCTGGCGGCTGCGTTCAGGATGAGTTTACGTTTTTTGATGTTCCTAGTTGAGGTGCTGGCGTAGAGGGCTTTGCCATAGTCAAGCTTGCTCGTGACTAAAGCGTGAGAGACTGTCCTGCGACAGTCTGCTGGGGTCCATCTGAAGATCTTCCAGAGTTTGTGGAGTGTGTGCCAGCTGGAAGAGGCGACAGAGTCTACCTGGCAGGTCATGGACAGGGAGGAGTTGAGGATAAATACTAAGTTGCGGGCGTGCTCGGTCAGTGCAGGAAGGTTGCTGTGGGATGCGTCCCACCAGGAATCGTCCCAAGCTGAGGTGGCGTTTCCGAAGATGATGGGTTCCGTCTTGTTGGAGTTGAACTTTAGGCAGCTTTTTCTCATCCAGGTGGCGACGGCTTCCATTCCTGTGTGAAAGTTCCTTTTGGCCGTGTCCGGGTCTTCGGTGAGGGGAATGATCAGTGGTGTGTCATCGGCATCTGACACGATGTTCATACCGTGGCTTTTGACGATGGCAGCAAGAGGGGCCATGTATACATTGAACAGTGTGGGACTCAGTGAGGAGCTTTGGGCGACTCTGCAGTTGACTCCTGTGGGTCTGGATGTGTAGGGCAGGAGCCTGACCCTCTGCGTCCTCCCGGAGAGTAAGGAGTGGATCCATTCCAGTGTCCTGACACAAATTCCTATCTCGTGGAGTCTGGTGTGCAGAGTGCTGTGGGATACCATGTGAAAAGCTGCTGAGAGGTCAAGGAGTATGAGTGCTGCGGTGTGGCCGCGGTCTAGGAGTAATTGGGTGTAGTCGATGGCTGCCAGGAGAACTGTCTCTGTGCTGTGATTGCTGCGGAAGCCTGACTGGAAGCTGTCTAGAAAATTGTTGGCCTTGATGAAATTCCGTAGTTGTGAGTTGATTGCTTTCTCTAGTACTTTGGCAGGGTAGGGTAGCAGCAATATGGGCCAGAAATTCTTTAGTTCTGATGGATCCGCCAAAGGTTTCTTCAGGAGAGGGCGTATCCAGCCGTGTTTCCAATCCTCAGGGAAGGTGCCCGTGCTGATGGAGCAGTTGATTGTTACGAAGCTTGGGGGAGATGGATGTGCTGGCTCTGGTGTTTATGTGGTGCGGGCAGGGGTCCGATGGGGCTCCACAGTGGGTGCTGTTCATAAGATTGACTGTTTCCTCTGTGGTGAGCGTGGACCAGTCATAGATGGTCTGGGCTGGTTCGGGGGTGGATGCGTAGGGGGTCAGTCACAGGTTCCGGTGACAAGTGACAGGAAGCTGTTGTAGATGTCCTGGATCTTGTGGTGGAAAAAGGAGGTGACTTTGTCGCAGCGGTCCTGTGACGAGGGGATGCTGGTGGCTTCGGGGGTGGAAATCTGTGAACTCTACAATCCCTGAACCTACAATTCCTATCAGGATGAACCACAAATGTAAAAAAATAAAACTCTGATTAGCACTCTGGTAGTTTGGCACAAAGCAGTCAGGCTTAATTTCAAGGCAATGTATAATGTATTTAAGCAGTAATAAAACAGTAATAAACTGAAAACACAACACAAGAAAACTCCCAAGCCAATTGCAAAAAGTAGATAACATTTTAGTAAATACAATGACAAAGTGATAAAAATAAACAAAGTCAAACTGGAGATATGGGTCTTTAAAGTTTGAGAATATGTCTCTGCTTCAAAAAGCACAACGGGACAACTACAGTTCTCTGGCTGCGCTAGGTGAAAGTCAAGAGTTAAGGCTGACCAAAATGGAGCATGGGTAGGATACAGGGACTGGTTTGTCCTGGTGGAAAGTCTACTCAAGAACTTAAAAAAGTTTCCTTAGAAAAGTAGTCACTGACGAGGCATCGGTCAGGAAAGCTGGATCCAACGCAGGGCTGGATGACAGTGAGCTGCTGTGGAGTGGGGGTCCCAGTGTGGTTGTCAATGAAGGTAGGTATTCTCTAAGCAGTCAGTCTGTCACCGAGGAGGCCTCAACATTGATGGGATGATGCTCAGCTTCTGTATCAATGAATCTTTCTATGTTCGGACTTAGAAACATTTCTGCAAGTCAAATTTCCTTCAGCAGGGCAAACCAGCAAGTTGAACCTGACTAGAGATTTGACAGCTTCAGCTCGACTGTGGTCCTGTCTTCTACAGTTTCCTTTAAAGAAAAGTTACCAAAAAGTTTCTTAGTCCAGGCTTTTGCAGTTTGGGCAGGTAGAGTACACAATAACACTAGCCAAGAGTCCAGGACCAAGGGGGAACCATTTGGGGGGCTAGGACTTAATCCAACAGAGGCCATTTGCGGAGTTCAGGGGAGGTCCTGTTGGTATTGATCAGCTGGGCAGGTTCAGAGAAAGGACCTCTAAAAGCTTTTTGTGTCCTTGTAGGAAAACTGGAGGTCAGCCAACTGACCTTTGGAGTCACTTCCGGGGTCCTGAGTTCAAGGCAAGCAGGTACAGTATTTCTCAAGGAGCAAGAATCAGGGCAGTCCATCTTCTGATCTTTAGGAGTGTTCCGAGGAGTGATCTGCGGGTTACACTTTTGTGCTCAATGCTGGCCTGTGGGTAGGGAACAAACGTTTGCCAACCCCCTAATCTGGTTCCGGTCAGTTCCCCTACCCCCACTGTGGTTGGTGCCAGCTTGCCTTCAGAGTCAAAGGGGAGGCAGGCCTACGTGTGAGCTTCATCTACAATTGACAAGGTGGCATCCTTTGAAACTCAAAAGGGGCTGGACACTGCCCTACAGGCCATACTGTCAAGGAAGGAATCCCCACTTCCATTCCCATGGCCCTTTTTCCACAGTCTTTCAGCAATACACATCATCCCAGAGGAATCATTGTGAGTCGGGTAACACTGCACACTTCCAATCAAACCTTTAAAGTTTAGGTAGGAAAATGACAACTTTATGAAAGTGTCATTTCCAAAATATAAAATCCGACTTTACCATTAAACTGGATTTTAAATCACTATTAAACTGAGACCTTGAATCATTTTCTTGCAGCTCCCAAAATGAAATTACTCACTATATTTGTACTGTGTAATCCAGTGTTTTTCCAAGGGAGGGCCAGCCTTGCCACACTGAAAAACGACTTTGGAGGTTTATTTTATTTTACTGCCAGGACATGTAAAACCATTAAATGTACATGTCCTAATTTTTTAATTCTATGTGCCCTGCCCAAGGGGCATTTACGGCACACCTATGGGTGACATACAGTATTAAAAAATGAAGGTTTAGGCCTGACAAAATATTACTTTTGCCAGGTTGAGATGGCAGTTAAAAACTTCTCACACTGGGCTGCAAGGGCAGGCTGAGAGACATGTTTTATAGTGCTACTTTAGAGGGTGGTACAATGAGTGCAGCCCAGTTATAGCATTTAATTTACAGGCCCTAGGTACATGTTGTACCATATGCTAGGGCCTTGTAATTAAATTAAATTTGCCAATTAGGTGAATACCAATTGTTTCATATTTTGAAGAGAAAACACACGCACTTTACCACTGGTTAGTATGGGTAAAGTGCAGAGTCCTATGGCCAACAAAATGGGTTCAATTAATCAGGACAAAAATCTGGGGGAATACCATGCAAAAGATGGTCATTACCAAAACTTACTTGGACCACTTCTTCAAGAGAATAGACTTATTCACCCCTACTTGTTTTGTGGATCTGTCTCTGCTTGGGTGGACTGTAAAAGTATTTCATCCAAGCTATTTTGGTAACTAATTTGAGATCATTGTGGCACTCAAGTTTTTTTGGACTTTTTGCTGTGTTATTTAGATGCGGGAACAGTGGCTTTGGAGATGTCATTGAGATACAGTCCAATAATTGTTGTATGGTATACTTCGCAAATCCCATATGGGTGCTTGTTGGTTCAAATGTAAGAGTGCTACTGGAATAAAAACAATACTTGGAGCTGTGGGGTGTTAATGTCTATAGATAGAAGGTTATTTTGTTGAATGCAAGATGAATTGCTAGTCTATTTATTTAAATTGTTAATAAAGATATATGAGGGGAAAATAGATTAAAAGAACCTGTTGAATGCCTGTTGCACTTGGGTATATTTGAAATGTTTGTTCATGTACGAGTGCATTAGATATGTTGACTGGTTTGAGTGTGTCTGTAACTGTGTGGTCTGATTACTGGAGTTTCTTTGATGGGCGTGTGGAGGGTTTAGAGAATGCATCTCATACTGCACAGTTAGGTTACAGGCGATCAGATTCCTCATATGGGTTGCTAGATTTTTGTGGCCTTGGTTTATTCCATTGGCTGATCTGCTATGTTGGCATGTCTATGTGTTTCTACTGTACAAATGTTTCAGGAGTTGTACAAGGTTGCTAAGGACTGCCAGTCAGTACCACCCAAAGGTTAGGGTTGTTCTCTTACACCCCTGGGGTGTTGTGTGATATGAGGGTTTCCTGAGGAAAGATTCATACTCTGGGGTAGGCCTCACAGGACAAGTTGGCAGGATCCACAGAGACCCAGTGGCTTGACATGATATCTCTCTGCTGATCCAGAGCACTGACAGGCAGACACCTCTGTTATCTGCCCTCTCCTAGCTGTACAACAAGTTGTAGCACTGTAAAAGTAGAAGAAGCTAAATGAAACTGTTGTGTGTTCTGGGGCTCTGGCCCAGGTCTACAAGGCTTAAATTTCCAACCCATGGAAGCAGGGGCACTCATTTCAGTGCACCATCGCTTGAGCACGGAATTTCAGGTTACTGGTGCCCCACACAACTGACCGAACATTCCTGCAGGTGTGCTGTATGTGCATTCCAGGATACTTACAGTTCCTTAAAGAGTTCATGGATGCAGAGGTAATGGAACCGATTACGACTTAAACACTCAAGGATCACTAGAAATGCAATATGCATTTCAACATATTTACTTTAAAATGGTTATTTCAAAACTCCTGAATCCAGTGCACAGAATATTGTTTTGTAACCTCACAGAAGATGAAAACATAAATGCAACTAAGCATTTCATGAACAGTGAAAACAGGTAAAAAATTGTAATATATCAATTCGTAGCCCTTAGCTTCATCACTGTGCTATCTTGTGCACTGTGCATGTTCTAGCAGATGAATAAATAATAAACCTATTGCTCAAGATTCAGAGGTTTGTGCACATACCTGGGGCAACAAGGTTTTAGTCTGTTTGGAATAGCTTCCCAGCTATTTCACGCACAAGGGCAAGGAGATTTAGAGTCTCATTACAAATCTGATGGTCCGATAAGCCAACTGACAAACTCTCAGTGAGGACACCACAGCAGAGCTGGCAACCTCCCAACCAGCCCGTTACTAGGTTTCCTCTGGGCTGACCTGCAGAAACCAAGGTTTCCGCCAGTCAGCCCAGTGGAAACTGTGTGGCGGCATTGGTCTTTGGCCCATATGGAGCCGAGGCCAATGCCGGCACACAGGGGGTCCCCCAGCACCCTTGGAATGTGCACTGTCTACAAAGCAGGCAGTGTGCATTTCAACGGTGCCGGGCAGAAGGCCCCTACTCGGCCCATGGCCCCAATATGGCCCCCCAGCACTGGCTTAATGCCAGCCTTTCAATGGCAGTCAGACCATAGTGGAAAGGCTGGCAGTAAGTAGAGTTGTAATCAGCCAGGTGGCACTGCATTCAGTGCTGCCCTGGTTGAGTACATCTCAAACCACTGTTGGACCATTGGGAACCATGTTCCCGGTGGGGACGGTTGTCCACTGGCGGTCTGATTGGCAGGGTCATAATGTGATATTCGTACTGCTACAGTTGTGGCGGTCCAACTGTCAATGAAAGGCTGGTAGTCCTTGGACCACCAGCCTTGTAATGAAGCCTATAGTCTGTGCAAGAACACAATCCTGGCACCAGTCAGTGAAGCCACGGACTTGCAGGAATGTAGCAGCTTTGGTTGAGGCAGTGGGATCTAGCATTATGCCCATTTGGATCTGAGTCTGGATCTGTGTCCTGGTGAAGTCCTCTCACCTCAGTGGTCAAGTCTGGGGGTTTATATGGGATTGGCCACTGACTTTGAGCCTGCATTGCAGAATCAAATGGGGATTTTAGGACACTAGATCTAACCAGACTAAACCAGTGGGGTGCAAATTAAGTCACCTATTTATAAAGCTCCTAAGCACTTATGTACTTTTTAGCTCATGATTTAGTGTATACCTCTAAAATCTTGAGATGCAGATATTAAGAGAATGCACTAAATCTGTGTCACCTGATAGTATAGCAATTCAGGCTAAAGGATGTTTAGACGTAGGGCCTCATTAGGAGTTCAGCGGACGGGAAGACCTGTCCGCCAAACTTCAACAGGGAGGTTGCCGTCACACTGGCTACCTCCGCACCAGACCCATTAAGACTCTCCCTCTAGGTTGACTGGTTGAAATCAAGGTTTCTGCCAGTCAGCCTAGTGGGAAAGTGTCGGCAGCATTGTCTCCAGCTCATAATTGACCCGCCAGCAATGCTGTTGCCTGCAGGGTGTACAAGCACCCTCCTAATGATCACTGTCTGCACAGCAGATAGTGAACATTGCGAGGGTGCTGGGCGGGGGGGCACTGCACTGCCCATGCCAAGTGCAGGCCCCCCCGTGGCTGCCTGCACCTGTTCCTGGTGGTAATACTGCCATGAAAAGGCTAGCAGAGAACCAGGTTGTAATCAACAGGGTGGAGCTGCATGCAGCTGCACCCTAGCTGATTTCAACCTGCACCAGCCGTGAAACCATTGGGATCACTAATACCGGCAGAGACGGTGGAACCTTGGCAGTCTGACCACCAGGTCTTAATTTTGCAGTCGGACTGCCACCACGAGGCTGGCAGTCTCAAGGACGCCAGCCTTGTAATGAGGCCCATAAATACCACATAAACAAGTTCTGCGAAACATTACAAAAATTCAGACTTTGAAGTAAAGTACAAACAGGACAACAAAAATGTCACCGCCATGAAAAGGCTGGCGATCAGTTGCAAGGGGCCACAGGGGGGCCCCTGCACTACCCATGCACTTGGTATGGGCAGTGCAGGGGTCCCCCCTGCCTCGCACAGCAGTCGGTGAACATTGGAATGGTGCAGGTGCTCCATGCTGGCTACAGTAGCATCAATTACGAGCCAGTGACAATGCTGTAATCTGTTTCCCAATAGGCTGGTGGGTGGAAACCGAGATTCCTAGTGGGAAACTCCTTATAGGTCCAGTGGCCACCCTGTCATTAGTTTGGTGGATGGGCTGTCCCACTTGCCAAATTCATAATGAGACCCATAGTGTTTATAACATCCCTGGAAAAACTTTTAAACTGAACTGTCACTGAATGTGTTTTTGCAAGAGCTTGATTATCATAACATCATGAAACATTTACAGAACAGAAGAATATGCTAGACGTGCATTTGATGGAATCAGAGTGCATCACTTGTTGCATGTTCAATGACGTACTCACTCTGAAATGAAAGGAGTGTATCCATTGCAGGACATGATATTTAAGACAAAACTAGCTCCCACTGGTCTCCTATCAAAGAATTAAGGGCCTGATTTATAGTTCAGTGGATCGGTACTTCGTCACTAATGTGATAGATATTCTTATCCTCCTTGTTACAAGTGCATTATGTCCTAGTGCGCTTATAATAGAGTGGATGGCATATCTGTCACATTTTAATTGAGTACCCATCTGCCAAACTATAAATCAGGCCATAAGTATTTATTGGTATTAATTGTATGTGTTGCCATCTTGCAATTTGTTTGGGGACTGATAATCTATGAACTATTTATATAGTTTTGTTAACAAATAAAATATTCACAAGAAATTGTCAAAGAAGTCTAACCTTGCTTCAACCAGCACTCAAATGTGCCAACCCCTAGTTGAGAATACAGGAGTGGACCCCAGATGCTGCCATTGGAAGGACTGAAGTCCCACCTAGCATGAAACAGAGTATTTGAAACTTGGGCTTCCTGACAGAGAATTATGAGTTTGCCAAACAGTGTACACACTTGGGATAGATGAGGGATCAACTCTGACACCATCTCAGAAGACACATATTTTGCCTCAATACTTGCTCTTGTGCAACACTATGGTGTGAGGTTTTCCCGAGATCCTAAGGTTTCCCCTGAGGTTTAACCGGGACATCAAGGATCTGACTTAGGATACCGGAGATTCACAGGCTCTATAAGGAGGATAAAGAACTGTAACAACAGGTTAATCAAGTTGATTGTTGTTTTCCTCTGTGCTTAACTATTTTAATAATTTCCCACATGTAATATGATCTTTGAAGGACACCTGCTGCATCTGTTAGAAATAGGATCGCTAGTTGACAGAGTTATGCACTCTGTCCAAGTAGGGACCACAATCCTAGTGAGGGTAAGTCACAACACAACCTAAATTATCCTGTGCTCTCCCTTCTGTATCATGCACAGAGCAGGCAGGCTTAACTTAAAGGGCAATGTATAAAGTATTTGTGCAATACTCATATAATAAAACAGTAAAAAAAACACAAAAAGACCCCACACCAGGTTAGAAGAATAGAGAATAGTTATCTGAGTAAAACAAGACTAAAACAACAAACATCCATCCAGGGGATGTCAGGATATGAATCTCTAAAAACTAAATGTGAAAACAGTGCTTCAAAGTCATTAGCAATCAACTTGAGGTCATTAGGGACTGGTGCAAATCCAAAATCCAGGCAGGGTAGGTCAGCTACAAAACCCACGCAGTTCCCACTGAAACAGTACCTTTGGGGAAGAGATGCAGCAATGCTCAGGGCACGTTTCATCAATATTTTCCATGCAGTCTGGTCCCTGCATTGTTGGTCGGCTCGTTTGAAGTAAATGTGATGTGCCGTCACCAGGCAGTCGCAGTGTTGTCATCGGAGATGAGTAGCATGATTTCTCTGCCACACTCGGGGTGATGCATCGATTTTTCTCCTGTGCATGGGGAGATGCATTGATTTTGGCAGATTTCAGCTGCAGAACCCACTTTGAGGCCCTAGAACTTGGAGTGGGCACAGTGACTCACAGAGAGGACTGGCTCTCAGAGAGGAGAGTCCAGCAGCACCAGAAGTGTTATGGGTAGTCTTTGATGTCCCTGAGACTTCAGGAGATAAAGGAGCAGGCACTTGGAGATCACTTTGGTGGGAATGCAGAGTCCTTCTAACAGATCCAGAGAGCATCAGGCATCAGGGCAACAAGTAGAAAATCAGTCCTGTTGAGTCCTTTGAGAAGCACAGCTCCATATTCCAGGTCCAGAAGTGTCTGATTTGAGGGGGTGAAAGATTCAGTACTTATACCTAAACGTGCCATTAAAGTGGCGGATGCTTCAAACAGTGGTTTTAAAGTGCACAAGTTCCCCTTTCAGCCCAGCCCTCTCTGCCTGGAGATCTGTTGAGCGTTATTAGTCCTTAGTGTGGGGTCAGGCCAATACCCTTTGAAGTGTAAGTGAGATCCTTTTCACCCTTCCTACTCCAGGAAGCCCATCAGTATGCAGATGAATGCAGATGCAGTTGAGTGTCCTGTGTTTATGGCTGTCTGGATAGAATACACAAGGGGAGCTGTCTCCCAGCACAGACTGGACGCCTATTGGAAACTGGCTGTAAGGCACATTAAGCAGTAAGAGCAGAGAAATGCCTACTTACTAAAAGTGGCGTTTCTGAAATAGTAATGTTAAATCTGACTTTACTAGTAAAGAGGATTTATCATTTCCATTCCAAAGATAGGACACATGATGTAGCTACTCCTTTCTGAATAGGAAATACAGCTTAAAAGTGTTTTTAAAGAATTTCCAGTGCTGGCCTACAAGATGAGCGGGCTTCTCAATAGTGAAAAAATGAGTTTTTCACTACCAGGACATGGAAAACTTAAAAGTGCATATCCTTCCTTTTAAATCCACTGCTCCCTGCCCTGCGGGTCATAAGGCCTTCCTTAGGGGAGACGTATAAGTATTAAAAGGGGAGTTCAAGGCTTAGCAAAGGGGTTTTAAATGGTAAGCCGAGGTGACAGTGAAACTGCACACACAGGCCCTGCAATGGAAGGCCTGGGACATAGTTAAGTGAGTACTTATGTGGGTGGCACAATCAGTGCTGCAGACACACTAGTAGCATTACATTTACAGGCCTTGGGCACATATGGTGCACTTTACTAGGGACTTATAGGTAAATTAAATGTGCAAATTGGGTAGGAGTCAAGGTTACCATGCTAAGGGGAGAGAGCACAAGCACGTTAGCACTGGTCAGCAGTGATAAAGTGTGAAGAGTCCCAAAACCAGACAAAAGGAGATCAGAAAAATGGATGCCAGGGAGAAGACCATCCCAAGGCTGTCCGATCTAAGAGTATCAAAGGCACTTTATTATTAATTAAGGCCCTGAACAAATGTCTTAGGTTCTCTTTAATCCCACTATTCAGTCTGTAAGCTCTTCAAGTTTGAAGAGCTCATGGATATACTTAGGTTTAAGGAATTAACTTCATTTTATGCAAATATTCAAGGGTCATGGAACGAACAGTGTTTGAACAAAATATCAAGTTAAAAATATAGGAAAACATAAACAATGGAAAACATATTGTGATGCAAGAATATCCTAATATAGAATATCTTCATCTAGAATATCAATTTTTTGGGGTAATTAATATCTTTTTTGAGTTTATTTTTCTGTTTAATTTTGTTTTCAAGAATACACTTGTAAAATTAATAGTTTAATTATTTTGATGTTTTTAGGTGACATCATTTTAGGTGTTACTATTGTTGAGAATTGTTCTTAACTTTAAAAAACACAGTTTGTAATTTTAATTCATTTTAGTTTTTTAATGTTGGTGATTTATAGTATAGAAGCATGTTCGGTTTGTAGCGGGACATGGTGGAAAGGTAATTTTCTAATTGGTTATGCCAATTTTAAGTGTTGTATTATGTCTTAAATGTACTTTTGTTTAGCATTATTAGTAATAGTAATCTATAATTTAATAGAGCGTTGCATTTGTAGGTGTATTTTGTGGGAAGTTGATTGTTATAAAAAATTAAAAACAAATATTATTAATTAATAATTTATTGATTATCTAAATCATTGTATATCAGTGTATTTAAGATATGCATAGTATAGTGTGGGAAGTTAAGCAAGATACAAAAAAGTATACATTATTGTTTTTTAATTGTTAATTATTTTAAATATTAATTTAAATAGTTTGATTCTAATTTATTTAAGTTACATTTTACTTCTGGCTTGCTTGGTTTGTAGGGGAGTAGGGTGGGAAGTTGAATTAAATGTTTCCTAATTTAATTTTTTTTTTTTAGAATTTGTTTACTTATGAGTTATGTATATTACATAGTTTATTAATTATTGTATAATTGTAAAGTTTTATTATACCATCTATTTTAGTTTTTATGTTTATCAAACATTATTTTTAATGCAGTTATTTTTTTATTTATAGGTGAGGAGGTTGCCAATGAAAATAATATATTTGTATGTTCATATTTATATGCAACTTATTGGTATTCAATTATGTTTAATGCTTTATATTTTATATATATTTTTATGAAAACATAATTTAATAGTGGTTGTGAAATTTTGTTTGAGATATGTTACTTACATTTATTTTTTATGTATTGAAATTAAATAAGTAATGATTTCACAATTGTATTTTTGTTGCTAGTGAAGTTGATATAATTTTATTTAAATTTATTTTTACTTTTTGTACTTATGTTTACATTTATATGCATTCATATTGCTATATACTGTAATTTAATAATGTTTTGTAGTAAGTGTTAAATATTTTTTTCAAATTTTTTTAAAGATTTGTTTTTATGTTTGTAATCCTTTTCAAGTCAAACACGTTCTCTGCTGTTGCTTAGAATGGAGTGGGGATAGAAAATGTATCCTCTCTGAAGTCCAACACGTTCCCTAATGTCTTTTAGCCTGGAGTGGAAATAGCAAATGCAATCCCTCTGAAGTCCAACTCTTTCCCGACTGTTTAAAATGGAGTGGCAATAGTAATGCCAACTCAGTCTAACACCTTCCATACTTTTGCTTACACTGGAGTAGGAATAGTAAACCTAAATCTTCCAAAGTCCAAACCTTCCCTACTGTTGGTTAGACTGGAGTGAGAATAGTACATCTAAGCCTCCTAACTCAAAACATTTTCCTTACTGTTGTTTGACTGGGGTGGGAATAGTAAATCTTTCTCCATTGAAGTTCAACTCTTTCCCCATAGTGGTTTAGATTTGAGTGGGAATAGTAAAAGTATCCCCTCCAAAGTCTGACACTTCCCCACTGGTACATAAACTGGAGTGATAATATATCTAATATTTCCAAAGTCCAACACTTTCCTAATATTGGCTAAGTAGATTTCATAATATTATTTGTTTGTTTTTTATATTATTTGTTTTTATATTTTTTCCTAATTTTGAAAGTATTTTTAGCTAATGTGTTCTTTGGGGTTTACATTTTTCATATTTAATATGTTGGACTAATTTATTAGATTTTGCTATTGAATTGTTTAGATTTATGTTCTTTCTGTTCCTGTATTCATTTCGCGTGTCTGTGTGTATATATAATATATATTAAAAACAAGACATCCACGCCGATCGGGGCCGAAAATAACAGCACTCCGTACATCAAAAATTGAAACAAATGTGTGCCTGTTACCCGTGAACAAGGAAATTCTTTATTTCCGAAACGCGTTGGGGCTTCGCCAATAAACGCCTGCATTACGACTCTCTGGAGTGATGGAGACTTGTCTTTTGACGTACGGAGTGTTGTTATTTTCAGCCCGATCGTCGTGGATGTCTTGTTTTGAAGGTATTGGGGGTCGCGACCCCGTCTCAGTCTGCCGCGCGGTGGCCATGGCGCTGTGGCTTTGTCTTCTTTTTTTTTATATATATATATATATATATATATATATATATATACGTTTTTACAGTACTAGATTTAAAATATTAAATATATAAAATAAGATAAAAATATTTGCTTTAATTGTGGTTACACTATTTATATAAACCCACAACTATATATTTATGTATTCATAGTCATATAAATATATATATATAGTATTAGATATTAGTGAAATTTATTTAATTTACATAACATTATTTTTATATAACATTTGACATTTATAATTTTCGACTTGTGTGTGTATATATATATATATATATATATATATCAAAATCAATATTTTGTATGTTTTTCGATAATATTACTATACACAATATTTTTTCTGATATTTTTGTAATTACTATTACTAATATAGGAACACAAAATTGTGGTAAACAATATTTTTGACATGATATTTTTGTCACCAATATTGTTTACCACAATAGTGTCATTAATACGTAATAAATAGTTTACCTACATCTGTGATGCTCATTTCCACTATTACCTGATAATCAGCAAATTAATTTCTCCTGAAAACCTACTTCTTCTTAAGTTCAATTGCTATTTTTAATTATCTTTAAATGTGAAGTGTACTGGTGCTATTCTGAGTGGAGGTTCATCTTTTGCTTCAAACAAACAATGCATACATAACAACTACTGATAGAAGTAGATATTGTGCTACTCGTTGCATATAATTTTTCCTCCTCATTGTTGATGTCTCATAGTCTTGAATTTGTGGCATTATCTGTAAACTATTTCCCTTTCAGTAGTGTTGGCCATCATGTTCACTCACACCCAATCATCCCATTAAATGCGTATTTCCTCTCCTAGGATTCTCCAGCATCCCCCCCAGCTTATGTCTATATGCATGCTGCCTCCTCTCAAAAATATATTTATTCTTCAGAAGCACTAACCCCTACTAAGTCTACTTAAAAATGTCTAATAAAATATACGTGTTCACTGATTTTGAGTTTCACATCCTACATTTAAATGAACATGGCTTCCAGTGGCGTAAGGCAAAAGGATGGAGGCCCCCCCAGTAGAGTGTTAATATGGGCCAGAGTCTCCCATTTCTCACAGATATTCATTGCCTTTGTGCAGAATGCCCCCCTCCCCCTGAGTGGTAGGGGGTCCCCAGAAGGGCTGGGAGTCCCCTGTGTGATAAGGGCTGCAGGGACCTGCGTTACACCCTTGATGGCTTCCCTATGATGAGTGTTTACTCATCAAGTAAATCTTAATAGAGGAAAATATTGTAGTCAGCAAATGTTTCCTTGACTGTTAATGGTTAGACATAAGCTACCTCATAATCTCTCCTATCCCTCCCTCTTCATATGAAACAATAGTCCATAAAAATATTATTTCAATTCCAACAAGTTCTCAATTTTACAGATCTTTTGCCACCAACCAGATTGCAAACTCCAGCTCATAGGGCAATTAATGACTGTGATAGGCAAGATTCAAATCCTATTTATTATCTTTTTTTTATTAGAGTTGAATTTCATTGCTGTAAAGAAGGATTACAACAGCATAAATACCAAATAGCTCTTATTTTCTTTGGGAACTCTTGAATGTACCTGTGTGACCCAAAGTCCTACATGGATAAAGACCATACTGTGACTGGTATATTTACAAACCCTCACCTTACTGATACCCCTGTTTGCATGGTCTTATAATTTTATTATACCCTTTCCAACCAATATCCCTTGTTTACATCTTCATATAAATACCCACATCATGGGGTGCCTGCATTCAGCAACTTCTAAAAACTGAACACCACAAAAATAACTGTGCTGTCTACTCTTTGCCTCCACCCCAACACAATCTCCTTGTGTTATGGACTTGTTCATCTCCTCTAGTCAAAACAAGGTAAAGGTACCTGAAATCCACCTTCTGCAAAGCCCAAACCACCTAATGTCTCATACTGAAAACAGGTGTTTTTCCAAGCTGACAAAGCTTAAAAGAAACATAGAGCTTCAAAAGGCAACGTAGGAAAGAAGAACTCCAATTTATATTACCATGTGTTGTATCACAAGTAAGAGTGGATCCTCAACAAAAGGAGACTTCATATACACACAACAAAAAACATGAGCTGTCCCAAAGACTTTAGCACTTTTGAGCCTCTAACAAAACACAAATCTGTTCTTCCTATTAAACCTTTGGTTATTTTCTATGACAACTGCATCATTATTTTGCTTTCCAAAATAGAGTCCAAAATAAACATTACCCAATTGAAGCTGACTATTGTCAGTCTTGTGATTGAGATGTCATGTGAGCTAAGAAGGACAATCAGAAAGTTTGTTATGGTTTCAAAATCAATAAGGGCATTGATGCTGTGATGGACCCCATGACAAAATACAATAGACTAATGCTTACCATCTTATTTATGGATACTACATAGGACAAGGAGCTAGCCACTTATAATAAGATGGCATTGCCTAGTCCCAACCATTTGGTGTCTTCTGTCTGTATTTTGGGTCACAGGACTAGGTGTAATTGGCAGTTGGTCTTAATGTAGTACTGTCAGACAGTGAGACAAAGGGAAGCTAGGGATTGGCAGGATTGGACACTCTGAGTTAACAAGGGGGAAGAGCTGTCACGTACCACACTTGATCATCACAAAGGTATGACACTAGTCTGTTGAGACAACAGACATTCTAGGGCCAAGCACCTATGCGATGGTGGAGTCCTTTGGAAGCTTCTTCTGCTTCAAAGTGGGCACAAGGCATATATATTAGACCTCAGACACACACTGTTCCATTAACTTCTGTACTTGTGGACTCTGCCAGGAAGAAGGACTGTTGTGCTGCTGAATGGACTGTCACTCTGCTGGACTAATGCTGTGGAAGACTGCTGCCATGCGGTGCTGGCTTGCTGCCCTCTTGCCTGGGTGAAAAGGACTGGATCTGAAACCAAGAACCCCAAGAATCCAGAGTGACTCAATCCAATCAATCAATCATTTTTTATAAAGCGCAACTACTCACCCATGAGGGTCTCAAGGCGCTGGCTCCAAGTGGCTCCAAGAGCTAGTTTGCTGGCCTCATGAGCAGAATCTTTAAGGGCATAATAGGCTTCCAACAACCTTGAACCCAGCACCTGGACTCTGCCATTTGTGAGTCTGACCCTTCCAAGTGGTGCTACCCTAGTCCTAGACCCTTGGAAGTGGGCCTGAATGTGATCTGCTAGGCCATCTGTGGACCCAGCTGAGCTGCCGCGTCTCCTCTGCTGTGTGGCACAACCCAGTGCAGAACCAACACATTACCTCTGCTGTGTGGACTTTACCGGCACAAGGAATTTGCATCACCCTCGCAGCCTCATCGAAAGTGCCGCAGTGTGACGCATCCCCGAGACAGGGTCTCACTTTGCAACCCTCTTGTTGATAGCAGCCTGGATGACAATGCAGTACTCCACATTGTAAGCTCCACAGCTGGTGCACAATGCATCCTTGACACAGGACTTTGCATTGTAACCTCCCTTGTTGACTACCTCCTTGACTACAATGCAGGATCTTAGATCACAGCCTCCCAATTCCTCCAAACCTGTGCTGCAAAATTGATCTCCAACCAGGACCCCGCATCTCCTCAGCTGCATGATGCATCCTTGATGCTGACTCCACAGCTCTGCGTAACCAGGATTTAAGGTACTCTTGTTCAGCATGCCTAACTGGGTCACAGTAGCAGGCTCATGTTCCATCGCGGTCAACCTGAACTTGTGACTTTGTCTCGGTCCAGGACTACTAGATATACACAGTTGGCACTTTGTGCTTTTTGGTGCTATTTTCACTTAAATCTTTAAATTTACGTGACTCGAGTTCTACTGATTGGAGTTTTGCTCTTTTGTCCTTATGTAATTTATTCAATTTTTCTAAATTTGTATAGGATGTTTATTGTGTTGTTCCACTTTATTGCTGTGAGAACTGCTTCATATATACTTTACACATTGCCTCTAAGTTGACCCTAATTCCTCTGTGGCAAGCTACTAGAGGGTAGAGCACAGGTTAATTTGGTGTTTGGTTTAGACTTCACCCTGACAAGGATTGTGGTTGCTGATTGAGTACTGTTTTATCCCCCTCAACCAGTAAAATGTGCTATAAAATGCAGGACCCTAAAAGCTCTGTCTGGATCACTGGGCCATGAACAGGAACTGTGTATACATCTCTTATTGAATTATTTACTTATCATTATTTCCTTCTTTCACCTTCCTAGAAACAGCTCATATCACTGGCCAAAAAAAAAGCCAAAACGGGATCCTATGAACATTTTCAATCAGGGGCCGATTTTGACTCTACAAGTCTTGTAAACAATTATCATGCAAAATGCTGCCAACTATTCAAATAAAACAATTTGACAGACAACAAACATTAATCTAGATTATTGGGAAATGCACAGCTAGATTTGTGCAAAAACCTTTTTCCAGAACCAAATGATAATTAAGAAGCCTTCTTCATCCTGCAAGATCTAAGTGAAAATTTTTGTACCAAACATAGGGATCTCCTACAGTACGTACATTGATGGAGTCATTTCTTACAGATGCCTCAGAATATTTCCAAATGGTGGTAGCATATGCTTCTACTATCAAGCGGATAAGCTGCAGGGTCACTCGAGCCTCATCCTTCTTTCATTACTTTAATTTGTAAATCTCGCAAGAAGTAGAACCCTTTAAGTCAGCAAATGTGATGATAACCTGCATTCAGATGGTCCAGAGATCCTAGTCCAATTTAAAGAAAGTTAGCTGTCTATTATAGATTTTTCTACATACAGCAGCAAAATTATTGCATGGATGAAAGCCAATAGACTTTTTCTCATTGGTGAGATACCAGGTCAGCCATTCCCATTCAAATGGCCAGCTTCTTCGACATCATCCAACCACAGTTACTACCCTCTTTTACACATTATGGGCCTCACTAAGAGTGTGGTGGTCTACAGACTACGCAAAAACAACAAGTGTCTACAGACTACCACACTCGCAGTGGCAGTCAGGACTGCCACTGATGTGGCAGTCCGACCACCAGATTATAACCGTGGCAGTCAGACAGCCAGGGAACCTCCAGCTCTGCCAGGATCCATGATCATAGTGGCCTGCTGATGGCAGAGATCGCAATCCACCAGAACAGCACTGCCCTGTGGATTACAACCTTGTTCCCTGCCAGCCTTTTTATGGCGGTTAGGCAAAGAGCAGTTGTAGGGGGGCCACAGGGGAGCCCCTGCATTGCCCATGCACTTTGCATAGGCAGTGCAGGGCTCCCCCTTTGCAGACCGTGAACATTGCAAGGGTGCTGGTACACCCTGCTGGGCACAGCATTGCCTCCATCTCAATTATGAGCCGGAGACAATGCTGTATCCTGTTTCCTGGTAGGCCGACGGGTGTAAACTGAGGTTCCTGCCTGCCGACCTAGCGGGAAACTCTTAATAACTCTGGCAGGGAGGTCGCCACAAAGTGGGGGCCACCGTCAGGAGTTTGGCAGAGGGGCTTTCCCATCCCACCAAACTGGAAATGAGGCCCTAAGTTGGCTTCGTCCTAATCAAAATGACCTTCTTTTTTCAGGCAGGCAAAATGACTTGCCTTACTCAGACTTCTCTGAAGAAATGTTCTGATCAGAATCATTGTTTCACCTAATTTGATCTACTGTATTTCACTTATTTCTCTAATGTAGAAAGGACTAAAGGCCTCATTATGAGTTTGGCGGACCGACCATTGGCCCACCAGAACCGTGTGGAGAAGACTGCTTCGGAGCTGGAGATCTCCGCCTGGCCCAATTGCAATGTTTCCACTGGGCAGACCATTGTAAATCCTCTGTATTAGGAGATTTCTGCCAGTCAGCCCAGTGGAATCAGTGCTTAGTGAGCAGAGGCCAATGCAGTCACACAGAGGGTGCCCCCAGAACCCTTAGAATGTGCACTGCGGCCCCCAGAACTGCCTCTCCGCCAGCCTTATCATGACAGGGACCCCACCGTGAATAGGCTGGAGGAAAGGGAAGTCGTGATCAGCACTGCGTTGCTGAACTCAGTGCCACCATGGCTGATCACAACTTTGACCGCTGGCAATGCTTTGGGATCCATGATCCTAGGGGGAGGACCGTCTGACCACAAGGTCATAATTTTGCAGTTGGACTCCTGTAATGATATTTGTGTTTTGATCACTGACTCCATGTTGTACTTAGCCTAGCAGCCCACCATCGCATTAGTGACCACCAACTTCATTTGGCCTATTGACTTTATTTTAGCATTAGCCACCGCCACGTTAAAAGCTGCAAGTAATTTTCCATGCCCATGTTATACAATGTGCTCATGTTTTTATTCTGAGTGTTGGTGTATTCTTTTCTCACCAAAGGCTTAGTCAGATGTGAATGTACTAGGACGTCAGGGAACGGTTTTATTTTGATACATGGTAACTTTGGATTTTGGCCAATTCCCGACGTGTTCTTTGCAAAACTGACCTGAAGTAGCCAGCATTTTTTAATAATAAACTTATGGAGTGAAAGGGAGTTTCCAGAATTCTCCTCTCTTGTTTGTTAAAAGTATATAAGAGACCCAGGTCGATGGTGAGGAGATTCAGGGTCCTCAATCAGGATTGAAAAGTTGAATGCCTGATATATTTCCTTTGAAGGAAGATCTCTCTTTCTCGTTCCAGTCGAACCAGGGTCAACGACTTGCTAGCAAGCGAAAGATGAAGCACCAGATAGGCCCCACGGTGATGATTTTTTTACTAATTATTTGCTTTGCATTGCGTATGAATATATAAATATGTATCCAAATCTAGGTATTGGTACCTTTGCATGTATATATTTGCTGTGTATATGGCAGTGGAGAATCATTTGTACATGTTTTCATTTAATTGCTGTGACCATTTTTAAATGTGTGCTTTCAGCATGCTTACCTTCCTTTACAAACCTTGCGAAGTGAATTAATAAATGTCGTCTTTAGACTAAGAAGCCCATTCCAGAGATTTTTCTCAGTGCATGAGTGGTTCATCTCAGTCATTAGTGAAGCAGAACAACTGCCAGTACTGCTGTGGTCTGACTGCCACTGCGAGTTTGGTGGTCGCCGATTTTTATGTTGATAAGCATACTCCATTGCAACGTATTATGGTTTCTGCTAACATAATGGTCCACTTGCTAAATTTAGATGCGGGCCGACCTTTGGTATAATTAAAGCAGAGACTGCTCCGTGTCCAACATGATTAAACCCCTTTGATGACCCTATGGAATAAGGCAGACCTCTAATTCCACCCACTTAGTACCTAATTTGAGCCGGCAGTTTCCAGTGCGGGGCACCAGCACTTATGTTTGACGGCTGGCACTTATTTTTCTGCCTGAATCATTTACTGCAAGCAAAAGGCACAGATGAGAAAGAGTGAGGAAGAGAAAAATGAAAAAGCGTCACAAAGGGAGAAAGAAAGTTGCAAGAGTGAGCTGAAGAGGCAGGGAATGGCTGTAAATTAATTAAAGAGGCCCGAGGTGGCTTTAAGAGAACACTGCCTCCGTATTCCATGCTCACACATTTAAATGCAGCAGCCACGTCTTTCAGAGGTGAGCTTTGGGCATCGGCATGTTTTTGTTTACAAATTAAGCGCTGCAACACCTAATTACGATGTGTGGAATTAGAGTTCAGTTTTCACTGCATCCCACTGCCAGGAAAAGCCTGGCATTAAAGAATAGTGAAAAACGTAAATGCACTCTTCTCCATTGGATATGACTCTCATGGTGATGGGAGCATTTTTTTATTTTTTTCATATAAAGAAAATACCATTCATTGTTTTCTGTTTGAAAATGAAAAAGAAAATAGTTTGGTGCGGGCCTCCGTTATGTTGACGAAATACTGCACCAAATTGTAAAAAGCATTGACAGGAATCACCGTCACGGGGGTTCCCAGAAATGCTTTAAGAAATGGCTGCCTGCTTGGCCGTCATTTTAAAATCTGTTGGATGGAATACTTATCAGGGCAACAGAGCAATTTAATCCCTCGCTCTGGCAGAGAAATGAGCCATCCAACAGATTTTAAATCTGGCCCTAAATAATAAACTGCAGTTAATATACAACATGACAGATGGGGATGCGCTGGTGAAGACATCTATTGGGGGCCCTGAACTCTGACCTGGGGTGGGACTATGTCCCCCAGGCACCCTTGCGATTAAATCTGCACTTCTAAGCACCCTCTGACTACCGCAGCGCAGGACGTGCCTTGGCGAAGACTAGGCCTGTCTTGGCCCAGTCTTCGCCAAGGCGCGTCTTCGCCCGCCATCGCCTGATAGAGGCTGGGCTGGGGTCATTACCATCCAAGAAGTAAGATTTAAACTTTTAGGTGTGACTTAATTTGGTTACACATTTTTGTTGCTTACTATCGTGCCACCCTGAAATGGGGAAACAAAAGGCTGTGGATACGCTCACTCATGCTAGTGGTCCAAATAAATCTAGGAAACGGCTCCCAAATAAAACTAGTCTTTTACCTAACGAAGGAAGCCACTCCTTGGAAGACATAGACATTTTAATAGAAAAAGTGGAGGCTATTCTAAGAGACAATTCGAACTCATTGCCTTTACAACAGGGTCCCCTTGTTACAAAAATACCAGACATATTTAAGAAAAAACAACGGCAGCCCAACCCATGAAAGGAGACTGAATTAAAAATGGCCATTGAAGCACCAGGGTTGGGACCACCCCGAATACCCTGTAGTGGGTTGGATATAGCACTGAGTATTACAGGTGGCCCTCCCGTAGGGGAGGAGGCTCCCTTTCTCACCCTGAGGTTTTGGTTATACCTACGATCTCCTGTTCAAATCGGTATGGGCCTTTGGGAAATGAAGAAGGACCTTGCAATACTGCTACACACAAACGCTTTGGGGCATGTATGGATAGTGGTGTTGATATTAATTCACCCATGGGCTTGGACATATCATTGAGATTGCATGACAACCTTGATTTGGCCTCTGTCCATCGTAAATTGGATGAAGTGAAGAATTTGGTGCTGTCATTGATGAATCAATTGACGAGGGATCCTGGGTTGTTATGTGGTTGTAGCTGTTCTCGACTAAGATCGGATGTGCCCTACCCTGTTATGAGGGGCACATCCACTATTGCAGCTGCATCTGACCCTAGGTCTCAAGCAGATAATGCTGGTCCTATCTTCACCTCTACTCTACCTGCTCCCCATACTGAAGGTCGACAGGCCCCTCCTGAGGTCATTCAGCACAAGCGTGTGACCGATGTTAAAGATCGGATCTTTATCAGGCCTGATAGAGCCGGTAAAATTATATCTGCTGATTATAGCAAGGATCCTGGGGGGGTGGTTGGCTCCCAGGTGTTGAGTGGAACAGCCATCCAACCAACTTATTATTCTGAGTCACCTGTTGATGCTCCACATCCAGTTGGAATGAGATGGCTTACACCTAAGAAGCAGGCTCAAGCCCCCGGGAACAAAGGAGATACACTATTCATGGTTGAAGTACCCAAATTGCCTCTAGGGGTCGTGGAAATCTGGGACTCCTTGCTAAATAAGGTTATATATTGGCTGAGAGCCCAGCGGAAATGCCTCCTCTCTTATCTGTGCAGATGTTGTGGAGGTGGCTCGACATTGTCAGCCTGGATCCAAATTTGACTTAATTTCTATTTGTTTTGTGGACAGGTTGTTAATGAATAATCTTATTGACTTTGAACTGCGCACTTGCTATCTTAGGGAGTCTAGTGGGGTTGGTATCAGACTTAAATATTCTCCACCCTCCGCTAGTTTGCCTATAAATTGTGAAGATGCAATTGGCAGGAAGGCTGACATTAGTCACAAGTGTGTCCTGACCTCGACAGAAAACAATTTGCACCTATCACAAGGTATTGACTATCCACCGATTCCAATTTAATAACTCCCACCTGTGATCTGGTGGGCAAGCCAGGGATGTCTAACAAGTCTGCTGGTAATGGGGAAGCCCAGTGCCCCGACTCCAATTTGACAGCCTTCACCTGGGGTTCGGCAGGTAGTCCTGGGGTGTCTGTGGAGTCTGATAATCATGGGGAAGCCCAAAGCTTTGGGCCCAGAGATTTGGGAACTAGAGCTGAACTTTCTATTATGGCTTGGAATTTGGCTGGGCTGGGTAGGAAATTGTTGAATCCTGATTGGGTCAATTATATAAACAAGCAAGATATATGCTTATTCCAGGAAACTTGGGCTAAGTACCCTGTCTCCTTGGATGGGTTTTTATCTTACCAAGTGATGGCCTTACCTGCGAATGGAAATATTGGTTGTGCAAAGGGAGGTCTATTGAGATTTCTTAATAAGAGGTTGCAGTGCAACCACTCAATATTAAAAATTGATTTCCCGGATTTACTAGGTGTGCAGATTGTATTTAATAGAGGCTTTAGGATTATTATAATCAATACTTCCGCAAGGTCAGTGTCGCGGGGACATGAGTCTCAGACCATAATTCAGTTGTCTGAATATTTAGATACCCTGTCCCCCAACACCAAGGTAGTGGTTACAGGGGACATGAAATGCACATTTGAACCCTCTTACTTAAGCAATGATCTAGCAGCTGAAGAGGATGAGCAATAGGGTATTCCTTGTTTGGCTAATGAGCAACTCTGTAGTCACTCCTGTGTTGCTCTTCAGTTGACATAATTGTGTCTTAAGTATGGTCTAAGGGCCTGTAATGGCCAAACATTTTCTGATCCAAACGTTGTGTCCACCTTTAAATGAGGTAAATCGCTCAGTGTTATTGTTTTTTTTTTTATTGGATGTCAGGTTATGGCCAACGTTGGAGGACATGAAGGTGGAATTCCGCCATGATAGTGATCATAACTCCTTGCTTCTAACTCTACATAGTGTTGAATTTAGCAGGTTTTTGAATATTCACCATACTGCTTTTCCTGAGCCACAACTGAATAACAGTCTTATCCGTGTCAGTTGGCCAAAAGTACTGTCCAATCCATATACAATCAGGGCGATTTACAAATTGTTTATTGTTGTTATGGCAGATTATGAGGGACATTAGGTTGGCAATATTCCAATTCTTGCAATCCATGAGATAATGATACATAAGCTGATTTTTTTTTATAAGAGAACTCCTATTAAGCCATTTGATCACTTACCAAAAAATAGAGAATGGTTCAATAAGGATTGTTCAAAAGCCAAACATTTATTGAAATTACCCATTGTGTCCCGCTCTCAGGGGGTGATTAGAACAGCCAGACTAGCCTATTACAGAGTTATAGAACAGGCAAAGAAAAGTCGGGACTACTTAATTTGGCAGAACCTGTTGAATGCTGCCAGACTTAACAATAATATGTCTTTCTGGAAAGTATTGTCTGATAGAGAGAGGTCAAGAAAATAATTTGTACTCCTATTCAACCCGAGAGTTGGGTTGATCATTTTTCTAATCTTTATGCTATGCCCTGTAATTCTTCCTCTTGTAACCTCTACTCCCAACAGTCAGCTGCGGTGAGTCCACCATCTGGTGGCCTGGGAATGGATGTGTGTAAACAGGAAGATTATATTGTTTTCACCTTGGAGGAAACACTAGCCGCAATTAATTCTCTGAAACCCTCCAAAGCCCCAGGTCGAGACAAGATACCGGGGAACCTATATAAGTCTGAGCCAGTGATTTGGTCCAGTTATATAAATATGATATGTAATGCAATAGCAGCAGGGGGGTTAACCCAGTACTTGGAAAGGGGCTGAAATAGTTCCTATTTACAAAAAGGGAGTGTTGAGTTCCTCTGGCAATTATAGACCTATTAGCCTTATTGATAATCTTCAAAAACTTTTTGCTAAACAACTATTGGGAAGGCTTTTAGATTGGGTTGATACCCATTACGAGATAGTCTCCACTTTAGGCAGGCTTTCGCCCTAAAATTAGTACCATGGATCAGGTTTTTAGGTTGACACTTATATATTGTAAATATGTAATGCTTGCTAAACAAAAATTGTATGTTGCCTTTGTGGACCTTCGTTCTGCATTTGAAATGGTCCCTAGAGGGAACTTATGGGATGTTCTATATAAAATAGGTACTAGAACAAACATAATTTACCTCCTACAATGGTTACATGAGGGCACATATGCCCAGGTGAGGTGGGGTAATCAGGGTGAATTGACAGATCATATTGCTATTCAACAGGAGGTTCGTCAAGGTTGTGTTTTGGCACCAACCCTATTTACTTCATACATAAATGAGGTGGTACAAGCTGTGTCTCTTTGCCAAAATGATGCCCCTTCCTTGAATGAGCAAAAGATCCCTATACTGTTTTTTCCGGATAATTCTCTCCTTATCTCTAAGACCCCAATGGGTCTCCAGACCCTTGTGGATAAGTTTACAACCTTCTGTACTGACCATGGGCTGGAACTAAATGCTGGTAAAACCAAATTAATGGTGCTTAACCCTCGATCAGCCAGGAGATGTACTATTACTTTAGCTGGGGCTCCTCTGGGGAAAGTAAGTTTGATAGATTACCTGGATGTGAGGATCTCTAATAAATTGTTCTGGGAATAACAGATTAACAAGAGTGTGTCCCTTCTCCAACATAGATCTGGGGCTTTTCTGTGCTTTTATAAGAGTATAGCTACAAAAGCCGTTTCTCCAGCTACAAAGATTTATCTAGCTAAAGCTCAAAATGCTGCTATTTATGGTGCTGAAGTGTGGGGCTCTTGTAAGACTCTTAAATTAGCGGTGGGTGAGAATAACTTTGCTAGAGCATTACTTGCGTCCCCAGGTAGCACCCCCGATCCCTATTTTTTTAGATCTTGGTTTTAATAGTATCTCTGATATGATAGCCCTAAAACCGCTACTTTTCTGGGTAAGAATTTGGACTCCCCACCCCCCCCAGCTTGTTGTCTACAGGGATTCTCTTCTTGACCTTTTAAAAAGATACAATGTAATATCTATTCCATGGTTTAGGCATGTCTCTAATTGGTTCCGTATCATGGGGCTCAGGAATTATTGGGAGAACCCACAGGACTTAGAGAAGGCCCACAAATTGTCTTTGAAAAAAGTATATTGGTCCTATGTTAGGAATAATTATCTCCTTGGCTTACCAAATGGACGATTGACTAATGCTTTCCTTGGTTTTAAATGGTATCCTGAGTTTGAGCCTTTTTTAGATCTCATCCCTAATACTTTGGGGAAGAGTTTGTATGATCGTTTTCGTTACGGGTGTTTACCGCTACTGTCTTTTGCTTACTGTCGGAGGCCATCTCCGATACTTAGACTATGTCCATGCTGTAATTTTGCTTTGAAATCAGTTGAACATTTTATGTTCTTCTATACAGCGTTTCCCTTTCCCCATCGTACGTGGATTCGTCCAGTCTGTCAGATGCTGGGCTTTAGGCAATTTGCTACAGCCCTTAGGATTTTAAAGAGTGATACTTCTGTTATTTTGAACCATGCAGTTAGCAAGTTCCTTGCGGCTGCATGGTATATACGGACTCATTTTTAAAAATGATTGTAGTAAATAATTAGGCATGCCCTGGGATATGCATTGAGAGATTTTATTGGTCTTACTGTTACTAATGAATGATTTTTTTATTGTCTGTTATTTATTCTTTTTTCACTGAATTTTAATTGTATATGTAATTATATGAATAATGTTTTTTTGCTTTGATGGTTTATGACCGAATAAAGCTTGTGTTATTATTATAACATGGCAGCCAAGTTCATCTTTCTTTAAACTGGTATTCCTGAGTGGGTTTATATGTGAGAGTATTGGACTTTAGAATAATCTGTGAATTTCTGTGAATGTATATTCTATGAAAGTGATTATTTTTATGAATAGCACAGCATAGTATAATTTTTTTGTATGATCCGCGAACAGTTTCAATAAAATCACTTAACACATCAATATACATGTTTTATGAGAGTTTTACTTTTTGTGTCTTGAAGGTAGAATCCCGTTTGGAAGAACGTTTGCTATCTAATCTTCTCCAGCTCTCTTCTATAAAGTGAGGTCTCCTTTTATGTCCGAATACTTCTCAACATTTCGATATGTTTGGAATATTTAGGTAATTGCTACCAGAGATGTCAACACAGGAACAGCGCTTTCCGCAATATTTTCCGAATATTTTTACATAGGGTCCTCAGATGGGGGTCCGTGTAAAATTATTATAGGATTTAATATACGCGAGCTGGTCGCAGCATTAGAATCAATTACAAGTGTGTCATATAGAATCTCAAGAATATTGTGCCAGAGAGTTACAGATTCTGCACAGTATGCCTACAGTAAGTACACTATGCATCATCTCTGGTGACACGATGAGTAAGCTTGAGTCACATCCGTAAATGTTATTGTAATATCGTTGCATTGGCCTTGCAGGAGGTATTTTTGCTGAATGAAGACGGATCCATTCTTAGTGTGAACAGTTTTGTGGCATAAAACAATGGTAGGTGGACATAAAAGCTTCTCTCCATGGCATGATTTGTTGTGGACTTTCAGATACGAAGCGTGAAGGGTGCCGAGGTCATCTCGGCCGAGCAAGTTATGAGCTATTGGACAAAGCCGTGCAACAAATCACAACCTTGACAGGCTGAAAAGAATTGGGGTGGGTGGGTTATCAAAGCAACAACAGATGCGAATCACTGTGGATTAATGTTGTGGTTGCATTATTACTTTCTCTCCGAGATCGATGTGTTTCACTCTGAAGGACCCAAAAAGGCATGTTCTCACGTGCCTTCCCAAGATGCACATTTAAACTTGGCATTTAATCGTCAAATTCTGTACCCAGAGCCCTGCTATCAAATTCTGTACCCAGAGCTCTGTTAAATTCCAATAATATTGAATCTTAAATGCCAAGAAAATCATTGCCTTTTCCACGAAAGCTTGGGCAAAACAAATGCTGACGGATAGTTTAATCTACTATTAGTTTCCTACTTATTCAATTCTTTGGGGTTATTTTAATCGTTCTAAATGTATTTTAAATACTTTCCATAGTGCATCTCTAATTGAGTAGTTGCTAATTTGCATTTCTTTACCTCTGCTTTAAAGGTTTACCAGCGAAGTATTCACATCTATATTATTTCTCTTATTTTGTTTCCTACGTAACGCAAGCCACTGTACATGTAGCACTGAGGAACATTAGACTACAAGAAATCATACATGTTGGTTACGAATTGTAGGATTCATGCTAAGGATGATTAGGGACTGTCTAGGCAAATGCTACTAAAATAAGGCAGAATATAAACTGGAACTGGTACGAAAAATGCAAATATCTTAAAAATAAAATCAAACATACGAGAAAATATGGTTAAAGCAATGAATTCCATTTTGGGTTCCCAGGCATGGATTTCGATTAACAGAAATACCAGGGTTAATGGAAACAACTTCACAGACCCTTTCACCTCAGTGACATCACAGGAAGTGACATGATATTGTTTTTGACCCGAATCGCAGGAAATTATGCTACAAACAACTGATAAAGTACAGGGAGATTCAAAAGAAGTGATTTAAGAAAAGAGTAGTGGCCAGGCCCATTGGTATTAATTCATATGGGCCATACTTTGAATATGAAAAATGTTATTGGCTTTATTTATTCCTATTATTATTATCATCATCATTGTTAAAAAAGTGTAAGAAATTGTGTTGTTAAGAGGGGTGGAAGCCACATTCAAATAATACACACAATCCTTGTCGGGTTGAATCACAAAAGTCTGTAAATTAAAATTTGCTTAACCCTCTGGTAGTTTGGGACAAAGCAGTCAGGCTTAACTTGGAGGCAATGGTTTTAAAATATTTATTACTAACACAACTCACTGGTACAGTTAGATTTGCAATAAATATTTTACAAATGCTACTTTTAAAATGCCACCTTTTAACATGGGCGTAGGAACTGTGGGGGACGCAAGGGATTTATCCCCCCCAGACTTTGGAGATGGGGGAATGTAGGAAAGTACCCTCTTGCCTGGCATGTTACCCCCATTTGTACTGTATGTGTGTTTGTTTTTGCCTATGTGTCACTGGGATCCTGCTAGCCAGGACCCCAGTGCTCATAAAGTATGTCCTGTATGTGTTCCCTGTGTGGTGCCTAACTGTATCACTGAGGCTCTGCTAACCAGAACCTCAGTGTTTATGCTCTCTCGGCTTTTAAAATTGTCAATGCAGGCTAGTGTCTAATTTTACCAATTCTGATTGGCACACTGGAACACCCTTATAATTCCATAGTATATGGTACCTATGTACCCAGGGTATTGGGGTTCCAGGAGATCCCTATGGGCTGCAGCATTTCTTTTTCCACCCATAGGGAGCTCAGACAAATCTTACACAGGACTGCCACTGCACCCTCAGTAAAATAACGTCCACGTTGTTTCACAGCCATTTTACGCTGCACTTAAGTAACTTATAAGTCACCTATATGTCTAACCCTCACTTAGTGAAGGTTAGGTGCAAAGTTACTTAGTGTGAGGACGCCCTGGCACTAGCCAAGGTGCCCCTCACATTGTTCAGGGCAATTTCCCCGGACTTTGTGAGTGCGGGACACCATTACACGCATGCACTACATATAGGTCAATACCTATATGTAGCTTCACCATGGTAACTCTGAACATGGCCATGTAACCTGTCAAGGATCATGGAATTGTCACCACAATACCATTCTGGTATTGGGGGGGACAATTCCATGCATCCCCGGGTCTCCAGCATAGAGCCCAGGTACTGCCAAACTAACTTTCCAGGGTTTTCTCTGAAGCTACCGCTGCTGCCAACCCTCAGACAGGTTTCTGCCCCCCTGGGGCCTGGGCAGCCCAGTCCCAGGAAGGCAGAACAAAGGATTTCCTCTGAGAGAGGGTGTTGCACCCTCTCCCTTTGGAAATAGGTGTGAAGGGCCTGAGAGACGTAGCCTCTCCTGGCCTCTGGAAATGCTTTGAAGGGCACAGATGGTGCCCTCCTTGCAGAAGCCAGTCTACACCGGTTCAGGGATCCCCCCAGCCCTGCTCTGGCGTGAAACAGGACAAATGAAAGGGGCGTGACCACTCCTGACCAGCACCTCCCAGGGGAGGTGCCCAGAGCTCCTCCAGTGTGTCCTAGACCTCTGCCATCTTGGATGCAGAGGTGTGAGGGCACAATGGACAGCTCTGAGTGGCCAGTGCCAGCAGGTGATGTCAGAGACCCCTCCTGATAGGTGCTTACCTTTCTCTGTAGCCAATCCTCCTCTGAGGGCTCTTTAGGGTCTCTCCTGTGGGTATCTCGGGAGATAACGAATGCAAGAGCTCACCAGAGTGCCTCTGCACTTCCCTCTTCGACTTCTGCCAAGGATCGACCGCTGACTGCTCCAGGACGCCTGTAAAACCACAACAAAGTAGCAAGAAGACTACCAGCAACATTGTAGCTCCTCATCCTGCCAGCTTTCTCGACTGTTTACTGGTGGTGCATGCTCTGAGGGATGTGTGCCTTCACCCTGCACTGGAAGCCAAGAAGAAATCTCCCGTGGGTCAACGGAATCTTCCCCCTGCCAACAGGTGGCAGCCATTGTCCCCGTCTCTAGCCTCCCCCCTCCAACTTCCTCCACCCAGACCCAATCCCCTGTACCCCAGCCTATCCCAAGCACACCATCAAACCAGCATGCACACACCTCAACACACAAGGGAAGCTCTGGCACACATAAGCACCACACATCCCACAGCTACTCACGCAGGCAACACACACATGCAGACACATCCCCTGTGTCCTCTCCCAGTGTGTCAGTGACGCCACCTCCCAAGATACACAAACGCAGGCACACACCCACCCAACAGCCATCCACCTCACGACAGCCTCCAACGCATGCACCTTCACCCAAAGTCACCAAACGAACACCTCCTACAACCACAACCTCTTCCTCCACTCCCAAACCCCCCTCCAGCTACCCATCCCAGTGTCTCCAAAAAACTTTGCCTGTCCAACCTTGACCTCTTTCCCACACCTCCCCCACCACGTCCGTCTCCTAGGGCCTAACTCTGCAGGTCCCAACCTAGCACCTCAGCCACAACATCTCCAGGACCACTGGTGCCTTTAGTCACCGGAATCTGGAGTGCACCGGCCACCCGGGCAGCCAGTGTGGCACAGAGCCACAGCACGGACAGTCCCCCACCTGTCAAACATAGAAAGAAACAGGGACAGGTGTGTGTGTAAGATTAGGCATGGTTTGTGTGTGATGAAAGGTTTATGATGTGTTGTGCCTTGATACTAATCTCATTCGGCCACTGGGAAAGAAACTGGCCGAACAGGTTTGGCTTCAGGCAGTGGAGTCAGCTTGCCCAGGTCACAGAGGAGTCAGCAAAGGTGTACGTGTCCTTCAGACTCGTTTTCAGCATTAGACATTGGCCTATGTGAGGGCAATCACAAAATGGCTGTCGTTTAAATGGAACACGAGGGTTCAAGACGGAAACTCTGATATTCGGGTGATTTTGTTACCCGAATATGAATACAATGCTTGTGCATACTATTCTAATCATTCTCGGTCTGCTGATACCAAAATCGTTGTGATACGACGATGTTTATAACACGGGTCCAGAATTTTCAGTACCACAGACCCTCCTTTTGCCCTTACATAGGCAATAACCTATACTCACGCTAATCTGAGTCCAGGTCTATATTCATAAAGTCGTTGAGATGTTGCTGTAGCATCATCCTATTACTTAGCTCGTCCCTTGATACAGGTTTCCTTACACACGATGTAGCACAGAGGCCACATATTGCAGGAGCACACTGTACACACAGACAGGACAGGAAAAGAATGGCTAAGATCATCCCAATGACTACCAGAGTCTTCCATCCCCAGGCGGATATCAGCTCCCAGAACCACCCCATCAATGACCAATCTCCTTTATCCATGTGAATAGATTCGGAGATCTTATGCAGTTTGGAAATGGCCTGGTAGACTGTTGGAGCGTTATCTGGGATGAAAACACAGCAACTTGATTGGATCACTTTACATACCCCACCTCGGTCTGCAAGTGTGACGTCTAATGCGACCCTGTTCTGAAGAGTCATAAGGCAATCCGACTGGAGCTCAGCAGTCAAATTACCAAGGGCACCGGCGGTTTCAACTACCGTGGATTCAACCACCTTTGTCAATTGCCTTATGTTTCTGCTGTTAACCATAGGACCCCAAAACGGCAGAAAACCCTTTACGAAATCTCCAAATTCTTGTCCTGTAGTGTCTTCTTTACTTATGACACCTCTAACTATCCTTGTCTTATGGTAATCTGCTGCGGCCGTGTAGGTGGGAGGTAACAGGAACGAAACAAAACATGTGCCTGAGAAGTCAGGAGGCAACCATGTATAGGCTCTATTATGGCAGATGAAATAGGTACCCTTAGCTGCTAAGAACGAAGGAGAAGTCTGAGACGCAGGCACCAAACTTCTGCACCACTGGTCCTCTGGGTCCCCTCTCATCCTGACAAGCGTGGTCCCTGGAACACAGGAGCTGGGTCCAAGTGTCCCTGACAGTCCAGTCGCCCATCTGTCCAAATTTGGTGGAGGTAAGCCCTTGCCTCCCCACACCAGACAGTAATCCTTTGTACTGTGTGAACTGCAGCTGCTAGGGCCTCTGTGCACTTTTGCAAGACTTCCTTCGTGCACAGCTTAGCCCAGGTCCCCAGCACTCCGTCCTGCAGTGCCCAACTCGCTGAGTTGGACTCCGACTTTGTGGGACTCCCTTTTGTTGTGCTGAGTCGACCATTGTGCTCAGATCTTCTGAACACCTGTTCAGGTGCTTCTGCGGGTGCTGCCTGCTTCTGCATGGGCTTGCTGTGTTGCTTGGTGCCCCGTCTGTCTCCTCCTCCAAGGGGCGACCTCCTGGTCCTTCCTGGGCTCTGGCAGCACCCAAAATCATCAGCTGTGACTCTTGCAGCTAGCAAGGCTTGTCTGCAGTCTTTCTGCATGGAAACAACTCTGCATCCTCCAGCACGCCGTGGGACATCTTGTGACTAAAAGAGAAGTTCCTGGCACCTTCTGTTATTGCAGAATCTTCGGTGTCTTCCACCCGTAGGCAGCCCTTTTGCACCTTCATCCGGGGTTTAGTGGGCTCTTGCCCCCCCTGGACACTTGCATGACTCTTGGATTTGGTCCCCTTCCTTTGCAGGTCCTCAGGTCCAGGAATCTGTCTCCAGTGCTTTGCAGTCAGTTGTTGTCCTTGCAGAATCCCCTATCTCGACTTTATTGTCTTTCTGGGGTAATAGGGTAACTTTACTCCTACTTTTCAGGGTCTTGGGGTGGGGTATCTTGGACACCCTTAGTGTATTCTTACACTCCCAGCGACCCTCTACACACTACACTAGGCCTGGGGTCCATTCATGGTTCGCTTTCCACTTTTGGAGTATATGGTTTCTGTTTCCCCTAGGCCTATTCTTCCCTATTGCATTCAATTGTGTTCTACAGTGTTTGCACTGCTTTTCTAACTGTTTACTTACCTGATTTGGTTTGTGTGTGTATATTTTGTGTATATTACTTCCTAAGGGAGTATATCATCTAAGATACTTTTGGCATATTGCCACTAAAATAAAGTACCTTTATTTTTAGTAACTCTGAGTATTGTGTTTTCTTATGATAGAGTGCGAAGTGATATAAGTGGTATAGTAGGAGCTTTGCATGTCTCCTAGTTCAGCCTAAGCTGCTCTGATATAGCTACCTCTATCAGCAGAAGCTGCTAGAACACTTCTAATCTACTAATAAGGGATAGCTGGACCTGGCACAAGGTGTAAGTACCACAAGGTACCCACTAGAAGCCAGGCCAGCCTCCTACAGGGAACACGGGGACAAACGACCTTGACCTTTAGAACGAGACAGCGATGCCATTCCTATTTAAATGTCACTAATTTTTCAGTCCATTAAAAGCATGAAAACTGAAAATGAACTATGTTTAAACTGGGCTGCTGATTTTGTTTAAAAAAAAAAATTCTGAATCAAACCTCGCAATTTCTGTTGCTGGGGCAGCTGCAGCTTCCCGGACACCTAGGATTCTTATCTGATCTATGAGCTGGACTCCAGTACTTCCCAGGTCATTCAAAGGCCTTTCAAATGTGGAAGAGGCTTTGTGTTTTTCTAATTGCTTCTTGTGCCCCCTGCAGTATCATCCTCTCTTCAACCCACTTGCACGATGTCATTTAAGGACTTGGTGGGGACAGATAAACAGGGGCAAATGGCTCCATTAGCATAGATCTCACCATTAACAAATACACTGCAGTAGTACATTGTCACACTCTAAACTACTACAAAGGCGAGGTTATCACATTTCCTTTAAAGTATAAATGGCCAACGCATATACACTGTATTATTATATTGGTATTTCTATAGTGTTCCCATTCCTTGTGAGTCCCAGACTATAAATCTCAAGTTTTTATTTTACTTGATTTTCTTAGCGCCTTGAAACCATTAATAACGTAAGACACTATTTAATACGAATCTTTAATGAAAAAGTTAAATTTTGTCATCAGGATCAATAACTGATTTTATTTAATGGCCTCGCCTTCCATGCCCATCCACTCTTCTCCTTCCAGGTAATTGTTGCATTTAGCAAAGTATATTATGAGTGCTATAGTCCCTGTTGCACTGCACAGTGCATGTCGTATTTTCCTTCTATGGAAGATGCTTTGAGAGGGATTGGATGACCTTATGGGTGTTTTAAGTGCATGAAACACTGGTTGTGCACCTCCGAAAGTTGGTACCCTTCATCTCATACCAAAATACTCCAAACATAGGCTACAAGGCACTCACGCACTTCCATCCATATATTAAAATCAGTCGACCTTTCCTTTTCACCTCAAATTCATGCAAAAGAGCAGCAAAACCACATGGCAGGACCACAACTCTGATCACCACATATAACATATGTGCAACCTTTGTGTGTTAAGCCTGTATTCATGAGGTGAAACCATTGCCCATACAGTATTAGGATTGTAAAACTGGCATTATAATGAAGTAATACAATCACAAAAAGTGTCACATTATGCAGCACAATTTACTTTTTATTGCTGCATAATTTAGTCAATGCTGTCACATAATTTGGTCCTCCCTGATCTGTGGGCAATCCATTGTTCTGAGAGTTAACCTCAGTTGGTTAATATGGAGGTGGGCAAGCCAACAGATTATCAGGGAGCGCCGAGCCAGAGCCAAGCTAAGGGTCTGGCTCACAGCTTAAAGCCTGTTCATGAGTCAAGCCCTGAAAATATTTGGTATGTAATCATACAACAAACATCACATAAAATATGATAGTCTCTTCAAAACTGTTCAGTTTAAGATAAAGCCTTGACAATAACAGGGAGCATTTTAGCACACCACCGGGAAGTACTTGTTAAAAGTGATAGTTTTCCACCACTGTCAGTGTGAACGCACATATTTGAATATGCTCTCATTGGCGATAATGAAGGAAACATTGTTTTGGTGAAATAAATGATGTGCCTTAGATCACACAATTTAACTGTGCAAGCTGTGATTAATTCAACTTTTCTGGACTCACTTCGTACAAATCAGCCACTAAATGGGTATTTTTGTTCATCCTTATGTTAAAACTTTATTTTGACCACTTAGTGCACTTTTCTGCAGTTTTTGAAATATAGTGCAAACTTAACCCGAAGGTATTGGAGTGCTTTATATGAGCACCAGTTACATCATAGAAGATCACATGCATTGTTTAGTGCCATGGGGAGTTTAAGGGATTGCCCAGAATGACAGGATGTTGAGCCAATGAGAGACTTGAACCTAGTTCCGCAGTTCCATATTCAGCAGCTCTGACTGTAAGGCAACATCCTTAATAGAGGGAGGGGGACAGGCAGAAGCCAATGCTCAGCTTGTTATGGGCTTGAGGTCCCAACAAGACCTTGAGCTGAGCCAGGCTTCCAGCTCAAGGCTGGCCTGAGCGTTCAGTGGCTCGTCCACCTCTAATTTCCATACAACCATCCATGGTTTTTGGTGCAAAGCCTGATTTATAAAATATTTTAAAAAAGTGGATAGGACTTTGTGGCAAACATTCACACCGCCTCAAGGCAAGCATAAAGAATGAGTAAAGTTTTATTTTCCCCAAACTTTTGAAACTTTATATATCTACAGCACTTTACAGAATACATAGAGTGGTCAAACTATTAAACTAGGTTAAAGCATAGTATTTGAACAGAAGGGTACGCTTACATTACAAAAACCTATGCTTGACATCAACCACACTCTTGTATACTAAAGTGCATGGCTGTGTGCACTAGCACAATGCAGACAAATGTGCGCCAGCGCAGGGAGAGATAAAACTGGTGTTGTATCTCTGATACCAGGAAGCTCCAATTGATTCTATGAATTAAATCCAGTACTGGCTCCAAAAGAGACCTTAGATTTGCTTATTGACCAAGCATTACTCACACTCATCTTGCTTGGCATATTTTGCTATACTGAATGTCTGTGAGAATCTCACAAGCCAGTGCCACATTTCTTATTGTTTCAAGCATGACACGACATATAGTACACTGTGTCTCATACAGCAAAAATTATGTGTTTGTGTGATTCGTCTCTCACCCACAGTGCATCTTGTTTTTGCGAACACATTACACACACACACACTCTGGATCTGTTTTTTGAAGGCATCTCACATACTAGGCTGTATGTATCTTTCTTTCACATCAGGTTTTTCACATTTGTAAAACATCTATCTCCAATACACAGCACACACTGAGCATCTCATTTTCAAGCATCTCATACATAAGGCATATTTCATGTCATGTTTCTCTGCATCTTCAGCTTTTCCGTTTGTGACCACTCTACACTCAAGGCATCCATGTGCACTAATTTTTCCAGGAGATGTGATAGCAGAAGTTTAAAGATTTTTTTGTTGTGTTTTATCTTTTGTGCTGCATTGAATGCATGCAGTGTCTCCAATCTTCACCGGGTGACCAAAGGAGAGCAAGCAGTACACTTCAGCTTTGTGTGGTTGTATCCTCAAGCACCCTCCTGTGCAATGATAAAGCAAATGGCAGCAGTGTTATATGTTGAAAATATGTTTGACCGTAAGCACACCATTGTTTAGTAGGGAGGCAAGCAATAATAATCTTTTTTCCTGGTTCCACATTCCCAACAGCACTGCAGTTATTAACGGTTATGGAGAGGTCCAAGAACTCCCTTCCTTAGTAAATGCCACAATTAAATTATGTGGGAACTCAAAATTTAGGGGTATGGACCAAACCCCTATAAGTAAATCCAAGGTTTATGAAGAGATGAGAGCCCACATTGGAGTTTTTTATCCAGAAAGGTTTTATTCAAAATGTACATAAATCCATTCCTGTCATGATAATTGAAGGTTAAGCAATCATTGGTGTATAGATATATCCAAATGTAGCAGCCAACACGTGTTTCGCCCCTTACGGTAATTTTACCTGGGGCTTTCTCAAGGCTACAAAATAATACAGAACAAATGAAATAAGATCACTGAGATACCTATTTGAGGTGAGTTAGTAGTCGATAGAGGTTGATCATGCAATATAACATGCATCGTTGTGTCCATCCCGTTGTTAGGAATCAAGAAGTTAGAAATATTGGTAAGATCGGTGAGAAAAAAGGTAAATCCTAAAATAAGCAGATAGTGATTATAAAGGGTATCCTGGAAAGAAGACGGAAGAATGATATAAATCTTTAAGGGAATGAATCAACTTAAATTTCATTATTATGAGGTAATAATTAGAAATTTAAGTTGATTAATTCCCTTAAAGATTTATATCATTCTCATTTTCTCTTTTAATATTACAGACCATTTGAATAAAATGATGTGATGTCATAATATTGAATACTGCATTGGTATGTTTCTTTTGCTTTTCACTTTTTCAAAGTACTTACAAAGGCTTAGCACAATATTCACAAATTAACAACTTAAAGACATTTGGTGTATGGCAGTTATATTATGCCAGTAACTAACTTCCAACGTGTAATAACTAAGAAGTCTGCTCACATTATCGTGAATACAAACGTTTCACCATGGTTGACTCCTGATGAGTTATTTTTCCATCTTCATTGCAGGATAGCCTTTATAATCACTATCTGCTTATTTTAGGATTAGTATCACCTATTCACAACTCTCAACATTACACCACAACTTTGTTTCTCTTTTCCTTTTTTCTCACCGATCTTACCAATATATCTAACTTCTTGTTTCCTAACAACGGGATGGACACAACAATGCATGTTATATTGCATGATCAACCTCTATCGACTACTAACTCACCTCAAATAGGTATCTCGGTGATTTTATTTCATTTATTCTGCATTATTTTGTAGCCTTGAGAAAGCCCCAGGTAAAATTACCGTAAGGGGCGAAACACGTGTTGGCTGCTACATTTGGATAAATCTATACACCAATGATTGTTTAACCTTCAATTATCATGACAGGAATGGATTTATGTACATTTTGAATAAAGACTTTCTGGATAAAAAAAACTCCAATGTGGGCTCTCGTCTCTTCATAAGCACTGCAGTTATGGTGAGGTAGGTTCTGATGAAAATTCTCAGACATTGCCCTTGTGGACAAATGCCGCTGTTGGGTGGGAGTCTTATGCAGATTTTAATGCAGTGCTTCTTAAATACTTTTATTAAAACGGGAGAAGCTGGAATTAGAAATCTTATAGTTCTTTGGCTAAAACATACACACAGGACCATATTTAATGGAGTGGTGCTGTCTGCTAATGCTAGTGAATTGCCGGCTGGAGGTCTGGTCAATGATATTTTAATAGCATTGTTTCTAAGTGCTTTCGTTCTCTGACATGCCTCTTCTAGACGCCTGGGGTAGAAAGTGGTTATTAAATGGTTGATACTGTAAGAAATCGGGGTTTTGATTGAGTGGGGTAAAACCCCTTCTCAAGCAACAACCACATTCTTCGTCAGGGTGAAGCACAGAAGTCACTAAATTAACCTGTGCTTAACCCTCTGGTAGCCTGGTGCAAAAGCAGTCAGGCTTAACTCAGACACTGCACTAAGTTTTTACGCAGCACTCAAACTGTAGTAGAGTGAAAGCACAACACAAGACAAACCCCATACCAATGTAGAAAACAAAGCGAAATGCAATAAATAAAATGAGACAAAAATAACAAAATCCTATCAGTAGAACTGGAGATATGCAATTTTAAAGGTTTAAGTAAAAATAGCACCAAGAAGCAGAAAGCTCTAACTGTGGCTATCTGGTTGGTAGATGGGACAAAGTCATACATTCAGACTGATTAAGGTGGAGTGTGAGATAGATATAGGGACAAGGTTAGTCCCGCTGAAAAGGCTACCTCCTTAAAGTCATGCACACAGAGTTCAAAGAATCGGGATTTCACAGGAGGAGCTCAACTAATGCTAGCCAATGGTCCTGGCACCTCTTGGGGATCCGGTACTCATTCCAGCAGAGACCAGCAGGGCTCAGGCAAGTCTGGGAAGGGCCAGTTTCAGCAGGTCAGTTTGGCAAGGGCAGTGAGGCCACTGGAGCTTGTTGTGTTCCTGTAACCCATAAAAAGAGGTCAGCCACCTGACCATTTAAGTCACTCTGGTAGTCCTGGGTTCAAAGAGATGGTCCTCTCTTGTTCAAGCAGCAAGGCAGGCCTCTGGAGAACAAGGCACGCCCCAAGCAGAAGGGCAGTCCTCTGAGGAAAAAAGGCAGGTCTCAAGAAGGAGGGCAGCCTTCTGAGAAACAAGTCATGCCTCAAGCAGCAAGGCAGTACCTTGGATTACAAGACAGTCCTTCTGTACTTTTCCATAGTACCAGGAGTGTATTGAACAGTTGATCTGAGGGTCCAGTATTTATAGCTGGTGCCAGACTTTGAGGTGGGAAAACCTTCTAGGCTTCCCTCACATCTAGTTCTGGAATTTCCTTCCCTCCCCTGCCAGACTCCAAGGGATCTGGGGTAACAATAGATGGGTGTCAAGTTATTTGTGAGTGTGCTGAGGCATCCCCTTCGAAATGTAATTGGGCCAGGGAACAGCCCTGTCCCTCCCACCCTGCTAACACCTAACCCGCCTTTGTCTGATTGTCTGGGAGGAATACACAAAGGCCAACTGCTAACTACATTCAGTCATGGGACTCAGGACACAGGCTGCAGGCACCAAATGGTTAGAACACGAAAATGCAAACTTTCTAAAAGTAGTATTTTCAGAAGTGAGACCTAATATCCAAATTTAGCATTAAAAATGGGTTTAAATTACATTTCTTTAGACACCAAACTTGACCTTCCAACCTGTTCTCAATTGAAGTTATCACTTATTAAAAGTAATATGGTAACCCAATGTTACCCTATTGGAGAGACAAGCCCTGCAGTGTTGAAACATGAATTTAACAGTTTTTCACATTGGGGGTGACATATGAATTAAAAATTAAGGTTTAGGTCTGGCAAAAGGTTTATTTTGCCAGGTTGAAATGTCAGCTTAAAACTACACGTGTTTGAAAGGGCTACTTATGTGTGCGGCACAATAAGTACTGCAGGCCCACTAGTGGCATTTAATTTACAAGCCCCGTGGACATGTAGTGCCACTAGAAAAGGCACTTCTAAGTAAATAAAATGTGCCAATTGGATGTAATCCAGTTTTACCATGTGCAAAGAAGACAGCACAAGCATTTTACCACTGGTTATCTGTGGTAAAGTGCACAGAGACCTAATATACAACAAAAACAGGTTAGGAAAACAGGATGGGAGAAGGCAAAAAGCTTTGAAGTGACACTGTATTGAGGGCCAAGTACAACAGATACTTATTGGTCTCCCATTGCCTAAGATGCTGCTAAATTCCAATTCACTAAGCCTTTAAAGAGCTCACTCTCAAAGAGTAGCAGCTGTGGGCAGTCAAGGTTTAGTTCAGGTAATAGAGAGATGGGGACTTCCTCACAACATGATACATTAATCATACACTTTAAAACTCAATGAGTGATTACAGCTGTCTTTCAAAAGACGGAGGGCTTATTGTAGAGGATGATGGCATGGATTGAAACCTCAAATATGGGCACAGAGACACACAAGACACCATCGCTCGCTACTAAGAAATTGACCATTTGCTACCATCACCTCAGTTAACTGTATTATCAAGTATGTTTAAGTACTCTCCAAGGCCAGAACTTGCAGCTATACTTTTAAAATGAATACTTCCAAGAGAGAGAGCTTTTTAAACATCGGTTAAGGGCCTACAACAGTTCAGTCTAGTTATTCCACTATCTTCTTTGAGGCCAAGAGAAACTTCATTAGACTCCACAGATGGAAAACTTTGTTAAGGTCAATTATGTCACAGAAAAGATTGGATAATGCAACATGCAACAAATATAAAAAAAATGATGGAATCATTTGACATACAGACAATAGCACAATAATTTGTCCTTCACACTACATGGCACGAGAAAATATTTGGTTTTTCAAACAGAAGTTCAGTATTTTATTATAACTGCCTGCAGCAGAAAGAATGGTTTCTGATTAATCCAGTTACATTTTGAGGTTTATGAATGTCGCTAAGAAAATTTTGTTTATTCTTCCTTTTTTTCTCTCCCACCCTTGTTGCTTGGTGCATAAAGAAGCAAAGACCATGTTTTTTTCACACATTTTCTAACTGCTTTCCAGAATGTAATTAACAATTAAGCATACTTACAGACTGTGATGACATGCCCTCCTTTCTTGCTATTGCATTTCAGAACTACGTGACTGTATACATTTATCGAAGCCTGCTGCTCTTAGACAACGGGCACCTTCTATAGGGTCAATAAAAAGTCCCCAAGTCTGTCTCTGTCCTCCCCCCCCCAGAAATTCAGTGTCTCCTACACCCCTGACCTTTTATCTGCCAAAAGCCTCTAGAAATTATTTTCATGAGCTTCCAACTGTCACCCAGGAGCTGAATAGCTCCTTGATGAGGTGCAAACTTGCTTCAAGAGCTGATATATAGGCTTTGGGTGCTGCAAGGTCTTCTGTTCCTCCGATAGGATGACTATCTGGGAAAAAGAGTCTTTCTTTCTCACAGGCAGATGTAGCTAACACCTGGGCCTCCCCCATCCTTTGTTCCTGTAGCCAGACAGGCACCAGGTCCAGTTAGAGAGAAACTGCCCCTAGAACCAGTTTTGAGTGACCACAGGTGAGATGTTGCTCATTTCCCTGCCCACACCACTAGGGTGGGCACAGGAGCTCTGCACAAAGGAAGAAACGTTCTACCATATTGGATTGAGGTAGAGAGGGTAAATCTGGTCTCATCTGTTGTAGAGCACACAATAAGTGCCTCAAGAGTGGGTATGGCTAGCCCTGAGAACCTTTGTTTCCCTATTGGTTAGTTAGGGGCCAGGAGTCAGTCCCACCCACAGGCTAGTGCCAGCTATAAACGGCACACCCCTAGGTGCACTCTTCAGAACACTATTGAACCTGTGGAAGAGAGAAGGACGGTACAAAACATTGAGACATGTGATGAGAATCCTAAGGGCTAGACCTTTCTCCCACTTGTACCCAGGGCACAGAATTTGACTCCAAGGGTGTTATACCTATTATTTGTGGTAGAGTTTTTCACCAATCATATTGCCTTCACCTCTTCTGTTTTCTGAATTTGTTTTTGTTGGCTTTAGGATTCTGTACTATACTACTGTTAAAGTGCTCATGATCTCTCCTTAAAACATGTTACAACTTGCTTACAGCTCATTGGCATATTTAATTTACTTGTAAGTCCATCATAAACTGTACTACATGTACCTACGGCCTGTAAGTTAAATCCTATTACTGCAGAGCTTATTGTGCCACCTACTAAAGTAGCCTTTTAAAACACGTATAGGTCTGTCTCTGCAGCCTTTAGTGCAGTTTTTAACTGCCATTTTGACCAAGCAAAATAAATCTTTTGCCAGGGTTAAACCTTCCTTTTTATTACATATAATCCCCCCTTAGGCTAGGCCATGAACAGCCAATAGGGTTTAGTGCTTTCTATCTAAAAAAAAAAAAAGTAGGGCATGTGTTTTTAGGTTTTACATGACCTGGTAGTGAAAACTCCTAAATTTGCTTTTCACTACTACAAGGACTAGCTCTCCCTTTGGATACCATTGTGTTACCTTATTACATTCAATAAGTGCTAACATTTGATTTAGAACAGATTGGGATGTAAAGTTTGCACTCAAATGATTTGTAATTTAAACTCTTCTTTACTGGTAATTTCTGATTTTAAGTCACAGTTCTGAAAATGCCACTTTTAGAAAGTTGGCATTTTCTTGTCACCATTTGATGCCCGCGACCGATGTCCTGGGTCAAATGACTGTGAATAGCTTGGTTGTTGGCCTTTCTGTATTCCTCCAGAGAGTGTGACAAAGGGGACTAGGTGTTTGCAGGATGGGCCATCCTGACAGGATGATTGGGGGAAGAGCTGTTCCCTGCCTCACTTACATGACAAAGGACTGCCTCCAGCACACACAAAGGAACTTGCTACAAGTCTTTTGTCCCCCTTGACTGCTTGAAAACTTGGCAGGGCAAGGGAGGAACTTTCCAGAGCTGGGGTTAGTATAGGGAGTTCCCCCACTTCAAAGGCTGGCACAAGGAATACATCTTGGACTTCCTGAGCCACTCATTACATCACTTTTGGAGTCATGGAAGACTTAGAAGGATTGCCCTGCTGCTGGAAAGACTGTCCTGCTGCCTGAGGAAGGAACCCTGGACCTGGTCCTTGAACTCAGGCCCACCAGACTAGAGTGACTCTAGGGCTTGTTGGCTGACTTCTTGTATGAATACTAGGACATAACAAGCTCCAGAGACCTGACCTGTCCTCCATCGGCCCAGCTGACCAGCCCCAACTGGATCTGCGTGTGCCTTGCCGCTGGCCTCTGCTGGAATGAGTCCTGATCCTCAAGAGGTGCCTCCAGGATCATGGACACTTGTTTGGCATCAGAATGTACTCCTCCTTGCCAAACTGATATTTCCCTGAAAACCAATGCAGTGCAATGCTACTTGACACAGGACCTCCAATCACAGAACATCACAGCTCCCAATTGTAAACAACACAACTCGACATAGCATGCCACAGTACCTCACATCTCATCCCAGGTACAACCAGGTACACTGTCCAGCCGGCCAAGGTCAGACCTGTGCCCGGCTCATGCTCCATCGTGGTCAACCTGAGCTTTTGAATTTGTCCCTGTCTGGCGTGACCTGATAACCATAGTTGGCACTTTGCGTGTTTTGATATTACTTTTACTAACAACTTTGAAATTGCATATTCCAAGTTCTACCGATTGGATTTTTGTTGTTATTGTTACACTGTGTGAGTGCTGCATAAATACTTTGCACATTTCCTCTAAGTTAATCCAGGCTGCTTTTGTGTTAAGCTATCAGACTGTTAAGCACAGGGTAATTTAGTGACATTTTGCAGTTCACCTTGACAGGGACGGCGGTAGTTGCCTGCCTCTATCAATAACCCACTTTCTTACACAAAGTCAGTTGGTTGACATCCTGTTAAGCAATAGGGACACAAAAGCTACAATAATCCCACTTTTCTGAAAGAGCCCAGCTAACCATTTTCAACTGAGCCTCCCTTGAACTCTGCTGATGACTTCTGTTGGAGTGAGTACTGACCCCACGTGCTGTTCCTGAGGTCTTGGAACACTTGGCTGGTGTCAGAGTGTACTCCTTCTGCCTAACTCTATAGCCTGGGGCTCAGAAATATTTTCAATACTTTTTGCTTGAAAGGAGTGACAGAAGACCGGGACCAACCTGCCAAGCCAATCCAGCAAGGGTCCATCGTTGGTGGGCCTGACTTTGCCACAGCTCCTGCTACATTCTTCTCCTCAACAGCAAATCTGATTCAGCAGGTCCAACACCGACTGGTATCCAATGACATCAAACTCTCTGCAGCTACAGTTTACAGGTTTGCCCCACTGAGATACTCTGACTTCCAGGAAAGAGTCTAAGTCCAAAAGTAGAGATCCTCACTGGGTGTAGTTTATGGCCTGGTACTCTGAGGAATCAGCCCCACATTCAAGTCCTTTGAAAGTTTGCTCATTAATTAAATATGCAGATGGTGAACACATGTTTTTTTTGGTACATAGTGTGTTGCTAGTTTTATAGGTTGGCAGAGCCTTTAACCTCTCAAGCTTTATGAAAAGTGCAAAAGATCTTGCACTTGTATTTACTGAAGGCCAGTGCAGGGCATTAAGAGAGGGTTTATATAGTCATACTCCTGGATATTTAAGTACTTTCTGACTGCCTGATTTTATAGCAGAACTACAGACTTTTCCCACTCTGAGCATTACCCCCCTTCGTCGACAGCTTCACTAAGACTTTGTCCTTCATCAACACATCGTCAATGAGCCCGGCTTCAGATACAACCTGGCGCATTGCCTTGCAGAGGATGCTACCTTATTTGAAACTTCTTAAGCATGAAGGTCAGTTACAGAGCAGGACAAAACCAGCCATTTTACCAGACCTGCACTCCATTGTGGTCATCCTTAAACCTTACCCTTGTCCATGTCTAACACAACCAGTTGCCTGCTGTTGACCCTTTGCACTTTTTGGTCTATTTGTTCTTTTAACATTAAAAATTGATATGATCCATTTCCTTTATTGGATTTTTTTGTTTTGGGGCCTTTTTGTTCATTAAAATATTGTCTATTTTTATCAATTGAATTGTGAATTTTATTATTTAACTTTTTTGATAATTATAAATTCTTTATGCATTTTCTTAAGCTAAGCCTTTCTTCTCTGTGCAGTAGCTACCAGGGTTTGATCTCAGGTTTATGCTAGTGAAAACTTAACTGGACCTAACGTGAATAGAAACATTACTTGTGGTGGACTACCATCTTTTGCAGCTAATTCCCCACTTTCTCACAGGCACAATATCAACCCTCCAGCAGGGCTGCTTAGCACTTAAGGGGGAGCACTGTAATATCTTCCATAGTACCATCTTCCATAGTACAATCCCAGATCTCCTCCTTAATGAGGCCATTTGAGATATTCCAAGCAGGAATGACCGCTTTCAGGTGTGCATTCACAGTACCACTCGGAATACTCCTAGATGTTGTGGGACTGGCACATTTCAATACAACAAGCTTCAAATCATGGCTGCTACGATTTTAAACCTCCAGTGTTAGCCTTTCTCGGATGAGATGTTATATTCTTAGTGGAACAGTGCCAGAGCCTCTCAATACGACTGATTTTCTTTGATTTTGCAGCACCAGAACAGGTTGGCCTGGTTGCTATTCTTTTAAAAGTGAAATAATTAGTTATTTGTCGTCTCGGCAAATGAACCAATATTTGAATGAGCAGAGAATGTGGGACCCTTTTGTACACTAATAATCTGGTATGATGGACAATGATATTGCATACACAAGGCAGCATCAGTGCAAGCTTTTCTCACACATTGTACTGTTGCAGCACAGGCAGCGGATGTGAACGTTTTACACAGACACATACATCCAACACAGTGAAAGCATAATTGACACACATGTTTAGAAAGTACAGTACAGGTAGCAGCAGGATAAGCTTAGTCCTCAATGGGTATAAGTTGTTCACCTTGTCCTGTTCATACCTTCTTACTTTCCCTACACTTCCAAATGTAAAAGCCTTTATAAGTGCAGAACTACAGACACTCAACTACACAGACAGAACAATAATTGCATGAGTAGTCATAATTTCAATGGTGTGTCCTGAGATCTCTGTAGCAGTTAGTATTTAGTGCACCATGATGTTTTATACTCGTTGATCACATGTCCCTGTGTCACAAGTGGTTAAAGCATCCCACCCTTACATGTTTGCATTCTGGTTCTTAAAGCTATAATTGATTTTTGCTACAAAAGCAGGACCATGAGTATCATATTGCAACAAAATAATTAAATTCAAATATGTTCTCAAAGTGATTAAACATGTACATCTTGTTAAAGCAATGTGTGTTGGGCGTTTCGGAAAGAATATTTAATATTGCTTTGTGGTTTAGATTAGTTTTTCTCCCTCTGAGTTAGGCATCAGTTGACCAGACAACTGAAGGGTATTGAGCGTTTGGCTTTGATATACAGATTGTTCACATTATAGTGGTAATGATGCACATATCGACTTAAGTAACTGCTGCCCCAACTTTTTAGTCCCAACCACTTCTCATAGAAGCCCTTCTCAAACAACATAAACACACAGTAAATGCACTTGCCTGAGATGTCTCAAAAAAGTGTTCCATCCGCCTCACCTTATGACAGTCCTCTCTCAAAATAATTTATGCAAGGCTAGAAGTGTGGGTAAATAAATGAAGTGTGAGGTGCATTAGAAGATCAGTCTTTGGTGGGAAATCAAGGAAATCAAAAGCAGTTATCTCTGGTTGCTAGAATTTGAAAGAAGCGAGAGACTTGTTTCTGTGTTGTAGCCTCATCACAGACTCCTGTGCCTACTTCACAAAGTACCCATCCAGCGCGACAATGTCTAAGATCAGTCCTGCCTGTGACCCTAGTCCAGTGTGGGGCCTAATGGCTCTATACAAAGATACTCAGCTTACATCACCAGGACTTTGCTGAGCACCTTGTACTGGACCTTGAAGATTCATGGCAGCATAGAAATATACTGCAACTTACTACACTTGTCTGATTATCCCTTTGAAGACTAATATCGAAGGAAAATCATTGTGGAGTCACATGATAATTTTAATATATATCTATTTTACAGTATTAGATTGTTTTCCAAGAAAGGTCCACTCGAGAGTAACACATCATAATATGCAATCAATTTCCCTTTTCATCTGAATCACATCTAAAGCAATTAGCTGCAAATTCAGGGTTAATCTTATTTATAAAATCAAAGGAATACGATAAATGAAGTGTTTGCATAGAATGGCATCTTACCTAATTGACACCACTTAGAGCTATAAAAAACTCCTCTTCTTCAATGTTTTTAAAGTTTTAACATATTCTTTACTTTCCCATTTTCGAGAGACACTAGTAAACATTTTTGTTTCTTTTAGATTGCCCACTTCATTTTCTTTTTAGAAACCAATGGATCTCACATTTGAGTTCTCTATCAAATCTAAAATTGAATTTGTCTTGAAAGTCGTATTGTTCAGGTCAACACTTAGTAGAAAAGGATACACAGTTTTTGAGGTCGTATCAGCCATCCTTTAAATGTATTCACAAAACTTTTTAGATTTGACGAAGATCCCTGTATATCATTTGTTTAAAAAGTCCGATAGTTAATTAAAAAAAAAAAAAATTGCTATCATGATATTGACACTTTATCTAGGAATGGCTCATCCTTCATAGTTAAATCCTTAACACAAGTAGTAGTGTTAATAAATGTAATAGAAACATTCTTAGACAGCTATTTTCATTTTAACATTCTATTTTCCTTAAGTATCATGATCATCAAATCATTATCAAAATCTTTACGTGCATAATGCATATTTTTATTTCTTGAAGATATATGTGCTAAAGTTGGAGGGTGATAGGTTTTGATATTCAGAAGGGTCAGGCCTCCATGTGCTAGGAATCTATAAAAAGTGGTAAGCAACAGTCTGGGAGTTTTATTTCCCCCATATAAGTGGGGAAAAAAAAACTCTATACAAATTACGAATAACAGTAAAACTGACATATTTACTAGGGCCACTTCGTGAAAAATCGAAAGGGGGAGGAAAATCTATTTAGATGACGGATTTAAAAAAAAAATGAATGGTCTATGATCTATGTATAGCATCATTATTTATCTTTGAGCAGATTTCTATCAGGTCTACAAGATAGACAAGGAATCTCATGAAGAACTCACTTTCTTCATAGGCTTTTTAAAATATGTGGCATTTCTTAAATAGACCTCCCAATAGTAGAGGTCGTGAAGATTGTGTTTTGCCTTCTCTATGCCAGTTCAGTTCAACTCACCTTTGTACTTCAGATATTTATTATAACCTGTGTTTTCTTTTTTTTTATAGAGCTTTTCTTGCCTTAAATGTAACCTAGACTATAGCAACACAAGCTGTGCTCTTGTTTTGTGAAACATATTCCAGTATTTCTGATCTGATATCTGAGACCCGTAGCCTACCTTCTAGACAAATTTTATAAAAAATCTATGTGCCTCGTTACGAGTACAGCGGTGCTACGACTGCCATACTGGCGGTGGCGGCCCAACTGCCGCAATCCATGAGGTGTGAACGCCAGATTACAATGCTGCATTTCCCATCGCCAGAACACTGCCGTCCCATCAGGATCATGGATCCGACAGGTTGGCGGTGGTGTAAGTTGTGGTCAAGTACAGTACGGCTGACATCAACATCGCCATGCTGATCATGACTTGCCTTTTTGCCAGCTCTTTTACGGCGGGGTCACTGCCATAAAAAGACTGATAGAAAGGCAAAGACGGGGCCCGGGGGGGCCCTGCACTCCTCATGACCATGTTGCGGTCAGGGCAGGCTTAGAATGCACACTGTATGCCATGGCAGACAGTGTGCATTCCGAGTGTGCTGCTGTCAGCGACAGTGCAGCGGTGTTGGCCTTGGCTCCCTTGAGAGCCAAAGCCAATGGTGCTGCACTGTCAGTGCTGGCTGGCCCGGCAAAGAAATCATATTATGGCAGTCGAGAGGCCGCAGGCTTCGCAGTGGCCTCTCGACTGTCGTAGTGGTGGTCCGATGGTTAGACCAACACAGTCCTAATCAGGCCCAATGTCTTAGCAAAATGGAGCTTCTGAATATCTGATATAATCCGGTTGGTGCTGAGTGACCTGAGGGACTGTTTGGTGGTTCAGAAGTTCCACAAATTCAGAACCTGATGATATTAAAACAAAATCAACATATAGCTAATTTACACCTCCCTGAGATACATTTCTATTCTATTTTTTAATCCAGAAACCCTCATCTCTAGGGGTCTTTCAAATCTACATCCTTCTGATATAAAGCCAGGTGCTTTGTTTTAGTTTAATCCTACCTTTGATTGGGAGAGGTAGAACCTAAATCTAGATATTGCAAAAAATTAAAATCACCCTCAAAAGTTATCTTGCCACATTGTCACATGATCAAATAATGTTCTGAATTATCCTCTGTGGGGGCGTAAACACGAGCAAAAGTTATTATTCATGGGCAATTGTGCACGTGATCCAGGCCATTCATCCCTCTTTATCACTTTTTTTAGATACACTTCTATTCTTTTCTTATCCAAAAACCTAGATCTCCAGGGGTCTTTCAAATCTAAGGCCACCAGACTGCCAATACGGCAGTCGAGGGAGGAAGCCACAAATCCGGTAGCCACCTGACCACCATAATATGACCCTACCGCCGGGCTGGCGGTAGTGTCTGCGGCAGTGTCACTGGAGTGGCATGCTTCGGCTCAGAAAGTGAGCCTGAAGCACATGCCACTGCAGTGCAGTGCCAGATGCACCTCGGGTGCACTGTTGCCATGCACAATGTTGTGCAGTGTGCACAGACAGTAAAGGTTTAGGTGGGCACAACATGTGCCCCCAGCCACACTGCCCAGTGGGCAAAATCTCTCCAAGACCCTGTTTGGGGGGCCCTCCCTGCCTATCTGCCATACTTTTCATGGTCCCAGCCATGAAAAGCTCAGCAGAAAGGCAGATCGTGATCAGGCTTTCCCCACCGCCGCTGTCATGGGGTCCAAGATCCTGGAGGTTGCAGCGGTCCTGTGGCGGTCCAACCACCATTCTCGTAATCTGGTGGTCGGACCGTCGAGGACACGTGGGTCAGACTGCCACAGTGGGTATGGCAGTCCAAGGACTGCTCTACTGATAATCAGGGTCAAAGTCCTTCTGATATAAAGTCAGGTGCTTTTGCTGGTTTAGTTTTAGCACGCCTTAGATTGGGAGAGGTAGAACCTAAATCTGGCTGCTGCAAAAAATTAAAATCACCCCCAAAAGTAATATTGCCATGTTGCCACATGGTGGTAAAAGTAAATGGAAAAGATCTAATAATGTTTCTGGATTATTCTCTGTGGGGGCGTTTACACTAACAAAAGTTGTTATTCATGGCCTATTGTGCAATTGATCCTGGCCCTTCATCCTTCTTTATCCCTTTGCCAATTTGTATTTTATCCTGAAGAACTTTAACCAAGAATAGGTCTTCCCCTGTAGGAGCTGCACACGTTGAGGAATAACATTCAAAACCTGTCTTTTTTAATTAAACATAGTGACATTTGACAGCCACATCCTCAGGCCATGGGGTCTCCTGTAAAAGCATAATAGCAGGGCTGTGTGTTTGACTTCTGTATGAATACCCAGCAGTGTATGTCTATTTTTTTAGCAAACTTACATTAAATTAGAATATTTTAACTAATGACATATAAAATCTGTAATCTTTGTAGAACATAGTAGCCCTATGATCTATAAGGAGCTAAATTTCCTGTGTAATTTGTAAAGAGCATCTAATATACTACATCGAATTCATAACAGACATTCAATAGATACCAGAACTAAACAAAACTTACTTCAAACATTATCAAAAACAATGGATCATTTTTGAAAAATTGAAGGGTGAACCCATTGCTATAAAAATCTAAGTGTTTGTTTACTACACAATTTATAAAGTGGAATATAGTATGTGCTTCTGCAGACCTCCATACATATATGTCCGATCTTATAGTTATATCCAATGAAAGTTCAAATGTGCCATATACAAATATGCATTTTACGTAGCTCTTTCAATCTACATCTGTAAGCATCAATTTATAATTCTTTTCAACTCATAGTGCAAGTATGCATCTTGTGTAGATTAGCAAAAGATGAAAAAATAACCCTCTCCCCACATGCAATAAAATGTGGAACGACCTAACTCTTACAAAACCAAAATGCAGTTTACAGCACATCTTATATTCCCTGTTATTTTTTTTAATGCTAAATTCCTTACCCAACAAGAAGCCTGACCTTGCCGGCTATCCCTGCACCAACCTCGGAACAGGGCTCCTATTCCTAAGTTGTCCTGTTCCAATTGGCACATTGACTGTCTTTGTTGCTCCCCATGTTTCCGGTTGCCATACCCTCCCATAATCTGCAGGCTTTCAGGTCTGATTATATCTTCATAAATATCAAAGTGATATTGTTCAAAAAGTCCTGTGCTGCTTTGTCTGCAACAAACATATGAAATTGCCCCTTGCAGGGTAACTGTTAGCCTGGCATGTTGCACTATGGAAGCTTGAACCCTCACTGTGCAAAATTGTGATAGCATGCCTACAGTCATGATTCACTGTCATGGTTGATAACATTTGAAATTAATTCTCTTTTTGAACTTCAAAGATCTGTTCTCGAATTGCCTTAGTGTGCATCAATTATTTGATCTTACAATCAGAGAAACTAATCAACAATTTTCAGGGATATTCCTCTTGAAATTTGATATAGGGTGGGACCTTATAGGCCTGCTTTATTGTAAGATATTGAGGCACTCCCACAGTGTGTGGTATAGTGTTCCCTCCAGCCCATAGTACTGTAAACAAAATGAGTCATGGATCATTCCTATGTTATTTAAATGTGTTTTGGTGTAATAAACTCTATGCAGTATTTTTAACTGTATTAATGTATTTCTGGCTTTGATCGCTACTTATTTGGGGGATTGTAACGCTTCTTCCCATTCATCTTCCTCTATTTCACCCACGTCTCTTTGCAATTTGTGCCTCAGTGTGTCTAGTTCTTTCTGGGTGTTTCTCATAAGTGTCTGGTATGTTTCTGATATAGTTTTAATTGAAAGTGGGGGCATCTAACAACCTATATTTCAGGGGAGTTGACTCCATAGTATTGTCTTCTGCTGCTATTTGCACTTTCAATGCTTGACTTAATTGGAGGTACCTGCATTGTTGAGAAGGATCTATGTCATATTCTGTTCAGACGTGGGTAAAAGGGGCCATGCCAATGGCATCCCACATGACACAATATCAATAAATGTGGACAAACACTAAACAGAATAACTCGAGGCCAATTTACAAAAATACTTCAGATTTTTATAACATTTCTAATATCATCAAAATCGGGTAAGTATGTCTTAAATTATGAATTTTTAAAGTTTAGCAAAAATAATCTTTATGCGTCATTACGCACCAGAGGAATCAATGGGAGAAAACTTTAAAAATGTTGAGGTTGTCGAGATGTCCTATGGACCAGCTTGTGAAGTTTGGGAGGCTCCGGGTTTCATGGATCCTTGGAGTTGGTGCAGGACCACTGCGGGGGAATCACTTAGAATAGCAATAAATAGGTGAACTTTAAGGTGAATCTAGTGGGTCCCCTTAGAGTGTAGAGGTTGCAAGGTGTGGGGGCCCTTAGAGCACAGCTGGTTCTCCGGTGCAGGGCCCGGGGAGGCTGGATGCAGAGCAGATAGGTGAGCCAAGAGCTGTGCGCAAAGGTGCCCTTGGAAGTAGGAGACAGATCACTTTGAGGATGGATTGCAGGTCAGCAGGGCCAATCTGGAGGTTGGTTCTTACATGCCCTGAAGTCACTTGACTGGGGCTTGCTTCTGGTCCTTTGAGTGTCTGGAGTGGACTTTTTTTCTTGGTGTCTGATGTTGCGTTTCCAGTACTGTAGGTTATTGCACGGTTCAGCCACTGGAGGTTGCGGTGCCACCAAACTTGTCACACTGGTAGTATTTGTCCACTGGATTCATCAGGTTTGATTTGTCTGGCTGCTATGTCCAGTTCCTTGGCCAGTGGGCAGTCAGTGAAAAGGACTTCACTGGTGTTTTGCTTCCTTGTTGCAGGGAGTGATGCCTTCACTATGGAGGAAGATCTTTGGCGATTTTCTGAACAGTGGAACTCCTCTGGGGTTTTGTAGAGTCTGTCGGATATCCATGCAACCCCTCAGCAGCGATTGTCGAGCCATGGGTGTAGAAGGCAGGGTTTGGTGCCTTTTTCTTTGTGCAGCAGGAGTGCAGTTCTCAAGCCTTGGGTCCTATTTCTTGCTGGCCTTCGTGTCTTGAAATCTGATCTGCTGGTCTAGGAGTGCCCATTACACACTGCATTTAGTGGGCGGTTAAGGGAGTCCCTAGAAGTGATCAATGGGTCATCTACTTTATGGTGGCTACACCCACTATGTCACCACTTCCTGTGGGCAGAAGTAACTTTCCTCTCCCTGATAGGCTATTTTTCTACCATGCAAGATGGAGGAAAATGAAATGGAGAGGTCACCTCGCATGCAACACCTTAGGGTTGGTGCAAACTGGGGATGGTCACTCCTGCTGTTCTTTGTGGATTTTCCTGCCATTGCTTGGGGGTTTGTAATGGGGACAGCCATCTGCCTCTAGCAGCAGGGTAGAGGGTTGAGTTTCAAAGGTGGGAAGCTCTTTGGAGCTCGCTAGAAGGGCAGTGCACATTCCTGGGGGAGGAGGTGTGACTCCTCTGCCTAGGAAGGGCTTTGTTTTCTGAACCCAGAGAGCACAGGCTCTCAACCTAGGGTTCCAGAATCTTACCTTGTGGTGGCAGGCTGGTAGTGTCCACCCAGAAACCATGCCAGGATAAGTTAGCCTGTGTAGGGGGCATCTGTAAAGTGGGCCTCTGGGTACATTTTGCAATAAATCCAATCTAGTTTGGAATTATTGTTTAGAGTTGTTGATACCAAACAACCCAGGCTTTAGAGTGGCCATCATGTAGCTGTGAAACAAGTACTGACCAGTGTCCAGCACATGCATTTAAAATGCCGGCTGTGTTCACTTACTATGTCCCAGGTTTGGCAAGGACACAGTAGGGACATATTGCTCATGCATAGGTGCCCACACATGCATTATAGTGCACCCTGCCTTAGGGCTGGAAGGCCTCCCAGAGGAGTGGCTTACCTATTATGAATGCAGTCTGCAGTAGACAGGTCGCACAGACTGTGTACCATGTCAGTTTTGTATTTTGGGATTACACCAGGACACTCGGCCTGCAATGGCATTGCTGGGTGCACTTGGGTGCATGGTCTCTGAGGGTGGCACAATCTGTGCTGCTGTCCTTAGGGGCCTACCCTTAGTATCCCATGCCCTGGGTACCTAAGTACCATTTACTAGTGATTTATAGTGGTAGCTAGAGGCATTGCCAATTGTGTTAATGCATCCCAACAGTTTTGAGAAAAAGATCTGGCTGAGGGAACCTGGTTGGGTGGGGCCCTGGGCACTACCAACTTTGAATCCTCATCAAATACCAGGCAAAAACCTGGGGCTAGCCATGTCAAAAGAGGCACTTTCTCACAGTCCCAATGTCTAAAGTCCTCCAGTGTCATTACTCCTGACAGTCTGTTTCCCAACCTGAGGGGGTGCCTGGTGTCAGTCTACCCTTCCATAGCTCTACATAGTTGGTGCCATAACTCCGTCAATCTCATGGCCGGGATGGGCTTCTTTCCTCAATTTCCCTCCATAGACGATATGTAAGTAGCCTTTAGTCCTACTAGATAGTCATCTCCTTATCCATTCGGAGTGCAGGATATGTCTGTGGTGAAAATGCCCATTTATTAATTATGGAGAGGTGTGCTGCCTTGTACTGTCTACACATGTAGGGTAGGGCTAATCCTCCCTTGTACACCTTTCTTCAATTTCCCTCCATACAGGATATGTAAGTAGCCTTTAGTCCTACTAGATAGTCATCTCCTAATCCATTCGGAGTGCAAGATGTGTCTGTGGTGAAAATGCCCATTTATTAATTATGGAGAGGTGTACTGCCTTGTAGTGTCTACACATGTAGGGTGGTGCTATTCCTCCCTTGTACACAGATTTCTGAAGGTGGAGAAGTGCTATTCTCAGTGCTCCACCCTGTCAAAGAAGCGCTCAAAGCAGGACATCCGCCTCTTTAAAGAATCTATTAGGCTTCCTATATGGCGTGTTCTGCAGTGTACAAAGGAACTGCGGGAGTGTCACTGTAAGGAAATGCATCCTTGGCATGGTTACCCCCTGACTTTTTGCCTTTGCTGATGCTAAGTTATGACTTGAAAGTGTGATGGGACCCTGCTAACCAGGCCCCAGTACCAGTGTTCTTTCCCTAAACTGTACCTTTGTCTCCACAATTGGCACAACCCTGGCACCCAGGTAAGTCCCTTGGAACTGGTACCCCTGGTACCAAGGGCCCTGATGCCAGGGAAGGTCTCTAAGGGCTGCAGCATGTCTTATGCCACCCTGGGGACCCTTCACTCGGCACAGGCACACTGCCTCACAGCTTTTGTGTGCTGGTGGGGAGAAAATGACTAAGTCGACATGGCACTCCCCTCAGAGTGCCATGCCAACCTCACACTGCCTGTGGCATAGGTAAGTCACCCCTCTAGCAGGCCTCACAGCCCTAAGGCAGGGTGCACTATACCACAGGTGAGGGCATAAGTGCATGAGCACTATGCCCCTACAGTGTCTAAGCAAAACCATAGACATTTGTAAGTGCAGGGTAGCCATTAGAGTATATGGTCTGGGAGTTTGTCAAACACGAACTCCACAGCACCATAATGACTACACTGAATACTGGGAAGTTTGGTATCAAACTTCTCAGCACAATAAATGCACACTGATGCCAGTGTGCAATTTATTGTAAAATTCACCCAGAGGGCATCTTAGAGATTCCGCCTGAAAACATACCCGACTTCCAGTGTAGGCTGACTAGTTTTTGCTAGCCTGCCACACCCCAGACATGTTGCTGGCCACATGGAGAGAGTGCCTTTGTCACTCTGTGGCCAGGAACAAAGCCTGTACTGGGTGGAGGTGCTTCTCACCTCCCCCTGCAGGAACTGTAACACCTGGCAGTGAGCCTCAAAGGCTCACCCATTTTGGTACAGCGCCACAGGGCATCCCAGCTAGTGGAGATGCCCGCCCCTCCGGTCACTGCCCCCACTTTTGCCGGCAAGACTAGAGGAGATAATTAGGAAAACAAGGAGGAGTCACCCACCAGTCAGGACAGCCCCTAAGGTGTTCTGAGCTGAGATGACCCTTACTTTTAGAAATCCTCCATCTTGTGGATGGAGGATTCCCCCAATAGGATTAGGGATGTGCCCCCCTCCCCACAGGGAAGAGGCACAAAGAGGGTGTAGCCACCCTCAAGGACAGTAGCCAATGGCTACTACCCTCCCAGACCTAAACACACCCCTACATTCAGTATTTAGGGGCCCCCAGAACCGAGGAAGATAGATTCATGCAACCTAAAGAAGAAGGTCTGCTGACCTGAAGCCCTGCAGTGAAGATGGAGACGACAACTGATTTGGCCCCAGCCCCACCGGCCTGTCTCCCTACTTTGACAAAAACTGCAACTGCGACGCATCCAACAGGTACCAGCGACCTCTGAAGCCTCAGAGGACTGCCCTGCATCCAAAGGACCAAGAAGCTCCCGTGAACAGCGGCTCTGTTCAAAATCCTGCAACTTCTTGCAACAAAGAAGCAACTTTAAGGACTTCTCGTTTCCCGCCGGAAGCGTGAGACTTTCTACTCTGCCCCCGGCTCAAACTGCGGAAAACCAACACTACAGGGAGGACTCTCCGGCGACTTCAAGCCCGTGAGTAGCCAGAGTTGACACCCCCTGAGCTCCCACAGCGACGCCTGCAGAGGAAATCCAGAGCCTCCCCCTGACCGCGACTGCCTTTAACAAGGGACCCGACGCCTGGAACCAACACTGCACCGCAGCCCCCAGGACCTGAAGGAACCGAACTCCAGTGCAGGAACTACCCTCAGGCGACCCTCTGCCTAGCCCAGGTGGTGGCTACCCCGAGGAGCACCCCCTGTGTCTGCCTGCATCGTTGAAGAGACCTCCGGGTCTCCCCATTGCTTTCTACCCAAAACCCGATGCCTGTTTGCACTCTGCACCCGGCTGCCCCTGTGCCGCTGAGGGTGTACTCTCTGTGCCTGCTTGTGTCCCCCCCACAGTTCCCTACAAACCCCCCTGGTCTGCCCTCCAAGGACGCGGGTACTTACCTGCTGGCAGACTGGAACCGAGGCACCCCTGTCTCCATTGAAGCCTATGTGTTTTGGGCACCTCTTTGATCTCTGCACCTGACCGGCCCTAAGCTACTGGTGCGGTAACTGTGGGGTTGCCTTGAACCCCCAACTTGGGCTACCTTGGACCAAACTTTGAACCCTGTAAGTGTTTTTTACTTACCTGTGAACTTAACAAGTACTTACCTCCCCCAGGAACTGTTGAGTTTTGCACAGTGTCCACTTTTAAAATAGTTTATTTCCATTTTTGTCACAACTGTACATGCTATTGTGATTATTCAAAGTTCCCAGAATACCTGAGGGAAATACTTTTCATTTGAGGTATTACTTGTAAATCTTGAACCTGTGGTTCTTAAAATAAACTAAGAAAATATATTTTTCTATATAAAAACCTATTGGCCTGGAGTAAGTCTTTGAGTGTGTGTTCCTCATTTATTGCCTGTGTGTGTACAACAAATGCTTAACACTACCCTCTGATAAGCCTACTGCTCGACCACACTACCACAAAATAGAGCATTAGAATTATCTCTTTTTGCCACTATCTCACCTCTAAGGGGACCCCTTGGACTCTGTGCACACTATTTCTTACTTTGAAATAGTATATACAGAGCCAACCTCCCACAGTCACCATTTTAAAAACTACTGCTTTTCCCAGCAGTGATAATAGTAGATTCTCCCAGTGTTTGGCATCTTCCCCAAACTTTCACACTATCAGTGTTATATTGTCTTCAAAATGCATGGCAGAAGACTTGGAGATCCAGAGACCTAAGTATTTCAAGTGGTTTTTTTTTTTCAATCCTAAGTGGGATAGGGAGAGGTGTTCCCACTTTCGATTTACCCACCAGGAAACTCAGGGATTTATCCCAGTTAATTTTAAGTCCAGTATATTCCCCATATATCTCAAATATCACTGATTTGATCAAGGTATTTATCTGGGTCTTCCCGGTATAGCAGTGTGTCATCAGCACGCAATGCTATTTGTACTTCCCATGCTGTACCCCACCTCCAATCTTCTATCAGTGCCTCTCTGCATTTCCATTCGGCCAGGGGCTCCATGACTAAAGCAAAGAGCAGCGGTAAAATGGGGCAGCTGTGTCACCTTCCCCTCCCTATCGGGAAGGTATGAGACAGCACCCCATTAACCTGAAGGGCCATTCCAGAGTCAAATGCTTCACGGGCATCTAAGGAGACCACCACCAGTGGGGTCTGCAGCCCTGACACCATTGCTAGATTGTTATATAGTCTTCTAAGATTACAACGAGTGGAGCGGTGTGGCAAAAAGCCACTTTGGTGCAGGTGTATCAACTCTGTTATCACCCCTTAGTGGTGGTTCATTAGGGCTTTAGCTAAAATCTTCGCCTTTGTGTTCAACATTGACAATGGTCTATAAGTCATTTTAGACCTGGCATGGTTTCCCCTGTCTTTTTACCTCTGCTTCCTGCATTTTTGACTGTGTGCAGGAATTCGTTTTTTGCTGGTTCTTGGTACTCTGGGCACTTTAGCACTGCTGAGCAGTGCTAAAGTGCATGTGCGCCCTGTGTATATTGTGATTATGGTTGGTTATGCCTGATTGACATATTTGATTTACCTGTAAGTCCCTACTAAAGTACACTAGACGTACCCAGGGGCTGTAAATGAAATACTACTAGTGGGCTTGTAGCACTGATTGTGCCACCCATATGAGTAGCCCTGTAAACATGTTTCAGACCTGCCACTGTAGTGTCTGTGTGCAGTTTTGCACTACCAATTTGACCTGGCAAGTGTACTCACCTGCCAGGCCCAATCCTTTCCTTTTGCCACATGTATCTCACCCCTAAGATAGGCTCTACATAACCCCTTGGCAGCGTGCAGTGTATGTAAAAGGTAGGACATGTACTGTTGTGTTTTACATGTCCTGATAGTGAAATACTGCCAACATCATTATTCACTGTTGCAAGGCCTAGATCTCCCAGAGGTTAAAATGGGGATTGCATTTAAATATATTAAGTGTACCTTTCCATTGGGAGCAAATAAAGATGTGGAGTTTGGTGTCTCTGAACTCACAATTTAAAAATACATCTTTGGTAGAGTTGGTTTTTTTAGATTGTCTGTTTGAAAATGCCACTTTTAGAAAGTGGGCATTTTCTTGTCTAACCATTCTGTGCCTGGTTTGGACAGACTGACAGTTGTGCTGTTTCTGAATTCACTTTAGACAGTGACACACAGGGAGCTGAGGTGTGCCCTGCATTTCCTGATGAGTCTTCCTGGGCTAGAGTGGGAGGGAGGAGCTGTCACCTGCACTTGAAAGGGCTGTGCCTGTTCTCTCATAATACAGTCTCAAACTCCCTAGTGTGTGTCTGGGGCAGGGCAAGGAAGAGGCAGATTCTTGAGCACTACAATGACTTTCCTTTGAAGTTTGCCTCTTTCAAAGGCAGACATGAGCATAAGTATTAGACTGCTGACCCTATGTCTTTAGAACACTTATGTTTCAAGAGGAACCTCCACCAAGGAGAAGAGCTGAAGATGTGTGAGGAAAAGTACTGTCCCTTTGCTCTGTGTGCTTTGCTGGGTTGGCCTGCAGTTGCTGCTTCTGCCTCAGAGCGTATTAGTTCATGTTTTATTATTATCAGTGCAGTTAGTTAATGAAGAGTATTGCAGATATCAAAGTAAAACAGTAAAATTAGCTCATCACTCTTAAAAGAAAATAGAACCATAACATATACAACCATAGAGTTAGGACCCGTTCAGAACATGTGGTGTGGGTGCTTGGGTGTTATAGTGTTAGCAATTCTGACTGAGGGCTTATTCCACAGATTCATTGTCTGCCCTGAGTGCTTTGGCCAGGGTGAGCTCCACGCCCTCAGATATCTCACCGTGCAGGCAATCAATTTTTGGTTGGTGGACTTAAGGCAGATTATAGTCTCATGTCTGCAGGTATGGCCCCCAGTTGAACCCACTGCGGTCTCAGGAGCCTGTGACGCTCCTCCAGGGCATGGGGTACTGTTTCTGGTGTTAGCCCATACAGCTGGCAGAGTCCATGCTTTGGTGGTCGTTGCCATGGCTTCTCGTGTGTTCCTACTGGGAGGACTTCCAGGCGGTAGAGCAAGAACTTCCTCTTTGTGGCGTAGGTTAAAACTTCACCCAGTTAGGACTGGGGAACTAAGGTCTTGTAGCTCTTGAGGACTAGCCAGGCGTGGTTTCTTTTCTAGAGGGCTGTCTTGTCTTCATTGAGGAACAGGATCTTTGTTGTTCTTTTAGTTAGGGTTTTGAATAGTTTGTGGTTAAGCTCTGATGTCCATGGGCTTTCGATCTCGAGCTGCTTTATTGTTGAGTCAAGATATATTCTCGACGGTGATAGGGGTTTCATTGTTATTTCTTCCCAGATGTCATGGTTTATGGTATTTGTGGCTGCAGCCCTTGTTTTGTGAAGGAAGTTGGTAAAAGCTGCCCTCCTTGCTAGAGACTAGGGAGTAGGCCGAACTCCAACCTTATCTGTGCTGGTGATGTATACTTCAGGAGCTTGAACAGTTGCCTGTAGATGCTTACTACTGTGGCATCCATGACCTTTGCGTTCCTGCCAAGGAGTGCGATACTGCCATAGGATAATGTTGGGATCAACTTGGCTCTTGCCACTTCTAGCAGTGGGCTGATAGAGTATTGTTCAGTTTTGTCGACAGGGTCCGTAGACCCATGGAGAGTGCCCCCCTTCTGTCTTATTTCTTCTTTATGTCTGAGAAAGGAGACGTGGTGGTCAAACAGAAGGCCCAGATATTTATAGGTTGTTGTTTTTTCTAGCGCGCTTCCACTCAACCCCCAAGTAGTTGCCCTTTTAGGGATCTCTTGCCAATTATCATGATTTTGATCTTTTTTTGTGGTTGATTTGTAGCTCGTTCTCAAGGGTGCAGTCTTCTGTTACTTTCAGAAGGCGTTGCATGCCTACCCTTGTTCTGCTGAGCAGCACAACATCGTCTGCATATAACAGGTTTGACAGTTGATTCTTTCCCAGCCTTGGTACTTGGTTGTTGACTGAAGATAGTGCCATTGAGAAATCAGCCATGAAGAGACTGAAGAGCGTGGGGGCCAGGGCACAGCTGTGTTTTAAGTCTTGTCAATGGGATCTTCCTGGATAGCTTGACCCCTTGCCCAGTTTAATCTTGATCCACGTGCTGGTGTATAGTGACTCAATGGCTATCAGCAGTTGTTCTGGAATGTGCCAGCTACTGAGTTTCTCCCAGAGCCTGTTTCGATTAATGCTGTCAAAGGCTGCTTTGAAGTCAATGAAGCAGAGATAGAGTGGGAGCTTCGTGGCCTTTGAGGAATCCAGTATGAGGGATACTGCCATAATGTTAGTGTCCGTGCCTGAGTTACTGGTGAACCCCATTTGGTTAGTGGGAATTATAGATTTTTGACCAGCCCAGTCGGCCAGGTGTTCCAGGAGAGCTCTGGCATAGTACTTTGCTTTGTTGTCTAAAAGTAAGATCAGGCGGTGGTTGCTGGGGATCGACCTATCCCTGCCTTTGTATATTGGTGAGATTATGGATTCTATCCAGGATTCTGGGATTGGTTCCCTAGACATGGCGTAGTTGAAGGGGGGGGGGTGATAGCTTTCTGCCCACTTGGCCGGGTCCAGTTTGTAGATGGCCTGAGGAACTCCATTTGGACTGGGGGCTCCAGACTTTTTCCCTCTGCCTTTCAACCATTGGATGTCTGCACAAGAGATGGATAGTTCACTGACTGCGTTGCTGAAGTTTCTGGCGGCTAGGTTGCTGGAGTTGGATGGCCTACCTAGGCCACTGGTGAGGACTTGGTCCTCGTTGCCGTTGGTTTCCTGGAAGTGTAGTTTCAGAAAGATAACCAGTCTGCATCAGAGATGTTTGAGTCCGAGATTAGGCCTTGTTGATTTTTCAGGGCACTTACAGTACTCCAGAATTGGTTGGCATTCTTGTGTTTTATGTCCCAGATGGGTTTAGCCCATAATTTTTCCTTGTGTAGCCTCCTGATCTCCCGTACCATCTGCTTCAGCTTTCCTTTTGCTTGTTTCAGTTTGAGGTGCCATTCTTGTTCGGGAAACCGGCGAGCCTGCCAGATGGCTTGATTAACTTTCCTCTTTAGCTGTTTCAGACTAAGCGAGGAATGGAATTCCTTTGTAGCTCTTTGGGGATGGCACCTGGTGGCTGTGGCGTTACTGGTGGATTGCTGGTTGTATGAGTAAATGAAATCCTCCCATTTGTCTTTAATTGACCCTTCTCTTCTTTTGGAGGATTTTAGGTGCTTGTCAGCTTCCTCAGCCAGGAGAGCTAAGGAAGAAGCTATCCATTAGATTCTTTTCAGCTGACTCAACTGTTCTGCACCAGCTGGTGCCGTGTCGGTCATGTGAAAGGCTAGTGTTGAGGAGAAAACCACTTCCTGTGGCAGGTGATCGCTTTCAGGCCTTAGGCCCATTTTGAAGGAGGAGACCATTTGCAGAAGTGATAGTGAGACTCAGGTGAAGTCTATTAAGGAGTTTCCATTTGTAGAGTGGAATGATGGGGAAGGGGGATATCTTTACTGAATCGGCCATTTAGTGCTCTGAGACCTAGGTGCTCATGAGATCCAACTAAGGCTGTTCCTGTGTTGCTTCTAGTTGCTGTTTTGATCAGTGTTCGAGAATGTACCACTGATTTTCCTGGGAGTTGATGACCTCGTTAGTATCAGACCCTCCTAGCAGATTCATGTTGAAGTCCCTTGTTATAAGTAGAGGAAGAAGTGGATGGGAACCAGCCACTTGAGTGATATGGTCCACAAGCAGGTTTGACAGTTCAACTTGGTTTTTTCATCTCTGAGGTACGTATATTTATTTTATTTTATTTTATAGATTTGTAGAGCGCATGGCTACCCGGGGGCATCCCAGCGCTAAAGTACACCATGAATGTCGGAAGAGCCAGGGGAAGCAGATTAACTAGGAAAGAGAATGGTTTTCAACTTCCTCCTAAAGAGAAGTTCAGAGGATTCCTGACGGCATTCAAAGGGCAGGGCATTCCAGAGCCGAGCAGCCCTGATGGAGAACGAATTACCTCCCCATGACCTCTTGACCGAAGCGATGTAAACCTGTCGAGAAGAACGAGATCGAAGAGGTATAAGGGGCGAGTAAAGAAAGATCCGTTTTCTAAGGGAAAGGGGACCCTTATTGTCTAAGGCTCTGTGAACAAGACACGGAGCTTTAAACTGAATGCGCTGCTTAATCGGGAGCCAATGAAGAGCTGCAAGTGCTGGTTTAGCGGAAAGATGCCTTGGGGTATTCATGAGAAGTCTAGCTGCCGTGTTCTGCGTAACCTGCAGCCTCTTTATTACATAATCTGGAGAACTAAGATATAGAGAGTTCCCGTAGTCCAGGCGGGAGAGAACTAGGGCTTGTACAAGAATTCTTCTGGCAGCGAATGGCAGAAGTCCAAGAATCTTCCTGACACTTCTAATTAAGCCAAAGCAGATCGAGGAGATTCTTTTAGCTTGTGGCTCCATAGTTAAGAGTGGGTCAAGCAGAAAGCCGAGGCTTTTTACTTGTGTTATTGGAGGAGGCAGGCTGTTAAAAGCCTCAGAGTACATAGCCAGAGGGGCGGTAGGGGCACCATTACCTATAATCATTACCTCTGATTTGCTGTCATTAAATTTCAGTTTCGACAGGGTCATCCAGTCCCCAATATGTTTCATGCAGTCGGCCAGGTTGGCAGAGGGGGAGTCCCTACTACTAGAGAGGGAAACCACCAATTGCATGTCATCAGCATAAGTGACCATAGAGAGGTTATAAGGAGCGACTACTGTGGCCAAGGATGACAGATAGATGTTAAACAAGGTGGGGCCTAAAGATGAACCCTGCGGGACTCCACAAGATAGAGACCTGACGTCAGACAAAAAAGAGCGATCCAAAACTTGAAAGGATCTTCGTGTGAGGAAGGAGGACAGCCAGGCAAGGGCTGGACCTCCTAACCCTATCTTGGAAAGTCTATCAAGGAGAAGAGTATGATCAACAGTGTCAAATGCTGCACTAAGATCAAGGAGGATAATAGCAGCATGACCACCTTGATCTAGAAGTTGCAGAGCAGATTCAGTTACAGTAAGGAGTGCCGATTCTGTACTGTGATGGGTTCTGAAACCCATTTGAGAAGGATGTAAATGATCGTGGCTCTCAAGATGCCTGGTCAATTGCAGGTTCACGTGCTTCTCCAGAATTTTTGCCAAAAATAGGAAGAAGGGCAATGGGTCGATAATTATCCAAGACAGAGGGATCCAGCTTAGGTTTTTTTAAGAGAGGCTTTATGATTGCATGTTTGAGGGAACTGGGAAGAATACCAGCGGACAAGGAATTAAGTATTTCTGTCAAAAGACCAACAACAATATCTGCTGCCTTCAAAAGAATAGAAGGAGGGGCCGGGTCCAAGGGAGAACCCGATTTGATATTAGCAAGAAAATTCCTAGGAATTGACTAAGATTAGCCCTAGCTCCTCCCTTTTGTGTTGATAGGTTAGGAGCACAGTGAGGAATTTGTCGGAATCCGAGGAGAGACTCTTGCAGCTGACCTTTAGGGCTGTTGATGTATAGATCCCCATGCAACCTTTCCCATGGCCAAATGTCTCTTCCTTGGTGATGGGAAGGAGGGCAAAGGAATATCCAGGAATGGAGATTTGTTCAAGGACCCAGGTTTCTTGTAAGGCGATGATAGAAAAGCCTTGGAGATAGGTCAGTGTGTCAGGGTCTTGCAGTTTGTCCTTTAGCCCGTGAATGTTCCAGGAACAGAGGTTTGCACCAGTGACTGTCAGGGACCACCCGGCCCCCTGGGGCAAAGATAAATTTTTTAGTTTGTGTCTGGTTGAGGATGTGGGCTACCCACCCCCAGTCTTCTCTCTCTTTGGCTGTCCTTCTGGTTTGGCACATGATGTATAGGCCGGGCACACCTTGTGGAGTTTGGTCCTGAGAGCGGACCTCGCGCTCCCTGAAGAACTGTGGGAGGAGCTGCAGGCGACTTCTTGTTGTACCCAGGAGTGGGGCCTAAGAGGGTATGGGTAGCCAGGGTCTTCTACCCCTTCTAAGATTATACCCCACTTCTTAAAGTGTTTGACTTCTTTGAGAATGGCCCGGCCAGCGTAACAGATTGCCAAAGGAATTGGGTTGATTTGTTAGCTTTCCCTGTCTCTCGCTCTATAAATGTTACTGTTTCAATCATGCCTGATGTGATGTAGCTGAGTCCTGGAGTCTGCCCTAGAAGTTTTAGAATGTTTCCCCTGTTGAAGATATCCGTATTCCCAAGTGATCGATATTCTGGGTGGAATAGAGTTGTCTGGCTCTGTCCCTCCGGTGGGATGTTCTCAGTGGGGAGGGCTGTTGTGCTAGGGATTTAATCCTCCGTGGGTGCGGACTGCAGAGTGTACAGTTTATCTGAAGGGTGATAGGAGGAAGATCTGTTGAATCTAGAGGTGGAGTGCCTGGCTGAAGGGCGGTTACGTGCCACCTCACGTCATCGTTCAGGGAGAGTTGTCCTGGCTCCTGTGGCAGGCCTTTCTTGGGTGGAGTTGGCGGGTGTGCTCCTTTCTGAGGCCTGGGGCCATGCCCCCCTGTCACCTCGTGGCTGTTGTTGGATGTCTGCTGCCCTGTTAGGCGGGATCCTTTAACATGGGTGTCCTGCCACTTGTTTTTAGTTGGCAAGCCCCCTTGGTGCAGTGATTGGTGGAGTCCTTTCCTTGGCTGCCGGGCTGCCTCTGGGCTGCTCCGCTTCCCCTCTGGGTCCTTGGGCTCAGTGTGGTTTACTGTGGATGGCTCTGATTCATGCTCTGTGTGGTGAGATGTTGCCACGAAGCATTCGCTGTAGGTTACTGGAGTGTTGCCTTCATGGGCTGTCTGAGTGGTTGTCAAGTAGATTCATAACCATGCAGTTCTGGGGTAGTTTTTGCTGTGCGATTTCCGCTTCTGAATCCTTTTGGACTTGGCTTTTCCCACTGGTTGTCCAGGTTAGAGTGTGCTGTTGCTGGCGCTCTTGGTGCCTGTGGTCAGCACTGTTGTTAAGTTGTTCAGTAATGCTCATCTCCCCTCCCTAGTTGGTTTAGGGGTTTTCCTCAGAGGGGAGAGGTTTTGGCTGTTTGGTGCCGCTATTCCAGGTGGGTAGCTCTTATTTTCGGGCTCACAGATGTGCTTGGCTCTGTGTGCAGTGTTATGACTTCCTTGCGCATTGTGTGGGCTTCCTTTCTGTCTTTCAGCTCTTTTATTACGCCCCAAGTATACTTGGCAACTGACTTACGGGGTCATTATGACTTCGGCGGTCTTTCCTTAAGACTGCCGAAGCCAAGGGTGCCAGGAGACTACCAGTGTTGGCGGTTTTCCGCCTGCCATAATATGGGTACTGCCGGATTTCCACCAAACTGTGGGCGGAAATCCAGCAGTATCCATGCTGGCGGTCGAAGGTGTCTGGGTGGTGCTACCATCTGCACCGCCCTGCCAGAAGGATGCCGCCAGCTGTAGTTTGACCATTAATACGGCCTGGCGGTGTCCTGATGGTGGGGCGCTGCCGACGGTAGCAGCGCCCCTTCCCGTTCCCTGATCGACCTCCTCGCCAGACAAGGTAATTCAGGCGTCCGATAGGGGAGGGGGTGGGAGGGTGGAGGGTGATGTGTGGGAGTGAGTGGTATCTGAATCTGTGTATGAATGTGTGTGCATGTGTAAATGCGTCTGTGTGTGTTGTGGTATATGCGTGTTGTATGCATGTCAGTGAATGAGTGTATGAATGTTGCAGTGAGTGAGTGTCTGCATGTCAGTGTGTTTGCATGGGGGTATACGTGTGAGCATGTTAGTGTGGAAGCGTGCCCGAATGCATGTGAGTATGTGTGAGTGAATGCATGTATGGCTGTATGCAAGTATGTGCGAGTGAATGCGTGTGAGTATGTGTGAGTGAATACGTGTGAGTGTGTGAGTGAATGTGTGTTTGGATGTGTGTGAGTGGATGCATGTCTGGAAGTGAAGGTGAATGGGTATATGCGTGGTGTGTGTGGGTGTGTGTGCATGTATGCGGGGAGGGGGTTTGGGATGAGGGGGTGGCAGGTGCTGTGACTGTCGGGGGGTCAGGTGATTGCAAGGAATTCCCTGTCACTGGAAGCCCTACCTCCATGGTTTTTGTGGCAGTGCTACCGCAGCGGAAACCATGGTGGTAGACCGGCTCATAATGCCACCGGTGGTCTTCAGTGGACTGCCGTGTCAGAGATGAACATCTCCGGCCTGGGGGTTCATACTGCCATGGCGGTATGAGTGGGGATGTGGTGATATACACCACCAGCCTTTTGGCGGTGATACCGCCACATTAACCCTGGTGGTAAAAAAACCACCAGGGTGAAAATGGGGGCCTTAGTTTGTCTGTGGTTGCAGAGCAGCAGCATCTTGGAGCAAGATCGTTGGTAGCCTCTTGCGCCCTCTTGATGAGGCTGTGAAGGTCATTGATAAGCTTATTAATGCTGGCCACGAGGGCTGCTACTGAGCTCAGTATCTCCACTTGTCCATCCATTGTGGCTGAGTGGTAGCTGAATGCATCAGCCATTGACTGAATGGTTCTAATCAGGGCTGGCCAGACACTGCCTTCCGCCTGCCCGGCAGAACCTCTGCTGCTAACCGGGGGTGGGGGGAATCTGCTGTGGTTTTGGAAGGGGGCCAGGGAGTGGGGTTCTTGATGTGAAGTTGAACACTCTTTTTCAATTTCCAACAGGTATGAGGTGAGGAGTTTGTTCCATTCTTCCTGTGATAGGTCATCGAAATCTGCCTCTATGTTTGGGTACAATTCTGCCTCGCTGTGCTTTGCCTTGTTAAGCTCTGGGACGCCTTTGTCTGGTTGTCCTTGTCTTTGACCACTTTCATATGGTGAGGGCTTTCTCTTGCTTGGCATTATCCTTTCGCACTCTGTCTTGCGCTGGCTGGTGTAATGGGGGTTGGGGCTTGGTCCCTCTATTGAGGCGGGGGGGTGGTTAGGTAGGGTGTGGTCATCCCCGTCATTTTGCGCTCCTGACAGGGTGGTCCATACCAGGGTTACCTCTTTGCTTGCAGTGGTAGCATCGTAACCCATATCTGTGTTCGATTGTGACCCTTATGCTGGGCCTGCCTGGAGTGGCTTTGCCGCTAAGTTTGTTTGGGGCAGTTGTTGTTGTAGTTGTAGTGCCTGTTGTAGTAGTTGGGCCAGTTGTCCTGCTGCTAGATAGTGGGTCTGGCTCCTCTGGTGCCCTTGCCTCCCTCGTGGCCCCATCCAGCTGGGAGTCAGGTTTCTCGTTGGGAGTCGGAAATGGTGGTTGCTTCTTGACTCCGATTATCACCAGAGGTGTCAGAGGGACAGGAAGACCAGTGACCGGTGGGGTGGAGAAATAGATGGCAGCTCCTCTGTCTTTCAGAAATTAGAACTTTGTTGTTATTTTGGGTTGACTGGTGATTGTGCCCGCTTTTGCGGGACCCTTCTGAGCCATGTGGGCGCTCGTTGGCTGCGCATCTGCTGGCTGGATATCCACCAGGGGAGGGTTAGAGTGGCATGACCTCTTTTTCTTACTGGTTAGTTGTGGCTGCACAGGGGATTTCTGCTGTCTCCCCGACCTCATTGTCTTTTGGTGTTCTTTTCCTCAGTATTGTTGTCTGCGGGGTTGGCGTGCGTAGACTTGGCTAACTTGAGTAGGGGGATGTGTCTAGGCAAGTGGGACTCACAAGTTGTCTCGAAAGCATCACTCAGAACTGCCTGAGCTGCTTCCGCAGGGCCCTCAGCAGCTTCTGAAGTTGCCTCACTCATCAGGCTCCGGTTTCTGTGTTTCTGGAAGTGTTTCTGTCACTGGAGTGGTTCAGATGCGGTTATCTGGTGGTTTGCAGGTCGGGTATCGCTGGATGTCGCAGGGTGCCACAGGCGGCAGCCGGGGGCACGGGCAGAGGTGACAGCTAGATAAGTCTCTATGTCCTTTGCGATCCCCGCTGCTTAGTGCTTGCTGGATGGGTGCTGGGTGCTAGTTGGATGCTAGTTGGGTGGATGGAGTACTGAGTTTCCAGGATTCCCTCTGGCTCACCCTGAGCTCCCTCCGTGAGCCTGGTGGCCCTCTAGCCCCTCTAGAACCCCTCGCACCCTCACCCATATGCACCCCCCTGCGCACCTCTGTAGGCCTCTGAGTGTCGTGTGTGTGCTGTCAGCAGGCTGAGGGGAAGGGGAGGGGAGGTGAGGTGGGAGACTGGTGGGAACGGGGTGCAGGGGTCGAGGCTTGGGAGGGCATGAGCGTGTGATCAGCACGTAGCAGTTGCTGTAGTTGTTGCGAGGGGGCTGCAGGGAGACGCAGACTGAGAGAGCAGTGAGGAGGCTGAGACACCCCAGACCAGGCCCAGACCCAGAACCAGCCCCCAAGTGTGCACAGCGAGTGTCAGGTGCCGGAGCAGCAGGCATGCAAGCGAGCAAGGTGTTGGGAGGTGGCAGGCAGCAGCGATCATAGTCCCTGACCACCGTTGCTCCCCTGCTCAAGCACACTCACCCACCGGCCAGTACCTTCTCACCCCACTTCACTTCTGGCTCCACTTTCTGGGTTCTAATTCTGCACCAGCCACGGTTTGTCTGTCCTCCGGCATCTGTATAGCATGTCTTGCTGCCCCAGCCTCTGTGACCTCGGCGTCCTCTCTCACTTCCTCTTCCAGCAGTATGTTGAGAAACTACATACACAGCAATATTACAGAACACCTGGACAACTTCAAAAACCGTCTCATCTGCGAACGTAGGCCACTTTCCTTGCCTCATAAAGGACAAAGACTGGACTTCGCTGTGCATCCTGCTTGAGAAGATTCTCCAAGGACTTGGACTGAGCTTGCCTCCTGTTAAGAAGTCTCAGAGACATCAAAGACTTCATCTGCCAGCCCCTGGGCTCTCTTGCTGAGACCCTCTAATTTGGCAAGTGGTGTCACATCTAGTCCCTGTGCCCCTGAAAGGAGAACCAGGCAGAACCAGAGTGAATATCCATGCGCTGGAGCCGAGCGGCAAAATAATTGATGCAGTGACTGCACTGCGGCTGAAAAATCAATGCAGAGCTGGTAAAAGCAATACACCGCCAGCTCAGAGCAGATTCATTGTTGCTGTGTGTCCACATTTTCCACGTATCATTCCTGGGTTCAATATCTTCAACATCACCACACTGATCCGATGCTGCTTGTTTGGAAATCGACGTGCCGCTTACCCAGTGGAGAAAGAATCAACATACGGCCTCACTTGCGAGTAAGGAATCAACGCATCGCTTGCTTTTCCACTGCACGCCTGCCCATGTGGTTTTATTTTCAATGCATACCAACTACTTTGTACTAAAAAAAAATCTATTGATTTCAATGGATTAAGACTCTTTTTTTTTTTCTTTAAAAATTCATATCTTTGTTTATGTGTATTGAATTTTTGTAGCTACGGGAAGCTGTTTATGAGTTGCCCTTTGTGGATTCTGAGACTCTTAACTCAATGGTGGGCATGACACGGAATGCTGCTGCCTCAGTTGGAGCTCAGGCTTTGGAACACCAGCGCTCTGTGGTTTTCCTTGGACATGATCTGGATATCTTACCACCTGCCAAAGTGGAACATGTTGCTTCAATTGTCCCGGATGTAATTGGCGATTTCCACAATGACATTGATTCCTGAATTTGGTCTTTTTGCTCCACTTGTGGTTTCTTCATTGTCCTTTTTCCTGCTGCCGTGTCTCTTCACTTGTCACTGTTCACATATGTTTATATGCTTTTATTGTTAGGGTTTTATTAGACTTATTTTAACTTGAGCATTTGAACCACCTTTGACCGGCAAGGGGGGGTGTTGTATAGCTTTTTTAGCCATATTTTAGGCACACTATTTGAGCTAACTAGGCTTGCCACTGTGCATTTTAACCCAGTTACATTTTATTCAGCATCACTTTATTTTTCTAGCACTAGCCACATTTGCGGTGCTGTTTTATCTTCTCTATATTACTGTCCATTTGCCTAGGAAAGCATTACGTTCTTGGAAGGACATTTATTTCACTCTAAATTCAGATAGGGTTGCACTATTTCAAGCAGGCTGCAGTGGCAGTCCTGTGAAAGTGTTTGTCTGAGCTCATTATGGGTGGGAAAAGAAATGCTGCAGCCCATAAGAATTTCCTGGAACCCCAATGCCCTGGATACCTAGGTACCATATACTAGGGACTTATAAGGGGGGTCCAGTGTGCCAATTGAAATTGGTAAATGAAGTCACTAGCCTATAGTGACAAATTGTAAAGCAGAGAGAGCATAAGCACTGAGGTTCTGGTTAGCAGAGCCTCAGTGACAGTTAAGCACTACTGATAACACACACATTAGGCCACAAACTATGAGCACTGGGGGCCTAGCTAGCCGGGTCCCAGTGAGACAGGCAAAACACTCTGACATATAGGGGTTTCACTATGAGCACTGGGGTCCTGGCTAGCAGGATCCCAGTGACACAGTAAAAACACACTGACATACACTCACAAACAGGCCAAAAGTAGGGGGTAACCATGCTAGAAAGAGGCTACTTTCTCACAGCAAAGAGACCTCAGAAGTGAAAGAACTCACCTTTGGAGACACAAGGAAGAACCACACCGCCATGGAACCTGAACTGCATGTTTTTCCAATGATAATCTAGGTTCTGCTGCACCACGAACACCAACGCCGGTGAAGACGAAGACGACGGTGAGTACAGCCACCTAGCACACAAGGGGAGGGGGAAAAAGACAGTGACACACACACACGCACCATACACACACCCCCCACAAACCCCACACACACACCCCACACACACCCCACACACACATACCGTACACCCAACCAGCTGCACAAGAAAACAAGTTAATCCCCCTAAATCGGCTGAATAATGCAAGGACAAAAATAATTTACCAAAGTGAATGTAATAAAATCAACAGAGTATAAATTAGAATTAAGGCAATGTAACAGATATATACAAATGTACAGAACAAAAGACACAGCCCAGTCCTTATTTTGCGTGGGCCACATGGCCAAGGTCCAAGGCCGCACTTGTCAGCTGCATCAACACAGAGAGAACACTGCAGGGGCATCAGTTGGTAAATAGGCAGGTGCCTGGGGGGAGGCACCTCAGTCTGGAGCTGAAACAAGACCACTTGTTCTGGAGGGAGTAACATGCCCTGTGCTGAGTCATGGGGAGCGCAAGGCCACAGTCTCTCGAGTGGGTGAATAACCCACTTGTTCTGGAAGGGGCAACATGCCCTGTGCTTGGTCCTAGGGAGTGCAAGGCCACAGTCACTGGAGTGGGTGTCGTGCCCACTGGTTCTGGAGTGGACAGGCCACACAGCAGCCCATGGACGCAGGATTAAATTTCATCCACCGGTGGTAACGGCTGCACTGCGTTGGTGGTGGTGGGAGGCTCCGGCACATCCCCTGCACCCTCAGATAGATGCGCTGTGGTGGTGCTGCTGGTGGTGGGTGGCTCCTGCTCAACCCCTGCACCCTTGGATGAATGACTGTGGTGGTGCTGCTGGTGGAGGGAGGCTCATGCACAGCAGCTGGCCCCGGCTACTTGCCCTTCCTGCCTGCCTGCTGGTGCAGGCTCCTTGCCCTTCCTGCCTGCCTGCTGGTGCAGGCTCCTTGCCCTTCCTGCCTGCCTGCTGGTGCAGGTTCCTTACCCTTCCTGCCCGCCTTCTGGTGCAGGCTCCTTGCCCTTCCTGCCTGCTGGTGCAGGCTCCTTGCCCTTCCTGCCTGATGGTGCAGGCTCCTTGCCCTTCCTGCCTGCTAGTGCAGGCTCCTTGGTCTTTCAGGTGGCAGGTGCAGGCTCCTTGGTCTTCCTGCCTGCTTGTGCAGGATCCTTTGCCTTTCGGGTGGCAGGTACAGGCTCCTTGCCCTTCTTGCCTGCTGGTGCAGGGTCCTTCCCCTTCAGTAAATGTGGCCTGGATTCCTTTCCACCACGAATGGTTGAGGATGTAACTAGGCCTGTGGCCTGTGTGGCTGAGGTGCTTGGCTGGGTTTGTGATACCCTGGCCATACTTGCAGGACAGGGTGAGGGGTAGGGAAGAGGTCAATGGTGGATAGGAACAGTTTTTTAGGGACACTGTGGAGGGGACAGGGAGAAGGAATGGGAGTGGAGGATGTGGGAGTGGTTGTTGGAGGTGTCTGCTGGATTTGGGTGCAGGTGCATGGGCTGAATGCTGTTGTGAGTTGGATGGCTGTTGGGTGTCTGAGTGCTTGCATTTCTGTATTTTAGGAGGGGAGACAGACACAATGGGAGAGGACACAGGGGACGTGTGCATGGATGTTGTGGAGGTGTCTTCAAGTGAGGTGTGTGTTTTGCTTGGTGTGGTGGTGATGCTGGTAGTGGATGATGATGTAGTGCATGAAGGTGTGAGTGTGGACATAACTAGGTGGAAGATGGAGGAGGAGGAAGAGGGGGAGGCAGTGGAAATAGTGGATGTTGTTGTGTCTGCAACTGGATGGTGTTTGTGTGAGTGCCTGTGGGATGAAGTGTGGTGCTTGTGTTTGCCTGTGACACTCTTGGGTGTTGTCATGTGTGCATGCGTGTCTGCCTGTGTGCTTGGGATGGGTTGGGGTTGAGGAAAATGGGACTGGGAAGTGGAGGTTGGAGGGAAGATGGTAGAAACAGAGACAATGACTGCAATCAGAGAGGAGACCAGAGCCTGAATCGATCTCTGTTGGGCCGCCAATCCAGTGTGATTGCCCTCCAGGAATGCATTATATTGTTGCTTCTGGGCTGCCAGCCGTGGGATGGCATTCACAATGGTTGACTGCCTTACAGAGATGGATCTCAGGAGGTCAAAAGCCTCCTCACTCAGGGTAGCAGGGCTCACTGGGTTAGGGTCTGAGGTGCCTGGGGCAAAGGACATGCCCACCCACCTGGGTGAGTGGGCACGGGCAACTCACTGAGGGTCTGCTGGGAGGGCGGTGCTGTTACGGGGGTGGCGGCTGTAGCTGGGGTGGTCACAGAAGTATCCACCACCACCAGGGAACGTCCATCGGAGGAGGTATCTGTGTCTGAAGTGTCCCCTCCAGTCTCCGCTGTGGTGCTCCCCTCGCCCTCCATCCCACTGGTACCCTCAGCGTCAGTGGACTCTGCCTCCTGGGTCCTGTGGGATGCAGCTCCCTCCGTTGCAGGTGTCCACTGAATGATGTTAATGCACATAAGGACAGGATGGCAAAACAAGAAAAGGGGGGGGGAGAGAGACCAAGGATACACTGGGTCACTGGCTGCACCAACATCCTCATTGGCGAAGAGAGCACCCTCACACACAGGGAACAGGCCTACACAATATCATAGCACTACCAGTGATATTGCTAGCCACCAAGGCATGGGGAGGGGCACACACCGGCAAATGTAACACACCTGGGCCCACGCAGCCCTGACCAGTAGTGGATGCCTACGAGCTAGGTAGCAGGATTATCCCTTCAGAACCCTAGCCACCAAGGGACCTACGCTGCAATGTAATAATAAATTACTTCATCTACATAAAAAGTGACCTATATATGAACAATTTGTGTGAGGCCCATATATGTCAATTTAGACATACCTAAAAAATGGCTTATGTAGATGAAGTAATTTATTAGCTGGTCATGTTAGGCATCTTTTGTGAGTATATATTATTTGGTTATTATTTTAGGGATTATCTGTCGAACTCCCTAGCCAGACTTTCTTGTTGTCATGTTTTTATTTGTTTGTTTGTATAACTGTATATAGCTATCTATATTTGTTTGTCCATATGTGTAGATAAGTTATACTTTTTGAAATATAATACGTGGGTATCTGTCTATTGTTGTTTGTGTTTTCAATGTGAACTATATGGGTTATGTTACAGCCCCGAAGAAGGCCTATGTTGGAGGATGAATCGCATTGGCTGTTGTTACCATAATTTTATACATCATTGAGAAAAAGAGGAAGAAAATAAAGAGAAGATTTATCAAATTTTTACCTCAAAAGGATTGGACTTTTCAATACAGAATTTGTTTATTTGGAAAAGAGGTGCACTACCATTATATATTTTTTAGAATGTGTTTTTCTTCCCTTTTTATTTTTATAAAAGCTTTACATCTTAGCAGCAGGTGTTTGGTTAAGGTGCACACAGCGAATAATATAATATTTTGTTCAGGACTTAGTTGGAGATATATTGGGACAGGTGCGCACTCTATGAGCCTGCTGCATTTTTGGTTTGGGAGATCACATGTGCAGCTAAATTGCATTCCCCCAGGTTGAGGATTTGGCCACAGTGAAGGCCGAGTTTTATGCAATGGGAGATATCCCCAACATAAATGGTGCAATTGATGGAACACATATTGCATTTGTCCTATACCCCTGCCAGAACGAACAGGTGTTCAGGAATCGTAATAGTTTCCACTCCATGAATGTTCAGATGGTGTGCTTGGCGGACCAGTACATCTCCCACATCAATGCTAAGTATCCTAGGCCGGTGCATGATGCCTTTGTCCTAAGGAATAGCAGCATCCTAACTGTGATGGGCCAACTACAGAGGCATAGGGTGTGGCTAATAGGAGAGCCCTGGTTCCAACCCAGTATATGTTGGTGTATGAGTATGGTGTGGGCCATATAGGATTGTGTGGCTAAATGTTGTCCCTCAATATTTGCAGGTGACTCTGGTTACCCAAACCTACCATGGCTACTGACCCTTGTGAGGAATGCCAGGACAAGGGCAGAAGAACGTTATAAAGAGGCACATGGGCGAATCAGAAGGATCATTGAAAGGACCTTTGGCCTCCTGAAGGCCAGGTTCCGGTGCCTCCATCCAACAGGTGGATCCCTGTGCTACTCACCCAAGAAGGTCTGCCAGATAGTCGTGGCATGCTGCATGTGGCATAACCTGGCCCTCAGACACCATGTCCCTTTTTTGCAGGAGGAGGAGACTGGAGATGCCTGTGTGCCAGCAGGAGTCCCTGTGGGCAGTGAGGTTTGAGGAGGCAGAGGATGAGGATGAGGACAACAGAACATCTGAGATCCATCAATGCTTCCGCTGACACAGAGGTAGGACAGTGTAACTTTACATTTCAATGACTTTGGTTGGAATCTGTGGGGCAATGGCATGCAGATATTTCACACTTCTATGCCCACTTACTCTTCCCTCTGGCAAATCATTTTGCAGATGTTGGTGACCTGACGTATACTCCTGTTGTGATCACTACAGCCAGCTACAGGTCGTTAATCTATGCTCATTCTCTGTACAGTTAATTTGCAATGTTTCTCCTAGTTTCAATGAATACATATTTGATATACATGACATACTCCAAATGGATTTTTTTTCAAAGGGTGCTTATTGAAGTGCTAACATATAGGGGGGAAGTGCAATGGGATAGGGTGATGATGGAACAAAGTCCAGGGTATCGTTCCAGTCTTTTTTCAGCACACATGCAGTGTCCATGGGGGACATAGGAAGGGGAGCAATTGCAGTTCAAGGTGGACAGGGTGACTGAGCGGGACACAAGGGTGACAATCAGGAGAGTCTCATTTCCTGGCAGGGGTCTTGGCAAGTGTCTCTGGCTTCTGTCTGGATCGCAGGGAAGGTTTGCGGGGTGGTTCACCTTCTGCAGGGGGAGGGTGCTGGTGGCCTGTGACTCCTGTGGCGGGGCCTCCTGGCCACTAGCAGCAGTGGAAGTGGAAGGCTGTTCAGACGTCTGGCTAGTGGCAGTGGCCACTGGTGTGAGACTGCCTCCCTCATAATGTTGCCCATGTCTGCCAGCACCCCTGCTATGGAGATCAGGGTGTTGTTGATGGCCTGCAAGTCCTCCCTGATCCCCCCTGGTACTGTCCCTCCTGCAGCCGCCTGTTCTCCTACACATTGTCCACGATCTGGCCCATCATGTCCTGGGAATGTTGGTAGGCTCCCAGGATCTCGGAGAGTGCCTCCTGGAGAGTCGGTTCCCTGGTCCTGTCCTCCCCCTGGCGCACAGCGGTCCTCCCAGTGTCCCTGTCGGCCTGTGCCTCTGTCCCCTGAACCGTGTGCCCACTGCCACTGACCCCAGGTCCCTGATTGCCTTGTGTGCGAGGTGTGGCCTGGGGTCCCTGTAGAGGTAGACACACTGCTGATTGACGTGTCCTGAGGCCAGAGGTGTGGGTATGCTGGCTGGGTGTTGTGGTGGTGTTACCTGATGGGGGAGGCTTTGTGGTGTTGTATGACTGGGCCAGTGTAACCGGCTGTCCAGTGGTCCCTGATGGGCTAGGTAGGTCATCCAGATGCTGAAGACCAGAGTTGCTGTCATCACTGTGGGACTCTTCTGTTGGGGGACTGGATTGTGCTGTCTCCTCCTCTCTGGTGATATTGGCTGGGGTACCTGTGGGGATGTAAATGATGTGTTAAGATGAATGTGTCTGACATATTGTACATCCGTCGCTTCCCCTCTATGGTTGGATTTGCCCTGCCAGCTTTCACTTGTGTATGTTAGTGTGTGGCGGGATTGTTAGTTCTCTACAGTGTGCATGCTTTAGTGATGAGTGTCCATGCAGGGTTGTGAGGGGTGTCCATGCATTGGTACAGCATATAGGGCTTGGCATTGGGATGAGTGAGATGTGATGGTGGGGGTGTGTGGGATGTAGTGGAGTGATGGCGGTGAGGGTGAGGGTATGTGATGGCATGCAGGTAGGGGGGTGATAATAGTAGAGAGTTGACTTACCAGAGTACGGTCCTCTTCCAATTCCGGCCAGGCCCTCAGGATGCAGTATTGCCAAGACTTGCTCCTCCCATGCTGTGAGTTGTGGGGGAGGAGGTGGTGGTCCACCGCCAGTCCTCTGGATAGTGAGCTGGTGTCTTGCTGCTATGGAACATACCTTCCTCGTAGGTCGTTCCACTTCTTCCTGGTGTCATCCCTAGTTCTAGGGTGCTGTCCCACGACATTGACCCTGTCCACGATTATCCGCCATGGCTCTATCTTCCTTGCTATTGATATCTGCTGCACTTTTGCTCCAAATAGCTGTGGCCCTACCCTGATGACTTCCTCTACCATGACCCTTAGCTCCTCCTCTGTGAAACAGGGGTGTCTTTTGGTGCCATGGGTGTTCTGTGAGGTGTGTTGGTGAGGGTGTGATAGGTGAGGTGTTGGGGTGTCGATGTGGAGTGGTGCGTGAGTGGTGTGAGTAGTGTGTGGCTCTATTTGTGTCTATGGTCTTGGTGTTTCTCTGGTGGCAATGGTTTGTAGTCATAAAGGGTTGTGTGTATTGTGAGTGGGTGTTTTGTAGTGGTGTGGGTGTGGTGTGTGTATGGGTGTCAGGTGTGTGTTGTTTGAATTGTCCAATGTAGTGTTGTTTTGTTTGTAGGTGGCCATTGTGAGCACGGCGGTATGTACCGCCAATGGTTTACTGCCGTTAAATGTCCGCTGTGGTGATTCGTGGGTCATAATGTGGTGGGCGTTGTTCTGTTGGCGTAACGGTGTGGGTTTTGATACCGCCAATTTATCACTGACCTTTGGGCTGGCGGATTTGTGTGTGTGGCTGTATTCTGTCAGATTGGTGTGTGTGTGTGTGTGTGTGTCATAATATGGTGAACGGATTTCCCCTGCTGTAGCGGTAAGTGGGATTTACTGCCAATGTCATAGTGAGGGCCTATGTCTATTGCACAGGACCCAATATTATTTAAGGTGTATATTCGGTTGCACAAGGTGTTAATCCCATTATCTCAACTGCTAATGCTTTCTGTAAATTTTCCTGATCTATTTGCCTTAAGCGGGTGGCCGTTTCTTGTTGGGAAAGTTTCCAAATTTCATTATATGTTGCATACAAGAAGCTTTTTCTGTATTGTCTTCTGGGGCCTAACAGGAAATCCTGTAAATCTGTGTTATTGGACAGGAGACTAAGATGTTCTTTGACAGCATCCAGTGAGGAACCCTTCCACCATTGCTGGCATAGTTTTCCTACATTATGTGCGTCATTATGACCCCCGTGGATGGCGGTGAAATGGAAAAAAGTACTGCCAACAGACTGGCGGTACTTTTCCCCATATTAAGACATTGGCTGTTTGGCTCAAGCCAAACCACCAATTGACCACACCGTCCGCCACAGCGCTATCGACCGCCAGGCCAGGCGGACATCACTAGCCCACCTGCAGGATTATGACCCTGCCTACCGCCATGGTTTTCGTGGCTTCCTTACCACACAAAAACCATGGCTGTAGGTACTATCAGTGACAGGGAATTCCTTCCCTGTCACTGATAGTTGTGTTCCCCCCCTCTCCCCTGGTTTCCCCCCACACCCCTCCCTCTCCAGACCCTCCCACAACATACACACACCTTCACTCACCAACAAACACACACATACACACACTCATACTCCCATTCATCCACACATGCATACATCCATTCACACACACTGACATACATACATGCACACATGCATGCACACAATACAACATACATGCACTCACACATCCATACACGTAAACACAAACAAGCATCACACACCCGCATATGCACTCACAGACATACACACACACCCCCACAGACATACACACACACACACACCCATACACACAACACCCCAACCCCCACCCCCCTCCCCTGTCGGGGCACCCAACTTACCTGATGTCAGGGGGTCCTCCAGCAGAAGACGGGACAGGGTGCTGCTGCAAGCTGCAGTGTTTGCCAGCACAACATCGCCAGGCCGTATCGTGGGTCATGATTCGGTCGTCGACAGTCTATTGGTGTGACGCTGCTGCTGGCAGCAGCACCACCTTACCGCCATCCACCGGCATGACCACAGCCGGATTTCCACCATCCTTCTGGTGGAAATCCGGCTGTGGTCATAATCCGGTTGATGGCTGGTAGCCGCAGCGACGGTCTTTTGACGGCTTTCGCCGCGCTGGTAGGCGGTATATAACGTCAATGTTATAATGAGGGCCTATATTTTGTCTCTATACCAGAGTGTTCTGAGGACACATTGCAAGGGTCTGGCCTATTTGTTCTAAAAACCCTTGTGGAGTTTACAAAACGGATATGGCCCCCATTAGTGTCTACAGGCCATTACAACCACCCACTAGGATGTGAAAGTGATGTGTTAGATGTTCCATTCTGGACCCATTCATCGAGCTGATCTTCAGATGCATTTATATACTTTTGCCATTTGTAAAATTTAGCAGGAGCGGGAATACTGGGCGCATTCAATTCCTTAATGTTTGCTAAGCCTAAACAACTTGTTTGTTGTACTGTTCCATTTAAAAAAATCATTTGAACAGGAATCATGCAGGCTCTAAATAAAGCATCCTTTCCTCTTATTTGCCAATTTTTTGTTCCCCACACACTTTTAAAGTCAAATCAACTTCAACCAGTACTCATAGCCTTCTATTGCCAATCCGGAAACAAGGGAATCGGAATAAATAAATTTTGTATCTGTTAATAAAACATGTTGACTTTCCATTACTGGTGATTTGAAATAATATGACTCAGCATTTTTAAAATTCTGCCTAGAAAAATATGCAAACTTTTCATTATACATTTTGGAACTGTCTACTTGTAGAGCCTGGAGTTGGGCAGTATTTCCACTGGAAAGATAGTCTTTGGGGTACTCACTTTGTGAATGAAATAATGTCCATAGTAATTATAACAGAACATATCTCCATAATTTCCTTTAAATTGGTACACATCTTCATTTTCAAATACTGTACAATACTGTAGATCAAATATCATAGCATCAACAGTTTTCACATCCCAATCATCAGAAACCACTCCAGGTGTAATTACATCATTCAGAGAAAGTTTGAATACGTATGGTATTTGAATGACCTCCGTAGGCCCTTATATCAAATAATACTTTATCCCAAACAATCCCATCAGGAATTGGTATGGCTGAAATGTTCACTAGGGACAAGTCTCTGAGTTTTGTGTGATGAAATTGTGGTTTTAGAACCTCATCCACCACTTCAACTGTAGGGCGTTCAGGAAGGTAATGACCATGTATAAGAAAAAAAAAATGACAAACCCAATCCAAAGTAGGAAAACAAGTATATTTAAGGAGAGCCATAGATAGTTCCATTGACTAATTAAATAGTACGTTTTGAGCCAAAGTATCAACTTACGTGCTCCTGACAGTTCTGTTGCAGTAAAGGCAGATGAGTCAGTGAATGAGCCATGAACATCTACAAAATAGCCAGAATCAGTTCGTGCAAAAACTGGAGCTGTGTTTTGAAGAGGAAAACTTGCAGAAGACTGACTCAGTGGTTCATAGTAGACTGTACCATCCATTTGTGTAGAATTTGAATCAAATTGTTCATTATCACCAGTAATTATTGTAGAAGTAGTTGTTAGTGGAACCACTGAAAGCTCATTTTCCACCCTCCCCAAGCTCGGAGAGCTATCAGCATTGCTGTTGAAGACTTGTAGGGGAACATCCTGGTCTGTAGTGGGAGGGAGTCGGGTACCTCCCAGGAGTCCCTTAGGTCTGCTATGCAGGATCGGCCACATGGTGTAACTTGGCATTGTTAATGGAGACAAAGTGATTTTTCTTTTTTTTAGAACCAGGCAGCGGTGGTAGAATTACAGTTCTGGTACCGTGTATTGCCAGGACTGGAACCGGTGCACAATAAGAAGGACAGAACTCTTTTTTCACTGCAATCTTTTCACACACTAGATCCCCAGGTTTAGGAATCCAGCTGGTAGATGTTACTGGTACATCCCTAATTCCAGAGGAGGCAGCACTGGCAGATGCGTTATCATCACGGAATTGTTGTAAATCCTGCAGGACAGCAACATATTAATTTATGTCAAAGGGTGTATCTCCACCTCCATGCCAGGACCATCAAGATCTGGAACATAAATTTGTGTTCCAAACAGGCATTCATATGAAGTAACCCCTCCCATCAACCTTCTGGGCAGATTTGTAAGTGCTCTCTGGACTCCATACTCGTGTGTAAGCCAACTATGACCGGTGCCTAAAACTCTGACTGTTAAGGATTGCTTTAAATCTCGGTTTCTCGCTCAACAACACTATTTCCCTTCAGATGAAATGGAGGCGAGAAATGCAGTTGAACCCCTAATGAAGCCATGGCGTCCATGAAAGCCCTTGATGCAAAAGCAGGGCCCTGGTCCAAGTGGAAAGCCGCAACAGCATATATGCTGATAAAGACTTGCTCTTTGATAAAAGTTTGAGCATCTGCTGAGTGTTGTGGCCAAACCCATACAAATCTGGACCATGAGTCAACAGTGTATATGATGTATTTGTATGCACTGTCTGGTGTCAGGGGACCCCAATGGTCCAAGTACACACATTGTAATGGTTGTTGTGAATTAACAGGGGTGTCTGCGGTGGGCATTTGATGGTGGATCCTTTAATTTGCTGACAGATGTCACAACAATGGACATTCTGCTTGTAGAGACCTGGCCACCAAATAACATGCTTGTAAGAGTGAAATTGTAGCCGCCACACCAGCATGGGCAAAAGCAACTCCCTCATGCACTGCATTTATTAACTCAGGACTTAGGTCTTTATTGGGAATCACACGATCTCCCACGCCTGGTATTGTTACTTGTGATGTAAAAAAGCCTGCCATGCAGTAGGAAGATTTAGCATGATATGCCTTAGGTAAGGGCGTGCCTTCAGCCAAATCTTTCACAGCTGTCAGTGTTTCATAATCCACTTTCAATTTAGAACGAGTTACGTTACTGCAGCAACAGAAGCCAGAGCTACCGCTTATTTGGCTGCTTCATCAGCCAAAATGTTGCCTTCAACATGTATTCCAACAGGCTAATGTCCTAGTGTGTGTACAACATGGACATTAGGTAGCCTTTCTTTCAGAACCACTGCTTTCCCCCACAGAAGTCTGTGTTTAATGGTGTTGCCTTTTGAATCTCTGAACCCATTTTGGCACCAGTAATGCAGGTATTGATTGATGGACTGGACACAATAGTACGAATCACAGACAATCAACGTCATCTGCTCAGGATCCGTTTGTTCCAGTGCCATTTTCAGAGCCTTGAGCTTTGCAATTTGTGCAGTGCAGCCCCCTAGAGACTGCATGTAAGTATTTCACGGATGGAACTTGCCAGCCTTCATGTATCCACTCATGATTGCGCAAGAGGCAGAGAATTGATGTTTGGTACCTTTTGCTGGTTGGGCTGAACCATCAGTGTGCAAGATTGCCTGATATTGTTCAGTAGGCAATGTATTTGCTGGAACTGGATACTCAAGTTCATATTGTAAGAATTCTTGGTTCTGTAATTTGGAGTAAAAACATAATCAACATCAGTAGTCATCAGAGATGTTGCCCGTTGAATCCAATGTGGATGGAATGCTTTAAAGTTTGGAATGCTTTTTTTGGTAACAGCCTCAAGGGCTGGAATGGGGGACACAACAATAAGGCACTTCCCCTGGTCCAGAGGTCTTTCTTTAATGAACACCAGTGATAATTTTCTCAGTGGGAGCAAAGCGTTGTTAAGCTATGGAGTATAAGTGTGATTTATATACAATCGGGACGGTCTCACCCTCATTGAATGTCACATAGGTGAAACCAATGGCACCAGCAATTACTCTGATGCCAAAATGCTTTTTATCGTCCTTTGTATGTAAGTGTTTTGCTTCAAATATATCTTTTTTGCAGTGCTCTAAGAATTTGTGTATGTTTGACTGTCCAGAATTTGCTGGTAAATTTAGGGCGTATTAAGTCATATAATGGTTTAATGCGTTGTGCATAATCTGGAATATATCTTCTGCCAAAATTTAAAAAGTCCAATACCAACTAGTTTTGTTATTGTGTTTGGAGGTTGTGGTTGTATGCCTTTTTACAAAAAAATTGGGGCGCAAGGCTGCTGCCTTCATCCAACAGTTTGTATCCCAGAAACAGGACACCAAGGAAGGCTATTTTCATTTTTTGAAGTTGAATTTGTAGCCAATTTGGGAAAATCCTACAACAATGCGGGCTACCCGTCTTAAATGCTGCAGGAGGTCATCTGTGAGATAGATGTCATCCACATGTGACAACTCCTCAGGGTGAATGTCGTGTAAAATAGATGTAATACGAGCTGAGAACAGTCCTGGACTGTTCTTGTAGCCCTGTGTGTGTCTGCAGAATTTCTTTTGAGAACCTAAGGCACTGAAACTTATTAAGTCCCTACTTTCAGGAGCTATGTTTTGGCAGAAAAACCCATTGGATATATCCACAGTCGTCTTGTATATGTGCCAGTGTCCACTCACTTCCTGTTCTTCAGTAAAGTCCTCTTCTTGAGTGGCATGTCGGATCGTAACTACTGCCACTTTTTTCTTTTTATATTGGGGTTTTTGTTGGGGAAGTTCTGAAACTTCAAACAAGCATAGTGAGTCCTTTCTCGGTTTCATGTACTAAGTTCGCTGCTCTGATCGCCCACCTCTCTAGCTGCTTCTTTCTGGAGAGTCCTGAAAGGAACGAGATTGACAAGTATCAGTATATTGACTTCTGTCAGGTGTTTTTATATTATCCCTATTTCTAAGGTTATACCTATTTTGTGGGGTCTCTGCGTGTGGAGATTCTCCCCTATCTTTTAAAGTTTTTTTTTTTTTTAATCCCAGCATTTTTTGGAACATTCAGGCGCTTGTTTGGTAGAATCTTTACTAGGTCTACCTTGAAATTGTGGTTTGGTCGGTCTGGCCCCCACACTATTTTGACCAATACTAGAGTAGGTCGCAGCTCACATCCTTGATCCTGTACAGGAACATCCCGGAGACGCATGCACACTCTAGTGCAACTGCTTCCCCTTTAAGATTACTTAATATAATTGAAGACACAGTGGCAAAGTTGCCCATTGATTGCGTCCCCAAATCCAGGGCTGGGGCAGCCCCGTATCATCTTGAATTTGTTTTAACACCTGTGGAAGATTGGCAAGTGTTGGTGTACTGTGTGCAGTAATAAAGAACTTGGCAAATACCGTCCCCGATGTATTGCAGTTAGCAGCTCTGGGAACCATTCCAAATGGCAAGTACATAGTGAGAGTTCTATTTTTATCCTGAGGTCCCGTATGGGGAAAAACTGCTTCCAGCGCATTTATTTTTTCAGCTAACCAAAACAGAATTTCCTCCCGCTTGGCGGTGCCTTACCCATGATCGAGTGTACAGTAGCAGGGTTAATGCCTGGCGTAACTGCATGTGGTTGCGCTGGGGAAGCACATGCTGGGTTAGTATTTAATGTTTGCATAACTAACTGTACTAACAATCTGTATATTGTTGTGAGCTCTATGTATAGGCAGCGGGCCTCAGCTACCCCTAAGGTTGTTGCATCAGGGTGTGGTGTGTATATGGCTGTTAAAGGCCAGGTCAGGCCATCATTGCTCAGAGGACCTAACCTAATGTGTAATATTGTATGTAGTAGGGCGTCATTAAGCCAGTTATTATGGTCTTAATAAGATAAAGGTATTTCTAAATATGCATAAGCTCTGTATTGTGCATGTGCATTTGCAGGTGTGTAGTGACGAAATGTGTTTGTGTTCCCATCTGCTGCTCGAATGGTGACCCAAGAAAAAAAAAATTCTGTTCTTTAGGCTGGATGAGCCTCAACAACAATTGTGACTGGACCTCCCTGGGCCGTTGGGCCATTTGCCAATAAATGTGCAGTAAAGGGAGGTCGCATATTTACTGCAATTGCCACCTGTTGTGGGTTCAATATATGGTAGATATATGTTCAGAGATAAGGGCACCAACTGGGGATCAGTCTTTTTAAGGTTCAACCTTGAGCAACCTACAGCTCAAGATAGGTACTACCTATTTAAATTAGAAGGAAATCCTCAATACCACGGACATCTCTGTGTATAGTATCGAGGTATCTTCAACCTTTAGTAAGACCGAGATACTTGGGTGGATGCAAATATTAGTGCCTGACCAAACGTTGGCGGCAGCATTTCACATACGTTCTCATTATGCTAATGAAGCTACTGGATTTGGGAGGCAGAATCACATGGATTGTGGGTACTGAGTACAAATATAAGCTAAAATTACCTAACAAACCACCAGTATGTCTTACACCTTTAATAGTGGTGTTTGTTGGTAAGTTTAGAACAAGTGGTTTGTTAGGTAATTTTAGCTTATATTTTTACTCAACTAGATCCCCACTTTATCCAGAAAGATCATTTCAGCACTCCCTCAGAGTTCTTTTAACGACGAAGTTGAGTCCGCCCAGGTGGTACCATCCTACTTCGGTGGGGATAGGTGGTCAAATGATGAAGCATGACACCATAATGTGTGTGAGGCCACCTATTCCTTGAGGGGAACCCGCCCAATAGAACACGACTACCACTAACATACCTCACGCCTAAATTATATCACTACATCTGTGATCTGTTGACCAGCTGAACAGTCCAGACCGGTCTACCCACTAAGTTACCCATACTCTTTGTGTTGTTGATTCTTGTTTCAGGGAGGTAGTATGGGGACCAGATCCTCCCCTATCTCTCTTTGTGTGTGAAACAGGTACTCAGTACGATTCCACACCATATGACACCTGTCGGCCTATGGCTAACTAGCAGCCCTCATCTCTGGCCGTGATGATTGTGGCAACCAGGCACATGACAAAAAAGACTCCTTTGAGGAATAATGGTCAATACGATCTCATCCATTTCTCTCAGTTACCAAAGTCTCACATAGGCAAAGATAACAGAGGCAGAATATAGTTCAATCACAATTTATTGAAGTAACTGCATCTTGGATAAAATATTGCAATAACTAGGATGATAAAACACAATAAAAGCAAGCATGTGACCAAAAGAGTGAAACACAAACAACACTCCCTCCATACTGTCACTAGGAGTGATCTATAGTCCTCATTCCTATGCTATGTTTGAGCTCAGCAGAATAAGCTTAATTCGCCCTTCAGATTTCTCCCGGGAGGACATCATTCCTCATACCTGGGTAAAGAAGCCTCTAGTCCAGAAAGACACCGTCAACATGAGGACCAGGGGTTCGGCTGTCTAAGCAAGTAGCTGTAGCGAAGCAATCAGCATACAGTCATGGTCATCTGGCTGGAATCTCCCTCTAATATGTTTGGGATGAAGGAGTGTTTTTATAATAAAACAGCTGACATTCTAAGAAACAGTCCCCACATATGAGTATGTATTTTTCTGTGAAAGTTGGAGACACAGAATACCACGTTTGTCGGCAACCCTATCTGACTTTAGCCTTGGAGAAAGCACAGAATGAAATAAATGTCTGTCTAAGAATGTAATGCTTTCCTAGGTGAAAGGACAATAAGAGAGAGAAAATAAAACAGCACTGCAAGTGTGGCTATTGCTAGAAAAATAAAGCAATGCTGAATAAAATGTAACTAGGTTAAAGTGCAAAGCGGCAGGCCTAGTTAGCTAAAATAGCGTGTCTAAAATATGGCTAAAATAGCTATCAACAGTATTTGCACTTGTTTCATTTAGGTCGTATCTTTGTCGGGGTCCATGAGCATATTAAAATCTCCTACTATTGTTGTTAGTGCTTGTTGGATCTCTGTCACTATTCTGCTGAGGACCTGTAATATGGCATTCTGGAGGCCTGGCAGCTCATATACACTAATGAGCGCCAGCATCTCCCCCTCCCATCTTCCCATTATATCTGTGTATCGACCCAAGGCCTCGCACCAAATTTTAGTGACCTCTAGAGGAAAGGATTTCCATGCCAATGTGGCCACTCCTCAAGATCCTTTAGTATAGTCAGCATGGCTCAGCGATTTATATCGCCTCTGGTGAGCGGCAAAGTGTCCATTCCGCAGAACCGTGTCTTCTGCAGAAATACCAGGTCAGTTGCATAGCGCGCTAAGCCCTTATACATGCTTTGCCTCTAAATTATTTTTCCCAGCCCATTGAAATTACATGTCAACACTGCTTTTTTGTTCATTTTTTTATATATATATATATATATATATATATATGTTTCCGGGTATGTTCCTTCTGGCTAGTGTTGTCTGCATGGCAACTTTTTTCCCTCCCTTGAACTTTACCATAGAACTTTAAACAATACCTCCCCCTAACTCTCCACCCAGCCTATCTTACCGCTCTGCGGGCATTGAACTAACCACTCCCCCAATTCATGGTACAGCATTTGCCCCAACCTTAATTGAACAACTTAGAACAGTAACTTAGTCAATAGCCAGTTGTGTCAGGGGCGACCTTAGCGCTGTTCAGCGCAGCCGCGACTGTGCGGGATATTCACTATTCTGTTTATTACAGGGGCTACCCAAACGCTTCATCGATTTTTAAATAATTCCTCCGGAGGTAATTGGTGTCACTATCAGTAGCGGTGAGCTAGTCTCTGAGGAAGTGAACCTTGATCCATCCTCCGAGGAGTCTTCCAGTGTCTCTTTTAGCACATCCTATCTGGTTTCGCCCAATGCTTCTCTTTGCTGCTTCATTGCTTTCATGACCCCTGCTCATTCTGTTCCTTCTTGTTTATGACTTGGTTTCTGCATTGGATGAGGAGGCTGTCGGCATGGTTTGTTTCCATTTTGCCATTTGCCATCCATCATCCATATGCTCCTCTTGTCCGTTGTGTGGGGGTGGGATTCCTCACTCTCCCAGCCAGTCCTGGGTCTCTGTCAGGGTCTCACCTTCCCCCATAAAACAAAGTCTCGCTAGGAAAGACAATGCGTACTGTATAGCCAGTGATCTGAGGTGGCATTTGACTGCCAAGTAGTTGGCTCTCTGTTTCTGTATAGCCCTTGTGAAGTCCGGATATAATGCAACAGTAGCTCCCTATAATTGCCAAGCGCCGTGTGTTCTTATTGTCTTTAGTACTGCATCTCTGTAATTTAGAAGCCACATTATTGTTATCCGGTGGGGAGACCCTCGGACCAGTTTTCTCGTGGGCACTCTGTGTGCTCTCTCCATTGTGAACCATTTGGTTGGTTTCCCTTCTAGCACCGTATTCGTCAGCCACTCTTCCATAAACGACTCCACAGACTTTCCTTCAACCTTTTCCAGAAGTCCCATTACTCTTATATTATTTCTTCGAGAGTGGCCTTCTATGTCTTCCACTCTTTCATGAAGCACTTTAATCTCTTTTTCCAGGTGAGCCAGTTTCTTGTCATGGGATGGGATTGTGTGCTTGGTCTGTGCCAGAGTGGATTTAGCGTCAGCCACTCTATCTGCCCACTTCTTGTGGTCTTCCCGTAAGAAATTTACATCAATCACTACTGTTTCAATCTTTCTTTCCAGGGATTCCTTAGCATCTTTAATGGCTGCCAAGAATGTTGTTGTCTGCAAGTCCAGCGCCATGTCTTCCTTGCATTGCAATGGGTCCAGCAAGTCATTATCACCCTTGGACGGGTCTCCTTGAGTTTACTGTGTAGATTTGGGCTGCCCTATTTCTTGCGTGCACTTCTGAGGGCAACTAGAATTTAGGTTTTCTATTGTGATAACATTGATAGGTGGTTCTACTTTGCTTCATCCCCTCCAGGAAGTGTGACAGTGTTAGGACTGCCTGCATCAGGGTCTCAGTTGCTGCCTAAGTCTCTGTATGTCCTTCAGACCGACACCCTTGGGCACGAGCACCCCGGTGGATTCCACCAGGTCATAATCTACATGAGTCTGTCTAGTTTATGTTGCTCTGTTGTTTCTCAGTTCATCAAGCACCTTCCAGGGGGAATCGTTGTGATTGAAGATGGTGTGTTTCTCAGACTAATTGCGGGGGACAGATGGGTTGTGTACTTTCTCAGTGGTTTCGCTTCTCTTCCTTTCTGGTCACGCACAACAGCATGACTGTTTGTTATTCCCCACCAGGATCCATCCTTCAGTGTTGTCTCTCCCCTTCTGTTTGTGTCAACTCTTAGGGCTCTTCTGTGGTTATGAGGTCACTGGACTGTGGTTATGGCTGCCGTACAGAGTTGGTTTGGCCCCTTTGGTGTATTGGGTCTCTATCGTGTTGATGCCCTTCCCGGTCCCAGCCGTGCATTTATTTGGTGCTACTCGATAGTCATATAGGGTGCTGTGATTCCTTATCCGGTCTGTCCTGGTATGCCACTACGCCCCGGCTCTCTCCGGGGGTCACTAAGCTTCCAAGTCTGCTATGCTGTGCTACCCTCCTCCCCAGTGTCTGTAAGGCTACAGTGTACATGGCCTGCTCATTTGACTTGTGTCCCTTCTGTATGCATGGGGCCCGACGTACTTATTTTGCATCCTCGTGCCGTGGTAGTCATTTGTTATACTCTGTCGACGGTCCGTCTCTCCCCCCCAAGGCCATGTCGCCCGTTGAGAAAGGTAGGCACCGCAGCTCCTCTGGTCTTTTTTGGAAACCATTGTCTCTAATCCAAGGTCGCAGCAGAGGGCAGGAGGAGGACACGAGAGGCCTGTTATGCCTGCTACTGGACCCCTAGGGACAGCCGAACATTGAGCCCCCACCACACTTTCGCTGCGATCCGCAGATCAGGCTCTATCTGCCGCGCACTGTGCAGGCCGGCATCTCCATCTTAGTTTCCAGGGCCGTAATGGCCTCGCTGCATCTCACCCCGTATCTGAAAGGGGGTTGCATCACTCTTCCACAATCTCGGGTCTGTTGTACTGTGCCCCTGTTCAGGATAAATGTGCTCACAGTGGCAGGCCTTTATAGAGGTTTACAGTAGAGTGGTGAGCAGCTGGGTAGAAAAGAGCGACAAATACGAACAATGTTTAAGCGTTTAAAGGCTGGTTGTAGAAGGTGAAAAGGGTACTGAGATTAGAGAGCTCTCTAAGGATAAGGAGTTGGTGAACAAGGAGGAGACAAGAAAGGATATGTTGGGATTTGCAATTCTTGATCAACAACGTCTGAAGGCAATTTACCTCACTCCCCAGAACCGAGATCCACTTGTATGTTGTTGTGCATGAAGAGTAGAACTAAATCCTGAAGGGGAGTAGGAAGGAGAGTGTGTGAGAGAGAGAGAGAGAGAGAGAGAGAGAGAGAGAAGAGACTGCTGGATTGTGATTTTCACAGGTGAGGGCAAAGCATACACTGAAGGTAAGAGAAACGAAGTTTCGCTACAATTCATAAACATTTTAGTTGTCTTAGAAAACAAGAAATTGGTGATAATGCTTACCAGCTTTACAAATGTGGGACGCAGTGAACCTATGCCAAAGTCAGAAAAAGCTTGTATCATCATTGGCGGAATTCTGAGTCAAAATTGAATCTGAAATTCAGGGAGGAAAGAGACCAAACCCAACATCATAATTGAAAGGTAAGTCGGAGTTCAGACTGCCTCTCAGCAAGTAAAGCCAAATTAGAATCTGAAGGCAAGTAGAGTTTAGGGTAAAGGATGAGTGAAGTAAGGGATCAGGCTAGGGAAATAAAACAATAAAGTTGAGTAATGCAATACAGTGAATGATCTAGGGTGCTAGTGAAGGAGCCAATACAACACACACATTTGCCAAGCACCTTCTCAAGGAGAACAGATTGCATTTAAAGCCATGGAATATTTATTAAGGTCATATGAATGGGGAAACACATTCTGTCCTAAATTTCAAGAAGGGAGAGTGATTACAAGGGATTCATAGTGATATTGAGCATAAAAAGCTGAAAAGTAATGCAAAGATAAAGGTCAATAGAGTAAATACCCAATTTGAAAGACAACTATTGTATTACAAAATATTTTGTGTGGCATGTGGGAAACATAGAGAAAGACTATTACTACTGGCAAACTGGGACTAAGTGAGTTTTGGATACTATTAAAAAGTTGTCCCACATTTGTGAAATATACAAAAGTGATGGATGCAATGCTTAAATTAATCTTAGCCACTGATAATTTCTCAGGGCCTCATCCCAGTCCATCATTATATTGCACACGATGCCACCTCAGTTTAGACTCAGCCATATGCAAATCAGTCTTGACCCTCCCTTAATGGGAACCGTTCAGCCCAAACTACCAGTCCAGGTCCTCCCTAAAACTGAACACAAGCATCCCAGGACTGGTTTTGCACTTATTAGGGCTCATCAGTCAGGTATAGCTTGTTCGAGCGGCATATTGAGCATAGGACCCATGTATGGGCACACTCATCCCACTGCAGGTTTCATACTGAAGTATTAAAAAAAGTAATGGATCGAGTACTTGAGTTAATCTCGGCTACTGGTAAGTACTGTGGGATGCATCCCAAGTCATTGTTATTTTGCATATCATACCACCTAAGTTTGAACCCATCTATTGTAGTGAATCCTAGTCTGTTTTAATGGGATAACAGGAGTTAGCTTAGCCTCTGGCTTGCAGACTCGTGCCCCGTCACCTAGTGACTTTTAACCTACTTAGCGTGCTCTGTCTTAGCCTATTTAATGATTTAACTCTTCTAGGATGGCTGCCTTGTTTATAGTTAGGCCACTTGTTATGCTTTGCATTATTAGTGCCACCGCACTAAGGCGTCAAAATCAAGCAAAAAACAAACAGTAGGTGTTCACACTTAGGGATTTTCCCTCTCTATACTTTCGAGGGATTGTTTATATTAATTGCTGTCCCAAGCATGCCTGTTATCTATTTTTTGGGAACACACCTACGTCAGGGGTCCTGGTAGATCTGTATAAATACATCGCACTTTAAGTACTGTAAGTAAGTTTTTAGTGGAGGCATGGCGTATACGTAATTTTTATTTATAATGATTTTAACTGATTTTAGCTTGGACAGAATGGATTCAAATTTTTTTGTAAACTCGGTATATGGTTCACTTGTATTGCTTATTTATGATGCTTTTCATTTGTATTGTATTGCTTTGATGGTCTGCTGGCAGAATAAAGCTTGCGTGTAATGTATGTATGCACATCGCACTTTAGACAGATAATCAGAGGGATTCTGACCAGAGGGCATCGCTGATATCGATGCTGCAAGTCGTCTTGATGCAGACCCAGTCTTCGTGTCCCTACGGAGTCTGAGATAGAGACCTCATTCCAAGGTAACAAGGGTTGGGGCTCCTCTCATGGACATGGCATTGGCAGATTAGGTTTAGCAAACCCAGCTCTCCTTTAGGTAGGAGGTTAGGCCTCTCACATTAGGGTATTAGGGCATATTACATTTCGTATGTCTTATTTATGCATTGCAAGATGGTGAGGGTCTTTGTAATAATGACTCTCGTCTTCACAATTCTGTTTCTTGCATTATTCATTATCCTAATCGCTGCAGCCCATGCAACATATCACAAACTTCAGTTGTGTTACATAAAAACTATTGAAACTTTACTGCATCTTTGTCATTGCCTGTGTTTGTATGAGACATGATATATCTGTGAGAAAGGGATAATCGCCGTTTAACCACGACACTCCCTGAGAATGTCCTATTCTCAAGTCCATGCGTAAAGGCTGCCACAAATCACCTTTTACTATTGTGTTTCTGGTGAGGTGCTGCTAGTGAGCAGGTAAGGTTGGGACAACAGTTGCGACTTCTTGCAGTATAGGCATAGTCGCCTAGAAGCAAAAGTACTGTCATCCTTTAACCAGCAGTCTTGCTTAAAGCAAGAGTCCAAACTACGACATGGCGCCACCACTGATGGTGTTTAGGCACTAATTTACGGATACCCCATCTATCACAGACAACAGGTACCCTTAGTACCATTATACAGAGACATCCGTGGCCTTTGGGAAATTCCTCCTCAGCTGAAAAGGTAACACCTGATTAAGCTGTAGGTTGTTTGAGCTTGAACTAAGAAAAGGACTTATACTCCCCATTTTGGTGTTCTGTGTTTCTAAACAAAAATGGCTGCTGCCATTGACATTCCTGAAAATGCTAGACAAGCACTAACACAACACTTATTAGTGCATGGCCTTACAGATGAGGGCGGGGATGTTACTCTTATAATAGAAGATAATGAAGCATACCAGACAGAAGCATTTTACTGTTGGGTCACCTTTCCTGAGGTAGACCAAAGAACACATACATTTCACACATATGAAATTGCAAACGTACCTCCATGGTACTAAGCATACCAGTATCATGAAATATTGCTCACATACCAAAAGCACCAGAACTGGTTTGAAGGCGCCCTACCATATGTACTACAAAGAGTGAGGCTAGGTCCCTTAAGTAATGACTGAAGTTTGCCACATATACACCTCACCCAGGCATACAAAATATGCCATTAGCAGATCTGCAAGATTAATATAATGAATTAGTGACATTATATAGACTATTAGTTCAGTTCGTAATGCGAACATTGAACACAACACCAGCGCGTCTAACACCGCCAGCACCTGGTGGTTACCAATTGGCTGCTGGGATTAATCCACAAACAGTGCATACTATCATGTGTAAAGTTCCTGTGGGACGGGAAAAAATACCGTTCTGGATTGCCCAGAAAACTAATAAGCTGGAAGCTGTGTTTCCCCATACAGGACCACAGGAAAAACATAGACTGCTCACTATGTGCTTGCCCTTTGGGATGGTTCCCTCAGTGGATGACTGCGCCACATGGGGTACAATCTTCGCTGCTATATACACTACCACACATGGTAACCCGACACTGGCCAATTTACTGGAAGTGTTAAAACAAATACAAAATGAGCACGGGCTGCACCAGCCTTGGATTTGGGGATGAAATAAATGCGTAACTTTGACGCGGTTTCCTCAATAATAATCAGTAACATTAAAGGGGAAGAAGTAGCACTGGCAATATGCCAGCGTCTCTGGGAAACTCCACACCAGGAACAAGAGAGACAGCTACTGAAAATTATTTCCGATACCTATACTAGTATAGGGCGGGATAGTTTGGGAGCCAAGTGTCCGAGTCACCAGATCCTCGGGGTCCGTGCACGTTCCCAACACTTCCACTACAAGACAGCTCCAATACTCTGATTAGATTTATCACAGAGTCTAAGAGAGTCCAAGTGGGGAAAAGTCGGGACGGGAACAGCTGGGAAGGAGACCTGTAGGAAGCAAAAGGTTAAAACACAACATCAAAATTACATCTCATGAAATCAGTACCATGCTACAACTCTAAGCTTCGTCTTTTCCGAAAAAACATGAACAACCCTGGAATAATCCTAAAACTGACTAGGCTTTAGATGACCGAATACCTGAGGAGGAAACAGGAAAAGTTAAATAGGACTTTCAGATTCAAGTACTTTCTTTAGCATGAGAATCAGGAAACACTCTGAGCAATTCTAAACAACCATATGAATCTCCTTTTAAGAATACATATCAGGAACACACAGCATTACATCTAAAATTCTGGTATTGTTGTGTTCATCTCAGAAAAAACATTTGGAAGTAAATTGCGCACATTGCAGATTTTTATATGAGTATTAAACACCATAAAGGTTTGTGCACCATGAAATCACACAACGTAGATTCAAGGAATAAATCATGCGACGTGTCAACTTGAAATGCTACCAAGAAAATGTCTTAGAATGGTAGTGCACAGTAACTTACATTATTTATACATGAGGAAAGAATTGCGCGTCTTGCCGATTCAAATGCCACCATACAAATGCCAAGAAATAGTAGCACACAATGAACAACATGAAAAGAACTCAGGGAAAGAATCGCACGCCTTGTCGATTCAAATGCCACCATACAAATGCCAAGAAATAGTAGCACACAATGAACAACATGAAAAAACACTCAAGGAAAGAATCGCGCGTGTTGCTGATTCGAATGCCACCATGTAAATGCCAGAAAATGATAGCGCACAATGAACAGCATGAATTACACACGAGAAGTGAATCGCGCGTTTCGCCGATTCGAATGCCACCATGTAAGTGTCAAGAAAAGATAGCGCGCAATGAACAACAAAGTTAAATGCTCATGAAACGAGTTGCACGTCTTGCCAACTCGTAAAACATCATGTAAATGTCAAGAAATATCAGCGCGCAATGAACAATAATGTAATAACGAAGTCAAATCTTTATGGAATAAATTGCGCGTCCTCCCTATTTGCAAACCACTATACAAATGTCAAAAAATGGCAGCGCACAAGTAATCTGTTATTCATTTAAGAATTAAAAGCAAGAATATGAAGATTCTCAATTACGGTGTTGGGAAATGTCCAAACACCGTCTTACCGCCTGGAAACAGTGATCACCAATGAGAGATGAGTGCAGAAGACTGGAAAATCCAAATAGGCCGCCGGGACAGGAGCTCAGGAAGAAGCTGCTGCTCTGCACCGGGACCTCTGAATAGTGAGCACTGGAAGTTGGGCTGACTCTCTTTTATAGTGTCTTGGCCCAGCCTAGAACCACGCCCAGGCATGTTGCAGGGAAAGTCTCCAGAAGGCCCTGGAAAGGGACCACACCCTAACACACTCTGAATGTCTGCAGCAATACATTGTAAATGTACAGTATTTATAAGCACCTTAAAAATTAATCTTTTGGATGGAATTCTGCAATGCAAAAGGTTAAACAATAACATATCATCACAATGCATAAATTACTTTATCTTGCAAGTGTTGGGTTTTTGCATTCTAGATGCCCGTAGAGCACGCACTGTCCTGGTGTTGACACCAAGCCAAAGAAATTGGAGTTACAAGGTACCACCCATAAGGAAGGTACTAAGCAGGCACAAGAGGGCCCTAAGAAGCGCTGGGACAAATAAAAAGATTTTAAAGATATAAGAAATAAGAGAGCTGATTCTCCACACCCGGAGAACTCCGAAAGGAGATACAATCTCAGAAATGGGGAGAACATTAAAACTCCAGACAGATGTACTGATTCACGTCCCTCTTGTTCCTTTCAGGATGCACCAGATAGACGTAGCGAGAGAGGGGGCCGTCGAGATCGACGTCCTGAATACCTGAAACAAAAGAAAGATTTGCCGCAGTCTACCGTTAAAGAAGAAAAGACTCCTCACCAAAAGCCACAGTTTAAAAAGAAAAAGGTGGCAGCACTGACAGCTAAAAATGCCAGTACAATTGAGAACACTGTTGAGGAACAAGACGTGGGCAGTGACTCTGTTAGACAGCGTAGCAGAGGTCACGTTATGTCGCCAGAGTCTGAAAGATCATCTGGATGCAACAGCAACTAGCGATTTCATCGCAGTTGAAACAGCAGATGGCCGCGTTGTCAGGATACTTCAATTCAATTTCCTCAGAAGCAGAAGATAACTCCTCAGTCCCGACCCGAGCTACTCACAACGAATATTAATCCTTTGTGCTGAGTACCCCGGAGGGGGAAAGGGGAATGGGATGGTAGAGAGACTGCCACAGAGATGATGAACGCCAGTACTCAGTCTGCCTCTTCACATCTAAGATTGGATACAGCACCTTCAAGAGTCACAGTCGCAATTACTAGGGACATACAACATCAGTTTTTCACTTTCTACTCTCAACACTTAATTCTCTTTAATACTATTATTTCTTCACTCACCCTGAGTTCACTGTAGCCTTGCTTCTCTCTATAAATGATAGCTCTTCTTAAAAAAATGCTTATTACTGATTCTGGAAGAACTTCTCAACCTATGTTAGAGATTGGTTTTATGTTGCTATATATACATATATATATAGTTGGTGATAATGCGTTCTTCAAATCAGCTGATGTTATTTAATTTCTCCTGTCTTATTGTGACTTCTGTCAATACTTGTATTTGTAAATGCTTGTTTATTAAAGTTCGTTTCTCCTTTCTTACTTCGACATTTGTTGATAACTTGTATTTGTAAATGCTTGTTTATTACAGTTAGTTTCTCCTTCCTTACTTCGACATCTGTCGATAACTTGTAGTTGTAAATGCTTGTTTATTTAAGTTGGTTTCTCTTTTAAACTCTATTTTGGTTTATTACCATTGAATTTGTAAATGCTTATTTGTTAACAGTTCGTTTCTCCTTTAAACTTGGCCTTTGTTTATAACCTTGACATTTGTAGATACTTGCTCTTTTAAAGTTAGTTTTTTCTTTGACTTTAATATCTTAAACAAGAACCTTGTAAACATAAGGTTAATTCATACATTAACTCTGTAGCCTTGCCGACTTTCACGGGAACGGTCTACTATCAAACTCTTCGAATAAACCTTGACAATATTTATCCGTTTTCTGTAATATAATCTTCAAATGTAATTTTACCTCACAGGAGTTTCTGTTCTGAAGCGCGCTCTCTCTCCACACAGCTGATTCCTGTCAGACCTCAGTTGAAGTGCAAGGCTTCCAGCTGGAGAGCTCGTAACCTAGCAACCAACCGATTGCAAGACTAGAACTGTAACTAACCTTCAGGACTCACAGCGGCCATCTTGGATCTTCTCTTCTTGATTCTTCCTTTGAAATAAGCGCAAGATTACTCTGCAAACCTTCTTCCAGTTTGGGCTTTGCTTTCTCCACTGAGGATATCTCTTTGCTTTTCTCATGCACTTCTTTGATTTGACTTGGCAAGTTTGTGTGGTCATGACACGCGTTCTCCCACCGAAAAGGTTTATGATTTAAAAATTCAGGTGGAGGGAGACATGGATAAGTGTGGTATTTTGGGATGAACTTACTAGTGATATCCTATTGGCCGAAAGAGACTGGCCACCTGAGCATGTCCGTAAGCTCCTGCATGGGGTGGATGTAATTTTGCCTTCTTTCTCTGATCTTGTTCAGGAACCAGAAAAAGAAGCCTATGCTGCTGAATGGGCTTTAGCACAGGCACCTGTGTTATATTGGAATCATGTAGGTTGGGACAAGGAGTCTCCTTGTCATGCTATTCCTGTTAGGTCTACACCCCAACCGCAGCCACAATATCCTGTAAAACATGAAGCAAAAACTCTAGTGAGGGAGATCCTCACCCAACTTGAGTACTAGGGTGTAATTGAGCCATGTACATCTGCAATGAATAATCAGTTATTCCACTTTGTGAAGCCAGACCATTCATACAGAATAGTCATTGATCATAGACATTTAAATAGTCATACACACACATATGCTATACAAAATTCATATAGCACAACACTAATAAGCAACATAGTGCATAAAAAATATAAAACAACATTAGACATATATAATGGCTTTTTCTGCCAGAACTTAGCACACGAAAGTCGGGAACTGAGAGCATTCTCATTAGGTTCTCAGAAACACTTTTGTCATTTACCTCAAAGCTATAAAAACAGCCCGGGGCTATTTTCAGCCCGTGTAACATCAATATTGCATGATATTGATTCTGAGGCGTTATCCTATGTGGATGACATATATCTCACAGACGACCTCAACATTCATCTTGCAAGGGTTGATCTGATCATTTTGGGATTTGCAGACCTCGGTTACAAATTCAACTTTAAGAAAAGCAAGATCGCCTTTCTCAGCGTATTATTCCTGGTTTATGAGCTATCAAACGAGGGAAAGAGCCTGGCCCGCACTTTCTAGAAAAATTTGCTCAACTGCACCCTCCTAACACACTTAAGAAATTGCAGTCATTACTAGGTTTCTTTAATTTTGGCAGAACATACATTCCAGATTATGCACAACCTATTAAGCCACTTTATGACTTGGTTCAGCCTCATTTTTCTAGCAGACACTGGACAATTGAACACACATGCATCCTTAGGGAAATGCAACAGGACATGCTAGAAGCTAAACATTTACACACAGGTGATAATAAAAAAAGTTTGGTCATCAGAATAATTGCTGGTGCCATTAGATTTACCTATGTCACCTTCAATGAGGGTGACACGGTACCAATAGCATATAAATCACATTTATACTCCAATGCAGAACAGCGTTTTGCACCTACAGAAAAGATTCTGACGGCAGTTCAGTTGGCCGTCATAAAAGAGAAGCCACTTGCCCAGGGGAAACGTATTATTGTTGTCTCCCCGGTGCCGGCCTTAGAGGCTGTCACCAAAGCAAGCGTTCCTAACGCTAAAGCATTACATCCACGTTGGATTCAATGGACAATGTCTCTGACCGCCACTGATGTCGATTTCATTTTTGATCCAAAACTTCAGACACAAGAGTTTCTCCAGTACGAACAAGAGTACCCTGCTCCTCTAAATATCTTGCCACTAGACAGATACCATACTGCCATATACACTGACGGTTCAGCACAACCAGCTGTAGGTACTAAACATCAATACTCCGCAGCTTGCGCAGCCGTGAGCGGAGTGATGGAAGATGGAGTCTTCCACCCACCCAAAACCTACACGCAGACCTTAGGGGACTGCAAATCCAAGTTGGCTGAACTTAAAGCTCTTATACTAGTGCTCGAACATACAGAGCCAGGAAGCCTGACTTTAATAGTCTGCGACTCATATTACTGCGTTCAGTCATACAATGATAATCTCAATCATTGGAAGCTGAACAGGTTTAGAGACTCTAAAGGGAACACCATTAAACACAAAATATTGTGGGGGAGGGTGGCTGATCTTAAGTATAAGCTACCGTGTGTCCATGTAGTACATACATTGGGCCACCAACGTGTAGGAGTACACACTACTGGCAATATATTGGCTAATGAAGCAGCCAAAGCAGCAGTAGCTACGGCTTCTGTGGCTGCACTGACTCGAGATTGGACAATGAAATACTGACTGCCGTGAAAGCTTTGGCTGCAGGCAAGCCCCTTCCGAAGGGATGCCCTACAAACTATACTTACCATATCAGTGCACAGAATGTTGCCTATGCAACAATTCCTGGGGTTGGAGATCGAGTGATCCCCAACGAAGACCAAAGATTAGATCTAATAAAAGCAGCTCATGAGGGTGTTGCTTCTGCACATGTTGGTATATCGGCCACGATAACACACTTACAGTAATGCCTCTGGTGGCCTGGTCTATGCAGACAAACAAAAAAATATGTCCTTTGCTATGACATTTGTCAGCAAATAGAGGGCTCTAATATTAAATGCCCACCGCAGACATCCCTCTTAGTGTCCAACAGGCCACTACAGTGTGTGTACCTGGACCATTGTGGTCCCTTACAGCCTGATGGTGCATACAAATACATCTTAGTCGCTGTAGATTCTTGTTCTAGATTCCTGTGGGTATGGCCACAGCGGTCGGCTGACGCTGAGACTGTTATAAAAGACTTGCTGATCTTTATCGGTACATGTGCGGTTGCAGCATTCCATTCGGGCTAGGGCCCTGCATTTGCCTCTAAGGCATTCAGGGATACCATGGGGACGATAGGTGTTGAACTCCATTACTCCTCACCATACCATCCAGAGGGAAATTCGGTCGTGGAGAGGCGGAATCATGATCTAAAGCATTCCTTAACAGCTCGAGTATTAGGTTCAGGCCGCAGTTGGTTACATCACCTATATGGGGTCCAGAGAGCACTGAATAATCTGCCAAGATGGTCCTTGGGGGGACGAACTCCATATGAGGTTCTCTTTGGGATACCTATGTTTGTCCCAGATCTTCATGCCTCTGGGATGGTGGCAGCAGAAACACCATTTGACATAAATAAACGTCTCACTGTTTTACAGAAGCTTCAGCAATTTTGTGATGATAAATCATCTGCAAGTGCTGCCACCTTAGGAATAAGGGATTTAGCAAAAACGCCGACCGGCTGGATTCCTAAAGTTGGGGATCTGGTTTGTGAGAAGATCGCTGTGAAGAAGGAATTCGGTCCATCGTACAGAGCACCTATACCGGTCTTGGGAATTCAAGGTACCAGGACTGTCATCTTATCCCCGCTGTCTGGCTCTCGAACGAACAGATTTCTCTCCATCAATGACATCAAATTACACCATGTGGCCGATCCTTCACAGTAGACCAAGAGGTCCCTTGGGTGGTTTCCCATCCCCTCTCACTACCCAACAGTACATACATCTACATAGTAGGATGAACAACACCACTATGGACTATGCAACAATGTCCAACGCTGTTCCAGATACCTCCTTGACCATGGGGAGGGCAGAAAATGAACTCTTCCTAGTTCCTGTCACCACTTCAGTGACCACTCCTGTCCAAGGTTTGGCTGTTTTTTACACAAACACATCACAGACTAATGACACCGTCTACCAAGAGCCTCCACGTGAAGTGGACCAAAGTACAGATAGTGCATCAGCTCCTGTGTTTGCAGAGACTGCCTCTGGCTATTTCATGGACATTGATGACTTTTCTTCAGACTCATCCACTACTGTGATTGACAATGTTTCAACAAGAAGTAAGCTGTTTCAATGGCTTAAAAAGAACTATTTAATATACCCAATGGAACTATTTATAGTTCTGTTTGACATTTTTTACATTATTTTTATGGATTGGTTTTGTGGCTGTTTTCTTTTTGCTCATAAATGGTTACTATATTCCTGATTGCTCCTCTGTTGAGCTTGTTGATGAAGTTTTAACTCCATATCATTCCTCACATAAGGTCCAAAGAGACTTTTCCCCTGTAAATGTTACAGCAATACCGATTTCTGCTGGGAGTGTGTGGGACAAAGTTCCATTTGATATATACGGGCCTACAGAAATTATTCAAATACCATACGTGTTCAAAATTTCTATGGAAGATGTAATTACACCTGATGTTGTCTCTGATGATTGGGATGTGCAAACAGTTGATTCCATACTAACTGAAATGAAGAACTATTCTGCATTTGAAAGTGATGATGTATATGAACATACAATGAATTATGGGGAAATGTTCTGCTATAATAATTTCGGACATTACTACCTACACCGTGCCACCGTGCCACTAGATACAGGCCACTGTTAAACTACACACAGTGGGCACACTGTTCCACGCCACCAAGTCCAAAATACTATAGTGATAAATTTACATATTTTTCTGGGCATGATACAAAAAAAGCAGAGTCGTATTATTTTAAAATACCTCCAGCACAAATTAGAAAATTTTTGCTAACTGACACAAAACTGATTTATTCAGATCCCTTTGTTTCCCGGCTCGCAGTTGAAGGTTACGAATACTGGAAGAGCACTATTGACTTGAAAAGTATATGGGGAACACAAGATTGGCAGATACAGGGTAGGGAAACTTTATTTCGAGCATGCCTGATTCCTGTGTCTTAAATGACACTATTCAGCAGACATCCTGTCTGGGGTTAGCCAAAATTAAAGACATGAACATGCCCAGTATCGCCACTCCGGCAAGGTTTAAAGATTGGCAATATTTCCGTTATATCACCGGGGAAAAGTTGGATGCAATGGTCAAGGCTGGTACCTATAATTTTTCACTTTCCAGTCCCGGCAGGTGGTTAATGTGGCCCACTGACACTAATGAGTGTCAAATGCATTTTTTGAACTCTAAAGGTTCTTTTTCAATTAACAGGCCAGACCCTTGCTTTGTATCGGGTCAACATACAGGTATAGTTACGACATACAGTGTGGGTAAACTGTGCCAGCAATGGGTACAGACCAACACGTTAGCCACAGTTAAACACCTAAACACTCTTTCTGAAGATGTAGACTTGCAGGATTTTCTGCTGGGTCCTAGAAAACAGTGCTTGAAAAGGTTTCTATATGCTATGTACAATGAAATTTGGAAACTTTCACAGATTGAGGCTGCTGCATGTTTAAGGCAATTGGATAAGGAAAATTTAGAAAAGGCTTTAGCGGTTGTCGACAACGGCATGAATACTCTGTCCAACAGAATTTATTCACCATCAAATATAGTGTTGTCTGCTATTGATATCACTCAGACAGAATTGTCCCGGTTATATCCTGGGCAAACACAGCTACGTTCCATCATTCAGCTGGGTTGGACTTTACAGACACTGAAAAATGGCCGCGTTACATGGAAGTATATTAACGGGAGTGGATTCTTCACTGCTTTTAATTTTTCCAGAGAACAACAGACAGTGGCTAAAAGGGAGGCTAGTTTCACCATGCTTCACGTAGAAAAATTAGATAAGTTGCCCTTCACGGTAGCAGAGAGTCCTTCAACTATTTGGCTCTTACATGGCATAATTAATTTACCCATTTCGACCTTTAGTTTCTCAAGCTGCCTGAAACATCTTGCAGTGGGAAGGTACGAGCAGCTAGGAGATAGCTATATTAAGGAAGAGTGGGAGTTGCCCTTTGACTATAAATGTCGGAACAGCGAAACATAGGTCTTTCTTAGCGGTAGCGAATGTGAGACTGCTGTTAGTCATTCCATGATATGTAAGCAGGTGCCCCTTCAGGGTCTCTGCAATGCGGGGGTCGCGAACTTGGCCTGTTTGCTGAAGGGTACTCCCGTCCCTTTGAGTCCCCTGGTATTTCATGTACTTTCCAATGGAAGTTGTGGTACTGAACGATCAAAGTTGTTGCGGCTTGCGACCAGGAATTGCCTACGCAATCTCGGTTTTTAAGGTCGTTACGTGTTGTGGACATGTTTTTCTCCCCCCCCCACACGAGAGATAAAAGTATCTGACATGTGGCCCCACAGAGATACTATTAATGTGAACTATGACAAGCTGAGCAGGGTAAAGGCGCTATTGTTTCAAAAACAGGTCGCCTTGACATCCGCAAAGGAGATGTATGCTCTCCAGATTGCGAGATCATCAGCCGAGATAAAATCCCTATTAAATACCAACTTCCCCAAGCACTTTGGAGAACTGGTATCCAGAATATTCAATGCTTCAAGCACCACTGGGATTGTTCATTTCTTTAAGGCTGTCAGGTCTGGTGTCGTGTCCATCTTCCAGACTGTCTTCGGAGTCATCCCGTCAGCCATCCACTCGCTCTTTTCAAGTGTGTTTGGTGGCTTTCCAATTATTTTGGCTTTGATTGGCGGACTACTACTGCTATTTCTTCTGATTCGTAGTGGTTGTTTCTTTCTAATTATGAAGAGCAATTGGAACGCTCCCACCAACTCCACACATGGTTCGCATCTTCAGTGCACCCTTGCTGGTGTAACTGGAGCATGACTGGTCATTGTCATTTCGGCCCCTTCTCAGGTGCGTACAACCAGTTTTCCGCTGCATATGGTGCCTCTTTGAACATCTGCCTATGGCCTGTCTTGCTGTTGCACCGACATCTCCTGTGGACCACGAACTGCTGATGTCCCCGATGAGGGTTCATACACGGTCATGCCCCTTGATACTGAGGTTGCTCCGCGAGGCCACCTATGAGCCTTCCGTTTTGAGATCTACCATGGACGATGGCACTGCAACAAATGACTTTACACCAGAAAGTACTGCTCACTACTGCTCTGTGGATCCGTTTGTCCACCCAGCACTCGACTTATCAGATGATGTTGACTCATTTTTGAGGTCCTTGGTTGGTGACTTTGATGACACTCTTCAAGATCATGCGTACAGCAAATAATTTGATAAATTGACTTGCCATTCCCGATTAAAAATTATGCATTTAAATTGATTCGCTTTGGCACGCTGCGCTTGTCATGGTTGACATTAACATCTCTGAATGTATTTTAACTGTTTTTATTCATTTTTTAACACATTTTAATGATTTTGTAGCTAGTTTTTATGCTTTTAGCTTTTTTTAGTTCAGAGCAATTTTAGCATTTGGGTTCCTGTACCTTCGTCATACCTGTTACAGCAATGGGGAGGGTGTAGTGAATCCTAGTCTGTTTTTAATAGGATAACAGGAGGTAGCTTGGCCTCTGGCTTGCAGACTCGTGCCCCGTCACCTAGTGACTTTTAACCTACTTAGCTTGCTCTGTCTTAGCGTATTTAATTATTTAACTCTTCTAAGATGGCTGCCTTGTTTATAGTTAGGCCACTTGTTATGCTTTGCATTATCAGTGCCACCGCGCTAAGGTGTCAAAATCAAGCAACAAAGACAAACAAACAGTAGGTGTTCACAGAGATTTTCCCTCTCTATACTTTCGAGGGATTGTTTATATTAATTGCCGTCACAAGCATGTCTGTTATCTATTGTTTGGGAACACACCTACGTCAGGGGTCCTGGTAGATCTGTATAAATACATCGCACATTAGACAGATAATCAGAGGGATTCCGACCAGAGGGCATCGCCACCATCGCTGATATCGATGCTGCACATAGTCTTGACGCTGACCCAGTCTTCGTGTCCCTACAGAGTCTGAGATAGAGACCTCATTCCACGGTAACGAGGGTTGGGAGCTCTTCTCGTGGACATTGCATTGGCAGATTAGGTTTAGCAAACCCAGCTCTCCTTTAGGTAGGAGGTTAGGCCTCTCATATTAGGGTATTAGGGCATATTACATCTCGTATGTCTTTTTTATGCATTGCAAGATGGTGGGGGTCTTTGTAATAACGACTCTTGTCTTCACAATTCTGTTTCTTGCATTATTCATTATCCTAATCATTGCAGCCCATGCGACATATCACAAACTGCAGTTGTGTTAAATAAAAACTATTGAAACTTTACTGCATCTTTGTCATTGCCTGTGTTTGTATGAGACATGATACATCTGTGAGAAAGGGGTAATCTCCGTTTAACCACAACACTCCCTGAGATGTCCTATTCTCAAGTGCATGCGTAAAGGCTGCCACAAATCACCTTTTACTATTGTGTTTCTGGTGAGATGCTGCTAGTGAGCCGGTAAGGTTGGGACAACAGTTGCGAATTGTTGTAGGATAGGCATAGTCACCTACAAACAAAAGTACTGTCATCCTTTAACCAGCAGTCTTGCTTAAAGCAAGAGTTCAAACTCTGACACTATATGCAAGTCAGTCTTGACCCTCCTCCTAGGGGAATAGTCCACCCTAAACTTCCTTGAACCGGAAGACAAGTGACCCACACCTGGGAATACTCATCCCACTTAAGGCATCACACTGAAGTATACAACACATGATGAATGGAATCCTTGAAATAATCATAGTCAGTGGTAATTATGAGGGCTGCATCCCAGCTCAATGTTATATTGCACACCACGCCCACCTTAGTTTGGGCTTAACCATGTGCAAATCAGCCTTCACCCTGCTCTAGTGGGAAAAGGTGACTGTCATGCAATGCTACTTGGGTAGTAGTAGTGGGGCTTGCTTATAGAGGGCACTAACTGCAGCCAAAGAGTGTGACAGAGTGATCAAACAGTCAGTACAGCACAGCCAAAGGGGAAACACAGCATGTTCAAGGGTTTCAAGAATAAGATTAAAAAACAGAAGGATCTGAGAGAGGGAATGGAGAGTACAATTATATGTCAGTGCAATATGTCCTTGAAAAAAGCTTTAAATATACCAGTCGTATAATAGGGTATAGAAAAATGAGCGAAATAAAAAAGATCATATTTATATTGCACATTTGAGAAGGGATGCTAGAACGTAGCCAATTATACATTTGGCACAGTTCAAATATAACACTTAGCTCTTTGAAAGTGAAGATATCTCAGCAGTTGGCCTGTCACTCCATGATCCTGGGGCAAACATCCTTCTAGCAATGTACCAGGCCACCGAATGATGTCTATAATGCAATCTCCACCATCTGTGTCACTACCTGGTGCACAGGCAACAACCTTCCATTGGAAATCAGTCCCCCTTCTTTGCTGGTGCCTCTTGGACATTTCATGGAAATGCTTTGACTGGTGGGACAATTAAGATCTCAGCAGGAAAACATTCATCTGTTTTGTATTGCAAGTAAATGTAACATTTTGGCTTGATCTCAAAGTCTATTCTAAACTATCATAGAAAATTAGCTGTTGTCCAGTTGTGACCTTTCAAATTCCCACTTAACTTCAATGTATTTCAATAACTTTAAAATGCTGGTTTGGGCCTTTCTAATAAGAGAAACCTTTAAAATGAGTGTAAAATGCCACTCAGGTGCTCCAGGCAGATATCTTCTGACCAGAAGTTTGCATGATCTTTTTTACAGAAAGGAAACAACTCTCATCTTTTGCCTCAGTTCCTCACAACTTATCTCCTTTCCACCAATGCTGAGGTAATAGGAGGAAGATCCGGAGACAGAAGAGTGACTGAGTGAGCCAGTAGATCAAGGAATCCTTGTCTACCACTCGTACAATGCTTTATCTCTATCCACCACCCCATTTTTCTCAGGGAGTAAGGCTTTGCTCTGACAGGTCATGTAGGCACAGGATGGTCTGTCAGTTGGGGTTGGCATCTTTATTTAAAGCAAAATATGGACTTTAAGCACCTTAAATGGGGAATAGGGAAAATTTGACATTACTTGCCAGCAGCCAATTAGACATACAATACATGTCATCGCATGTTTCAGAGCACGCTATCACACTAGGTATCCTGAAGTTGAGCAGTTATGAGGACCTTGGATCACAGTGTGGAGAGGGGATGTCTTTAGCTTCATGCAGAACTCCGAAATTGAAGAAGAAGCACAGATGTGATGAATGTTCCATGGTTTGTGTGATGTAAGTGAAGACTCTAACTCTAGCTTTGCTTCTGTGTATGTATGGGATTTGTGCTAGTAAGAGTTCAACTGAGCCGAGGTGTTGAGATGGTTGGTGAAACAAGATGCAATTGTTCAGGTAGTCTGGGTTTGTGTTGTGTTGTGCTTTCAGTCTGTGGGTGAGGAGTTTGAATTGGGTTTGTTTGTGAAGCAGGAGCCAATGGAGTTCCCTGAGGTGTGGAGGGATGTGTACAGGATGGGTGCAACAATCATTTTTGGTGCCCCCCCCATGAGCACCTTCTCTACTGATTTCCACACTAGTACCCTTTAACAGGGACCCTAATTTTTCAGTAGCCCCTCCCTCACATGCATTTTATTTGATCTATAGTGCTGCTCATACCAGTGTGCATTCAGAACACTTTACATCTCACACACACACACACACACGACTATTGAATCATACATGCATATCAGGATATATATAGGAAATGCTACATAAGGCAATATGGATTGTTGGACAAGTTATAGTAATTATATGTCATCAATACCAGTAGACAGTATACTTTAAGAGTGTTTGATCTGGAGAAGCTCAAACTCAGGATTTCAAATCTAACACAGTTGATGGGGTTGGCCTTACTATTAAGAAGGCACTTCTATCCAAACTAACCCTTCTTAGCAACTTCAGGATAACAAAAGACAGGGGAGAAAACCCTAATGTTCTAACCTATACTTTGCAGTTTATATGTGCCTCTTTGATGACAGTTCATAGGTCACTGAGCTCTTTTAGGATTGTAACTTAGGAACTGCAAGTAAAAAAAAAAAAGGATCTTGTTGACAAAAGTAGTAATCCACTGAGCTATCCTCACAAAATACAAGTCTGTAATCTGCATAGTACATGTCCCTTGTAGCAGGCACAGTAGCACTCTGAACTACTTTAAGATGAGTCAAACTTCCACTAGATAGGCAACGTGGCAGAGACCTAGATGGTGTAGAATGCTCATCTTGGAGCTCTTCCCAAGGATCACCACTCTGGCCTAATATCCTGCTTGTGTATGACCCTCCAGTGAACCTCGCCTGCCCTGGGAAAGCCATGGGAACTGTGAGGTGCTGCTAGTGGAGGAGAAAGTGGAACAAGGCAGCAATGGGGCTACCAGCGCAAAGGGCCTGATTCTCACCAAGAATTGGTGAATTCGGGGAAATTGAGCAGTGCAGAGGGAAGGCGCTGCAAGCCTTACAGAGAGAGCTGATGGTGGAGAGAGATGGGGTTTGAAATCTCCCGGGGGTTTTCACACCTGTTCAGGACTCCTATTGGAGCACAGCCTACAACACTGGAGGTGAGGCTGCCCAGCTGTCAGACAGCAGACGACGATAAAATGCGGGCCTCCTGGGATTGGATGAGTGAAGGTCCTTGCCCACTGAGAGGCTGGCAGCAGAACAGTTCCTCCAGGTGGCAGGCTGGGCATGAGAGGACTGCAACCCTCACATACAAGGGAGTGGAGGCTTGTGGACTGCAAGGAGGCCTCACAAAGAGGAAATGTGTTTTGCCACCTTTACTTCAGTGAATCCCTGAGATGGCTGTATGCAAGAACGTGCCCCTGCGGACCACTGTGGTCCATTCGGAGGATCGTTCCTGTGGCTCAGAGCATATGAGAGAATGTGCTGAGGTCTGGTGCTTCGCAGACATAACTGAGGTCAGCTGAATGCAACAATGGCACTTCATCAAAGAAGTAGGGAATGGCCTGAGAGTCAGAGTATCCGTAGTGCTGCACGAACATTCACGGCTCCAGAAGTGAGCCACACAAATGAGCATTAAGAGGGTGGTAAAGAACCAGGTGGGGCGATGAGGACTAAGGAAATCCTTCTGAAAACATGATAAAACACAGGCTTCACAAGAGCCCTAAATCGAAAGGGCATCAAACCCAGTCTCAGCATGGTGAGATGGGGGTGGAATGCTCACACCTAAGTCGATGACTGATGCTTTGCCAAATGAAGACGAACACCTTTGGAAGGTCCTGGGGGATATTAAGGACATTAAATCCTCCTTGGATATCTAGATCTATGGGATATCCCTGGATCTGGGACTGCTCAGGATGGACCATCAGAAGCTGGCCTTTAGGGACACAGAGGTTGAAGACGCGATGTTCTTAGTGACCCCAGATCTTGGCAAAATGAGGGCCCAGTTGATTGAGTTGACTTCTACAGTGGAGTGGCTTAAAAAATGAGCAGAGGGTGTAGAGGGCCAATCACACGGCAATAATAGGTCAAAGACCTGTCTGAGAGGATAGAGGGGCAATCAGCAGAACTTTATGTGGAACAATGTCTCATAGTCAATGTATACAATGGAGCCACCCTCAGTCCTTTTCTCGAAGCATGTTCAGAGATGCCACCCAGCCTCAGGGGCACTGCCAAGTGTGGTTGTGGCAAGCCTGCTGAACTTTAGACTCTGTGACCAATTCTATAGATGGCCTGGTTGCATGGCCATTGGAGAGTGGATGGTAAAAAGTTCCACCTCTTCCCTGACTTCTTGCTGCTGGTCCAGAAGAGGTGTAGTTTGTTTCTGGTAGTGAAAGCAAATCTAAACAATTGGGAAAGAGTTGGGCAAAAGAGAGATAAAAGGTATAAGACCCCCAGCTTAGGAGGTGCCCCTCTTCCTCACAGGCAAGAGCAGAATGGGCTAAAGTAGTGAAGGCAGTGGTGACAATAACATAATCGCAGGACTCCGTTGTGATGGACAGCTAATGGCCCTCTCGTGCTATGTTGGACTTGGAGGTGGACTCTGCTCTGGATCCTTTTGGGTCGGGGCCAGAGATGTTAGCTGATGGCATTATCTGAACTGGCCTAACCAGCCCACAAAGTGCTGCCAAGCCTGGGGACACCCAGAGATGGTGGGATTGCAGACTATGTAGAGGCAAGGCTGATATAAGGACTGGTACGTGTGGACCAGAGAGGGGATCATGGGCATGGACCACCATTGGAAGGTTACCGACACACCATCACCACACCCTATCAAAGTGTCCTCTGCATGTGATACATAGCTGTTCTAAACATTTTTCAAAGTTGCAGTTGGTTTTAGAGTTTGTAGGGAGTAGGGCAACAGACCTTCCTGAGTTGTGTGATATGCATGATGTTGCATATAGAATGAAAATGTGGTTTGGGGGTTTTCATGACAGCTTGAGGATGGATAAATTAACAGGCAGAACCCATGTAACCGGGATGTTGAGGAAGACGCGGGCGGATGGAAAGGAGAGGTGGGAAAGGGCGCGTGACCCAGGACTACACAATGGGGGGGGGAAGGAGGATGTATCCCTGATCACCTTACAGTCCTCTCCTGGAACGTGAATGGCCTTGGAGAAAAGATCACAAGAGGGGTGGTAGACCAGTAAATAAAACACATTACCCCTGGCAAGGAAGAACCCCCCCCGCTTCCTGGTCACAAGGGCATGGGTGGACCCAGATGGAGATGGTGCTCAGGATTCATGGTATCGGGGCGCATAAGGTTATATGCTCATTAAAGTCTATGCTCTACCTCGGCCGCAACAGGTGATGGACAAAGTAGCTATGAACAAAAGAAGAGGGACCGGGAGTGTTGATGGTCCAGTGTACAATCTCCCAACAATAATCACTAAATAAAGGTACACTGTTCCAAAAGACAAAATTAGAGGTGAAAAACCTCTTCCAGCTTCCGGGTGGCTGTCTCCGAGGGTAGGTCCAACAAGCAGGACCGGTGATCTACGATTTAGTGGCACCCCGAGTCCCAGAGACGCACTACCCATGGCACCTGTTCTCGAGTAGGGGGTGGGTACCTGTATCACCAGTTAACTTAAGTAAGTGACCGGTCTCCTTGTATCTTGATTGATGATACGCACTTTAAAGAGGTCTGTTTATCTAGTTATGTAGGTCCTGATGAAGCGTCAATGGATCCGGATGAACCAATAGATGCGAAACATGTCGACCATAACATAGAGGTTCTTTTAAATGTTTAGGACGCTCTACAACATTTATCAACTTTTTTAAAGGTTTTTGAGCATAATCCTCAACCTAACTTTCAAATTTTTGTTTTTAACCTTGGTCTTCATCCTTGTTACATTAGACTGATTAAATGATGGTGTTTAACGGATGAATAACCAATTTTAACCTCTTTTTTGTTTTTGGTGGTGACTCACAGTATCCACACTTTGCATAGTTGAACTTATCAGTCACTATCACACAAATCCGGCTGAGAGACCCCACTTCGGGGTGCCCACTAGGCATTGCAGAGCCGGCCTAGTGAGGAGCAATTCCCGATGATGATGCTAGTCATCCAGAGTGATGCTTAAGGGTTCTCGCTCCTGAGATTACAGGTCTCCCTTTTTTCACCTCTAATTTTGTCTTTTGGAACAGTGTACCTTTATTTAGTGATGGGCAAAGTAGGACACATACTGTTAAAGACAATGGTCCATACGATCCCACTGATGGGGAGGTGGCTGGAATTAATTACTGCTCCGGAGCACAAATAGGTCACAGCGTGGATGGCGCAGACAGGCCCCATCAACACATTTGTCCAAATTCACTTGGGCACTGGGGCTAACAGATGTCTGGAGAATTATGTATCTCACTGACATAGCTTATTCTTACTATTCTGGGGCCCATTGGATATTCTTGTGAATAGGCTCCTTTTTTATCCTGAAGGGAATGATGCCCCCTATTGACAGGGCAGAGCACTTGGCAAGGGGAATTCCTGATCCCTAACCACTACTGACAGCTTTGGGAGCTCCTGGGTGATCAGCTAGCCCTCACTGGGGCCTCATTGCCTGGGAACTGGAAGATCCAGCCATGGTAACACAGATCCAAGCAGGTAAGACGTCATTACCTCGTGGTACAGCACAAGATTTTTAAAGTTGGAGACTAGACTGGGCACTTGGTGGCAAGGAGTCACAGGGAGGAGGGACCAGATGTGTGGTTGAGATATCCATCGACAATGCAGGGGATAAACTTTTTGAGGGGGCTGGCGCTCCCACAACTAGACTGATGTGGAGAACGCACATGACTCAAGCCTTTGGCCTTACCTCTCTGCAGTGTAAAAACAATTCAGCTTCGGCCCTCCCTTCTACAGCTGGGTGACAACCCTGTTTGCACAGCCCAAGGTAGCAGTGAAGATAAATGGGGTGACTTCAAAGCTGGACGGAGAACCAAAGAGGGCTTCCCACTATCCCCTCTGTGGTTCATTCCGTGTATAGAACCTTTGGCTTGTTCAGAAAGGGTAATGGGGATTGATGGTGGCCAAGAGCCATAGCAGGCAGAAAGATTATCCTTGTTCGCAAATGCTGTTTGATTATATATCAAGGAACCTGAAGTGACTTTACATCCTCTGCTGGATAGGGTGGAGGATTTCAGAGACTACTCCAGCCACAGGGTAAAATGGGACAAGACAGTTCCCTTTAAGACAGGGAAGAAGGACTGGGACATGCAAGACCCCCTGTGAGTGACATCTGAGGGTTTTAGATATATATATATATATATATTTATATATATATATATATATATATATATATATATATATATATATATATATATATATATATATATTGCCAAGGCCTGGAACATTTCTGGATTGGGGGGAATCCTAGAGATGCAGCTGGAACACTTGCACAAATATGTGGCCAGGTGGAGGAAACTCCCCCTGATAGTACTTGGTAGAGTTGCCATTGTAAAGATAAGTACCCTCCCAAACTCTTATATGTCCTGCAGAACACAGCATTCCCAATACCCAAAAGATTTTAGCACACTGGATAGGGAGGTTCGCCAACTATAGTAAGATAAGGTATTGCCCTCCCATACTTTAGGGCTTACTACTTGGCCACACAGGTACAGGTAATAAATGATTGGGCATATGGCCCGAAGGAAGACCATGTGGTGCACCTGGGCGGGTGTTCCATGGCATACGCTGGAAAATATTCAGTGATATAGCAATATTGGTTGGTTTATTGTAATAACTAGATGACATGTTAGAGGAAGAGATTCTATAATATTTTTCAGCAGCAGCTGGGCTGGTCTAGTGATATATTTTATGGTTCAGGATGGGAATGCTCAAGCTGACAAGAGCATGGTATGTCCAGGTGATGTTTTATGGTTTGTCAACAGAAATGTATCTTACTGAGAAGATCAGGTCCAGGTGGTGTCTGTTGGTGTAGGTGGGTCCAGTGACATGGTGGGTGAGGCCATGCTTTCAAAGGTTCTCTGGCAGGGTTACTGAGTTGGAGTTGGTGAGATCTTCTAAGTGAAAAATCAGGTTTCCTGGGAGGATGAAGGTGCTGGAGTCGATAACGAGAATCGTAAGTCTGTAATGTTGGTGGCAAAGTTAGTGCTGGGTCCTTGTTGTCTGTATACAAGGGTCCCACAGACAATGAATTAGACTGTGATTCAGTGCTTGAAGATGAGGTGCTCCATGTAGCTGGTAGTGGCTTCTGTTGAGGTGGTGAAGGTGTCTTTGAAGACAATGGGGACTCTGCCTCCAAGTTTATGCTGGTGGTCTTGTCTAGTGTTCTTGTAGCCAACGGGGGTCGTTGTGGCAATGTCTGGTTTTGAATTTGGGTCCAGCTATGATTCTGTGATGAAGCACAGATCTGGGGTGCAACTGTGCAGCTGGTCTCCAATCTCTGTGTGTGTTTCATGAGCAAGTAGGTGTTGAGGAGCATACATGGGAGATTGAAAAGGTTTGCAGGTGGAGGTTGGTTAGTGAGGACAGGTGGCGTGTTGGCTGATGTTGGTGAGAGTGTTGAGTGACGGAGGAAGCCAAGAATCTTCTGTGTGCAGTGGCACCATGCAGCAGCAGTATGGTGGGCAGAGTTTAAGGTTTGGAGAGTTATGGTGGGGTAGCGGACAGAGGACTAGGGGTCCTGGTGCAGGCCACCATCTAGGCACTGATGTGTGTAGACCAGTTTGCTTTTGCTGTGCCCGTTGCCTGTATCTGCACTGAAGCCACCATTAAGAAGGTCAAAGGAGGTGGAGTGGAGAGAGGGAGACTGGTGAAAAGCAGAGGGAGGAGTTGGTAAGCCATTAGGTAGGCTCAGGAAGGAATATGGGGGCTGAAGTGGCCCGAAAAGGAGCAAGTAGACAATTAGAAAATGGTCTTGCAAGGAAAGAAAACTAGCATAAAACCAAGTTGAAAGTAGCTGAAGTCAGATAAAAGAGTAAAACAAGTAAGGCAGAGAGAAAGCACAAAAATAGACATCGATGGGAGTAAACAATGGCAAACAGGTGGTGAACAGGGGCAAACCAAATGGTGGCCAGACAAAAGAAAACAGACAATCATAGAGTGAACAATGGCAGAACAAACAGTTACAAAAGCAAACAAAAGGAGGCCATGTCTGAGTCAAATAGTTGCAAAATACACAGTGGCAAAGACTGACAAAAGTGTGGCAGAACGAACAATGGCAGAAGGAGCAAAAGGAAAACAAACTGGCAAAGGCCAACAATAAAAATGCAAAAGTAGATAAATGTGATTGAGAGGGCAAGGCTCTGAACGTACATTTGGTCACAATCTTGTAGTAGCACTGTCATTTATAGGTAATACTCATTTTATCAGTGTGCCATGAATATGTTGAGTTAGCCACATGACTTTCAAGTTGAACACCAATTATTACAGTAGGAAAATTAGCTTTCTAAGCATATTTAACTGAATTGCTGTAGTGTTCTTGGCCCAAACTGGGGGTTATCACAGTGTGATGTCATGTAATAGAACCTCTATATGTAAGACAGTTCGCAAAACAGTTGTTGCCTGCTATACAGTGTTGCTGGTATGGCAGCTCTGTAGGAAATGAACGTGAGGGATATCTTGCCACAAAAACTTGCTGCATTTTCTTAAGTGGGGAAGGAATCACCACACTTTTATTGGCGATGAGCTGTTGGAGCTGCCACAGGATCCTCACATTATCCAGAGAGCCAGAAAACCAGATCTACAATCCAGGAGGGCTAATGGACTCTAACTGCAAGTCAGACAAAAATTTTTTTTTTTTTCTTTGAGCCATAGAGTAGCTGTTAGAAATGGGGTCTCTGGTTGACAGTCAGGTTACCCCCTGTTCAAGCAAGGACCCTCACTCTAGTTAGGATAAAAGAGAATCACCCTCAGCTAACCCCTGCTTACCCCCTTGGTAGCTTGGCAGAGCAGTAGGCTTAACCTCAGAGTGCTGGGCGTAAAGTATTTGTACCAACACACACAGCAACTTAATGAAAACACTACAAAATGACACAACACCAGTTTAGAAAAATAGGAAATATTTATCTAGACAAAACAAGACCAAAACGACAAAAATCCAACATACACAAGTCAAGTTATGATTTTTTTAAAGGTTTAAAATAAAAAGAGTCTTTAGGTAGTTGTAACACCACACTAGCGCTGCTAGCGTGAAAATGTACCTGGTTTGCGTCAAAAATAACCCCGCACGGGCGGTGTGCGTCGAAAGTAACCCTGCACGGCTGTGTGCGTCGAAAACAACTCGGCACGGCGGTGCGCGTTGAAAAAGCCAGCCACACGACGATCCGAAAGTCCCGCGGCGCAGGTTGCGATCTCTCAGCCTTCGTCAGCGATGCGGCGCGTCGTTTCTCCTGCTCCGGGCGTCGATTCTCCGGTCGCGTTTCCTGCGGCGTCGTTTCTCAGCTGCGGAGCCGGCGTCGCGTCGTTTTCTCAGCCGCGATCGGATTCGCGTCGATCTTTTCTCCGCACGGCGCTCGGTGCGTGTATTTTTGTCCTTAGGCTGCCAGCCTCTCCTTTCAGGGTCCCAGGAACTGGAAGGGCACCACAGAGCAGAGTAGGGGTCTCTCCAGAGACTCCAGGTGCTGGCAGGAAGAAGTCTTTGCTATCCCTGAGACTTCAATAACAGGAGGCAAGCTCTACATCAAGCCCTTGGAGATTTCTTCTTCAAGATGGAAGGCACACAAAGTCCAGTCTTTGCCCTCTTACTCTGGCAGAAGCAGCACTGCAGGAAAGCTCCACAAAGCACAGTCACAGGCAGGGCAGCACTTGTTCCTCAGCGATCAGCTCTTCTCCAGGCAGAGGTTCCTCTTGATTCCAGAAGTGTTTCTGAAGTTTGTAAGTTTGGGTGCCCTTCTTATACCCATTTTAGTCTTTGAAGTCACCTTTCTTCAAAGGGGACTCACACCTTCTTGTGAAATCCTGCCTTGCCCAGGCAAGGCCTCAGACACACACCAGGGGGTTGGAGACAGCATTGTCAGAGGCAGGCACAGTCCTTTCAGATGAGAGTGACCACTCCACCCCTCCCTCCTAGCAGAGATAGCTAATCAGGAAATGCAGATCACACCCCAGCTCCCTTTGTGTCACTGTCTGGTGTGAGGTGAAAAACAACCCAGCTGTCAAACTGACCCAGACAGGGAATCCACAAACAAGGCAAAGTCACAGAATGGTTTAAGCAAGAAAATGCTCACTTTCTAAAAGTGGCATTTCCAAACGCACAATCTCAAAATCAACTTTACTAAAAGATGTATTTTTAAATTGTGAGTTCAGGGATCCCAAACTCCACATGTCCATCTACTCTCTAGGGGAATCTACACTTTAATCATATTTAAAGGTAGCCCCCATATTATCCTATGAGAGAGACAGACCTTGCAACAGTGAAAACGAAATTGGCAGTATTTCACTGTTAGGACATATAAACCACATTACTATATGTCCTACCTTATCCATACACTGCACCCGGCCCTTGGGGCTACCTAGGGCCTACCTTAGGGGTGCCTTACAGGTAAGGAAAGGGAAGGTTTAGACCTGGCAAGTGGGTACACTTGCCAAGTCGAATTTACAGTGTAAAATTACACATACAGACACTGCAGTGGCAGGTCTGAGACATGATTACAGAGCTACTTATGTGGGTGGCACAACCAGTGCTGCAGGCCCACTAGTAGCATTTGATTTACAGGCCCTGGTACCTCTAGTGCACCTTACTAGGGACTTACTAGTAATTCAAATATGCCAATCATGGATAAACCACTTACATACAATTTAAACAGGAGAGCATATGCACTTTAGCACTGGTTAGCAGTGGTAAAGTGCTCAGAGTTGAAAAGCCAACATCAACAGGTCAGAAAAAAATAGGAGGCAGGAGGCAAAAAAGACTGGGGATGACCCTGCATAAGCAAAAGTCTAACACGACCCCCTACCAGCCTAAAGCCAGGGGAGAACAATCAATACCTTGATGTACTTCCCTGATTGGGGCGATAGAACAGGGACCCAGGCCCACAACAGCAGGGGCATGTTCCAGTTCTACGCCTTCCTGACTCCAGTTGGATCCCTCTGTCCATACTCTCAGGGCCCACTAAGCTAACCCATGGGGAACCCTTCTCCACATCTACAGACACCATCTGTGCAACACCTAACTTTACTTTGCTCACAGATGTATTGCAATGGGCAGATAGTACCACCAGGGCCAACACAGTGGTGTTGCCCACTCCACCCCCGGGGTGTGACTCTCGTCCTCCCCCCCCCAGGGGCAACTCTGTCCACCAGGACAGCAAGCCACAGTGGCCCCAGACAACTGTCAGGGATGAGAGCCCGACCTCAGGCCTCTCTAACCACTGTGACTGTGGAGAGTGGGGGGTGGTAGCCCCAGGTGCCTGGCACCCTTTGACCACTCTCTCTTCCACCAGGTCAGGGATGACAACCTGACCCTGGTCCTCCCCTCTGGGGCTCTGTACCCTCCCTGCAGAAGCGGCACCCCCAGAGTCAAAAACTGTCAGGGTGCTTGTAGAAGCAGTCCTGCACAATTCTTCCATCAGTGCAGGGATGTTAACCTGCAACTGATCCTCCAACCTGGGGTCTGTACCTTCAGGTTGGACCAGGGCCAGGGGTGAGGCTTCCCTCCCCCTGCCCTCTCTTCTGGGGTCCTGAACCACCCAACTAGGAGTGACCCCCCCAGAAGACAACATGGTAGGGGCACTGTTAGCAGTAGCCCCTTCCTCCAGGTCAGGGGGGACACCCTTAACCTGGCCTCCCAATCCAGGGTCTGTACCCACAGACTGGATCACTGCCTGGCAAACCAGGGCTTCCTGGGGGGCATACCTACCCCCCACCAGGTCAGAGTTTACCCTCTGAACCTGGTCATCCAACCCAGGGTCACCACCCTGCGGTTGAACCACTGCCTGGCACACCAGGACTTCCTTGGGAGCACACTTACCCCCCATCAGGTCAGAGTTTACCCCCTGAACCTGATCATTCAACCCAGAGTCACCACCCTGCGGTTGAACCATTGCCTGGCACACCAGGACTTCCAGGGGGGCACACTTACCCCCCTCAAGGGACACACTGTCCCGAAGGGCCACACAAGAGTCTGGCTGGCGCAGGTCTCCTGACCTCTGCCCATCTGACAGAGTCTGGATTCCCCCCAGCCCAGAAATGGTCTCACCAAGGTCATTCATGGGGGGCTCTGCTCTCAGAGCTGACCCCTGACCCTCCAGGTTCTCCACTGGGGTCCGCAACCCCCTCTCAACCCTCTGTCTGGACTTCTGCACCCCCTCACTAGGAGTGGTTCTGCCAGACACCAGAACTGGTGGGATGCTGGCTACAGCCGCCCCCCCAAGTCCTCCTGACACTGTGGGGTCTCCCTCAACAGATGGCCCTATGGTACAGGCTAGGCTCCCCTCCTGGTGTTCCCGCAGGGAACCCTCCTGGACCTGGGACCGGATCTCGGGCACCTTGGGCCTCAACCCATCCCCATTCCCTCTCCTCTGAGACTGGACATGGGGTCCCTCACCCATCCCACTACACTGGGACCTACCTGGGACACTACAATCCTTCCCTACCTCACCTGGTTGGGAACTACCTAGACCACTCCTCTCAGGAGCACCCCCAAATGCCTCTTCAGACTCTCTGGTACTCACCCAGAAGTCTGCCTCCATTGTAAGCTCCCTGGGGTCAGAGAACTCACACTCCACCTGGTGTTGGCATAGCTCTGGAAAATAAGGACTAGACATATGCTCTCCAGCAATTACATCACTCAGCCCCTCACATGAATTAACCAAAGTACCCTTCACCCAACCATCCAGTGACTCTGCTTTGACAAAGCACCCCACATCACCCTCCTGAGACTGGTGAGACAGTACCTGACTGTCCCTGACACTCAACCCACACTCTTCTGGGATGTCTTCACACTCCATAACCAGGACTTCTACCTGGGGGGAACCCCTCTCCCTGTCACTCTCACCTAGAGTCAGTAGAGTGTCCCTCCCACCAGTAGGAATATGACTCCCCATGCCAGTTCCCCAATCCACCTCAGGGACCCTGTGCATCACTGGAGCTACCTCATACCCCTGAACCTCCTGGCGTGTGTTAACTCCCTCCTTCAAGTAGGGCACCACCTCTCTGGGCATGTGCACTTCTGCAGCATCACTGGATATACAATTGTTGCTGCCACCATTCCAGCTGGACTCAGCCCTCATGACTTCCAGCTCTTTCAATTTAAGCTCGTAAGCATAAATCATTTTTTTAATCTCTAAGTTCCTCTTCCTTTCTTCCAACTCCCAATCGAGCTTTTTCAGCTCCCATTGGTACTCCCTCTCTGCCTGTCTGTCCTGTAACTCTTCAGGAGTCAGACCCTTGGGTGACACCCTGCCATCCCTCCTGGGGACCCTCCCCCCAGGCGTAACAGGTTCCTCCACTACACCACTGTGTATCCTCTGCACTTCCCCACCCATCTTCTCCTCCTCTGTGTGCCCTCCAGCCTTCTTGATTGTCACCCAAGCCCTCTGTGCCTGTTGCAGCTCCTCCTCCCTGGTGGAGCTCTCAGTGGGACAGTCAAGATCTTTAAGGAACTGTTTCAATTGAGCAACTGAGTACTCCTTCAGTTTCTCCATTTCAAACACAGCTCCAGCTGTTGCATCTCCAGATTGAGACATGATGGTCACAAGTGTAAAGTTCCAAAAGGCAGAAAAAAATAATTTCCCAATGAAGTAAAAAGAATCAGTCAAGGGATCAGCAAAATCATGGAAGTAGAATAAAAAGAGTCCTTAAGAGAAAAATCAAAAGATCACCAAACAAGTAGTATGTGGTCACGTAGTGGTCTGAGATCAAAACAGTAGTGTACACTTAATTACTGTATGTCAAGTACAAATACAAGTCCAATCCCGACCGCTGGTCACCAATGTTAGAAATGGGGTCTCTGGTTGACAGTCAGGTTACCCCCTGTTCAAGCAAGGACCCTCACTCTAGTTAGGATAAAAGAGAATCACCCTCAGCTAACCCCTGCTTACCCCCTTGGTAGCTTGGCAGAGCAGTAGGCTTAACCTCAGAGTGCTGGGCGTAAAGTATTTGTACCAACACACACAGCAACTTAATGAAAACACTACAAAATGACACAACACCAGTTTAGAAAAATAGGAAATATTTATCTAGACAAAACAAGACCAAAACGACAAAAATCCAACATACACAAGTCAAGTTATGATTTTTTTAAAGGTTTAAAATAAAAAGAGTCTTTAGGTAGTTGTAACACCACACTAGCGCTGCTAGCGTGAAAATGTACCTGGTTTGCGTCAAAAATAACCCCGCACGGGCGGTGTGCGTCGAAAGTAACCCTGCACGGCTGTGTGCGTCGAAAACAACTCGGCACGGCGGTGCGCGTTGAAAAAGCCAGCCACACGACGATCCGAAAGTCCCGCGGCGCAGGTTGCGATCTCTCAGCCTTCGTCAGCGATGCGGCGCGTCGTTTCTCCTGCTCCGGGCGTCGATTCTCCGGTCGCGTTTCCTGCGGCGTCGTTTCTCAGCTGCGGAGCCGGCGTCGCGTCGTTTTCTCAGCCGCGATCGGATTCGCGTCGATCTTTTCTCCGCACGGCGCTCGGTGCGTGTATTTTTGTCCTTAGGCTGCCAGCCTCTCCTTTCAGGGTCCCAGGAACTGGAAGGGCACCACAGAGCAGAGTAGGGGTCTCTCCAGAGACTCCAGGTGCTGGCAGGAAGAAGTCTTTGCTATCCCTGAGACTTCAATAACAGGAGGCAAGCTCTACATCAAGCCCTTGGAGATTTCTTCTTCAAGATGGAAGGCACACAAAGTCCAGTCTTTGCCCTCTTACTCTGGCAGAAGCAGCACTGCAGGAAAGCTCCACAAAGCACAGTCACAGGCAGGGCAGCACTTGTTCCTCAGCGATCAGCTCTTCTCCAGGCAGAGGTTCCTCTTGATTCCAGAAGTGTTTCTGAAGTTTGTAAGTTTGGGTGCCCTTCTTATACCCATTTTAGTCTTTGAAGTCACCTTTCTTCAAAGGGGACTCACACCTTCTTGTGAAATCCTGCCTTGCCCAGGCAAGGCCTCAGACACACACCAGGGGGTTGGAGACAGCATTGTCAGAGGCAGGCACAGTCCTTTCAGATGAGAGTGACCACTCCACCCCTCCCTCCTAGCAGAGATAGCTAATCAGGAAATGCAGATCACACCCCAGCTCCCTTTGTGTCACTGTCTGGTGTGAGGTGAAAAACAACCCAGCTGTCAAACTGACCCAGACAGGGAATCCACAAACAAGGCAAAGTCACAGAATGGTTTAAGCAAGAAAATGCTCACTTTCTAAAAGTGGCATTTCCAAACGCACAATCTCAAAATCAACTTTACTAAAAGATGTATTTTTAAATTGTGAGTTCAGGGATCCCAAACTCCACATGTCCATCTACTCTCTAGGGGAATCTACACTTTAATCATATTTAAAGGTAGCCCCCATATTATCCTATGAGAGAGACAGACCTTGCAACAGTGAAAACGAAATTGGCAGTATTTCACTGTTAGGACATATAAACCACATTACTATATGTCCTACCTTATCCATACACTGCACCCGGCCCTTGGGGCTACCTAGGGCCTACCTTAGGGGTGCCTTACAGGTAAGGAAAGGGAAGGTTTAGACCTGGCAAGTGGGTACACTTGCCAAGTCGAATTTACAGTGTAAAATTACACATACAGACACTGCAGTGGCAGGTCTGAGACATGATTACAGAGCTACTTATGTGGGTGGCACAACCAGTGCTGCAGGCCCACTAGTAGCATTTGATTTACAGGCCCTGGTACCTCTAGTGCACCTTACTAGGGACTTACTAGTAATTCAAATATGCCAATCATGGATAAACCACTTACATACAATTTAAACAGGAGAGCATATGCACTTTAGCACTGGTTAGCAGTGGTAAAGTGCTCAGAGTTGAAAAGCCAACATCAACAGGTCAGAAAAAAATAGGAGGCAGGAGGCAAAAAAGACTGGGGATGACCCTGCATAAGCAAAAGTCTAACAGTAGCATATATATATTAACTGCTTAGGCAATTTGTATTGCCATTTCTTAGGCATACCTTGTTTTGGGGTCACCTACAGGGTCTGCTAACTTGCGCACACATGGGGAGATTCATATGTCACTACAATGTCTGCATTTTAAGTTTCTAGTTTATGCATGTCAGCACTGAGGGAGGGGACCTTTTACAGCATAATGTAATGTCACAACATGAGGAACCATTTTTAATTGGGAATGGAGTCCATTCTGAGCGCCATTTTTGATTTGGTTGCTCAATCCAGATGCCACCAGCCATTTTATTTTAAGATACTTACATACAGCCATTTTATACCACACCCATTCAGAGAAACGCGGAGCAATATTTTGATATTTTTAAGTTGAATTTAGCGAGGTACTGTGCTCTGCAATTGTTAGTTTGTCTCTACAAGGTTGTTTTGGGGACACTATTTAGGTACATTAGTATACCAGTTCAAAGTCTAAATTTTGTTACGGTGAACATCTACAAGGCAATTGTATTTGCTTCAACAATAAAGGAGTGTAAGGTGTGTCAATTTGTGGTTTTAGTGATGTTCACACTTTTTTACCCTGTTCCAGATGCGCATACATCTGAAAACCTGTAATCCACATGCTAATATCTTATGCTTGATGATGATAGGTATATAGCTTGTCAACTTATGGTTTCAATGATGTGGACACTTTTGTACCCTGTTCCAGATATGTACTCATCTGAAAACCTGCGACCCACAAGCTTATATCTAATGCTTGACAGTGATACACACACTATTGTTCTTATACATAGCAGCAAAAAATAGCATGAAATGCACATTATCGTCATATGTACACTATTATAGGGTGTGGCATTCCTGATTTCTCAGTGAGACACACACTGATTTACTCTATATTTGACTACAATCACTTGGTCATTGAACATATTGTGGGATTCACATTTTTGGGTGATTACATTTCTAATTTCACAATTTCAATATGCAATCAGCTAATCTACCACCCCCACTTCTAGAATTACCTAGGGGAGCCCTAGTGATGTTGAGGAACTGGTTTGATGCTTTCAAATCTTATTTGAGGGCAATAGCAGCATGGAGATCTCACCCTAAGCGGATTTCTTTTTACTGTTGCATTCTTTAGGTTTCAAAGGGTGTGCCATTTACCTGAAATGTAAGAAGCAGGTGAACTGCAGATGGTTGAGTACACAGATTGTGCAAAAAAAACAAACTAGAGCTGCATTTTGACATCCAATATACCATAGAGGTTTTTTCAACACAAATTTCTTGCAAGGAAACAGGTTGAGGAAAATGTGGACATGTACTGGAGGCTGATTGCCAGTTTACATACTTTATGGACCAACTAGTTCATGATCAATTTATATGCCACTGTAAAAACAAAGCATTATAGATAAAACAATTGTCTATCTTATCGAACTCTTGACAAAATATTGCGTATAGCTAGGAGTATTGAAACATCACAAATATCTATGAAAGAACTGGAAGAGAAAAAAAACGGGGTGGTAAATGTTATATGGCAAAAAGTCTGTTTTTTCCAAAGATGTAAAAAAAAAAAACAAGAAAAGAATTGCTTTAAGCAAACTAACGTGTTTTTGCTGCAGAAATGTATCACATTTAAGGAGTAGGAAACAATGTTCTGCAAGAAGTGTCATTGCAGAAATTGCAATAAGATCTGTCATTTTGCAAAAGTATGTCTGAGCCAGGTAAAACAGACATGCAGGAGCAATACTGTAGTAGCAAACCTTGGGGAAGAAGGTTATGAGGCCAATTAGACAAACTTCAGGAAGAACTTCCATACCGTGAAACACAAACTACGCAGCATACCATTCTCCATTAGGGTAAATCTTGAAACAGAAGTGATGAAATTGTGTGACAGTTAAATCATCGAGCCGTTGAATCAACACTGTGGCTATCACCCCTTTTGTGGTAGCTCAGAAAAGAAATAGCAAACTGAAGATTTGTGTAAATATACAAAGTCTTCATAAGATTATTTGGATAGATTCACACCCTCTTTCTAAAATTTCAGATCGGCTTGCTGCAGTGGCTGGTGCGATATGGTTTTGTAAGTTAGACATAGCTTCAGCATATCACCAGGGGTTTTAGAACCAGAATCTAGGCATCACACAGCTTTGGTGTGTCTCCCATTAGAACATTCCAATATAGCAGAACACTGTTCGTGTTGGCCTCTGCGACATCCATTTTCCAGAGAATAATCTACCAAGTATTCAGGGATATAAAAGGAGTTGTCACTTTTCAGGATGATGTATTGATATTCGCAGGAGCAGAAAGCTATTCTTGATTGAGTGTAAACCATCTTGCAGGAGAAAGAGGTAGTCCTTAAGATTGATAAATGCAAAATTTGCAAAAGACTAGAAAAAGGTTCAATAGATGGTGTTCAGAGGCGATCACACCCACTCCCCATAAGAAAAACATGCTTCTAAACATTTTTCCAGTCTCTATTTAGATGTGTGGATAGTGTATATGTATTGATTATGGAATGCAATCATGTTTATATGGAATACAATGAAGAAGACTCATTTTTGATACAAAGGTAATGATACTTACAGGCTCGAGAGGCATTTAATTAAATAATAGATAGCAATATATCCATTTTCTATGGTTTAAAATAAGTAGCCCTGTAGTTATGTTTTAATGTAAGAAAGTAATAATGTCTTATATCTCCAAGGTTTGGCCCACAGAGAAATAACTCCCTAGTCCATGTCCACAGTTTTGAAAGGTATCTGAGTTGTCGTGGGTGATGGTCTTCTTCTAAGGGGAGAAAAGTTGGTACCTCCAGTTCGGTTGAGGTTCAAGTTCATAAAGATGGCTCATGAGGGACATTAGGGAGCCACGTTCACCAGAAGATGACAGAGACAAACATTGTGGTGGTCTTCAAAGCATAGGGAAGTCAGTTGTTTTATAGGATAATGTGCATTGTGTGCTAGTTCTAGAGCTCAGGAAAAAATAGGTATTAACCTGGTCAGGCAGTTGAGGGGTGTGGCTAGCCCTACGGCAAGATGGCCGTCACCTAGTGAGGCTCTGCCGATCGAGGGGCCTAATACTTGCATTTATCCTGTTGGATACGGCAAACACTCTGCTCCCTGGGTTGTGCGGCTGCCCGGGGTGCCGGTGAGCCGAGATCGCTGTTTGCCCGGGTGGGGGAGCTGCTGCTGGCCAAGCTGCAGAGAGAGGAGCGGCGGCTCTGGGCCTTTCTGGGCCGCGGCCGCTCTGGGCGTCCTACATTTGGCCTCCCTTGGCGCATGGGGGTCTGATCACTCGAGCGGGAAGAACCCAGCCCGGTGACGGAGACGGAGTACGGCCGGAGGCCAGGCTTTTCTGATCGCACTGCTGACGCCTGCCTAGAGGGTGGCTGGTCGGTCGACCCCCAGCCGGATAAGGAGCTGAGACAGAGATCGGAGCTCCGATCTGATCGGTGAGTGGAGACGACAGAGCGGCTGCATGGAGGCCGGGGCAGAGGAGCGCCTTAGTGCATCTGAGAAGAGATTGATGTGGCTGCTGTGGAGGGGCCTTGGCCTCGGTTGGGTTCACGAACGGGGAGGCAGGAGGAGAGAACCTGACAAGCGAGGCCTGGCACTGGCTGGGTTAGACCTGTGAGCCACTGGGAACACATTTGGAAGCAAATAGAAGACTCCCGCGACTCGCCAACGGTATTTTAATTCTATGAAAAGCTGCTGGGAGACCAACCATAGTTACCTGAGTGATGTTTGGCGGCAGAAGGCTGTCATCTGCGACAGGCTGCACCCTGGTGCTGTGAAAGGAGAGCCTAGTGTGTGAAAGGAACTGCAACATTGAAGATCTTGGTTTGAGACGCAAAGGCCTGGGCTCTCTCGGTGGGCTGACAACTTTTTTAATTGACTTTGCATTAGAAGACACTAGTGAACTCCAAAATGGGAAAGGCGGAGCAAAGGCAAGCAAAGATCTCCTTTGACGGAGGTCGGAAAAAAGGTGGTACCTCGGCTTCCCAGTCTGGGGATCCGACGGTGGAGGAAGGCACAGTGGACGCAACGGTTAAGGCTATGTTCCTGGATCTAAAAAGCAGCCTGACGAGTATAGATGCTAAACTGGACCACTTAACTGAACAAATGGACCATATTAAAGCAAGGGTGAATGACCATGACTCACGTTTTGACCAACTGGAGGCGCGCACATCAGATCAGTGCAATGGAGAGCAAAAAAACAGTTGCAGATAGGGCGCGTATTAGAAGTGATACGCAATAAAAATGAAGACTTGGAGGCAATATTGTGACGTAACAACATATGAATGATTGACCTTCCGGAATCCACAGATATGGGCAGGATGGAGGACTTAATGGCACAAATGCTAGCTGACCTCTTCCCAGGGGAGCTATCCTGAATATTGGTAGCCAAGAGAGCCCACAGATCGCTTGGGCCCCAGGCCCCCCTGGGGACCCTGCCACGGCCCATTATCCTCCACTTGTTGAATTACCGAGACAGGGATGCTATGCTCAAGTTGGCCAGAGAAAGACGTCCGGTGATGTATAAGAACACTGAATTAAACTTCTTCCCAGACTACACTCCTGGTGTACAGGAAGGCCTTCTTGCTGACTAAACATTCACCAGGACTTACGGATGCTCGTTTCTCTCTCATCTACCCTGCTAAGCTTCGGGTACAACATGGTGGTAAACTGCATTTCTTTACAGATCCTAAGATAGCTGCCAAATTTGTTAAGACCATTACTCGGAAATCTGAAACTAAGAATGTGGATAATCCTGAAAATGTATACGCTGACCTCAGCGATAATGACTAAGGACTTGTTGGGACCGGCAGCCCGGGTGGCCGGGGTGGCCATAGGGATGCATCAAGCCAGTACACCTTTTCTCATTGCCGATGTGACTACACATCCAGCACTAGGCCCTTCGACCTACCACCCCTACTCATTTGGATGGAGGGATGGTGGCTAGCCTTACGGCCCTTGGATGAGTCCTGTTTTTCTATTTTGGTCATTTAAAGGGAGAAATTTGGGATGGGGGAGGATGTCAGCTTTGACCCATTTGGGGGGTCTGCGGGGGAGGGATTGTTTGAAGTTTGCTGTAATTCTGTTTTTCTATTTTCTTTCCTTTGCTCATTCTATTTTTGTGCGGTCTGGTGCTGGGGATGGGGGTGGCAGCGTGATGGTCTGAAATGGCGAATTAAATGGCGCTGGAAGGGATGACATCGATTTGCTGCCTTACTTGGAACGTACGTGGCTTGAACGATAGACGCAAGGTGAGACTTATGTTTGCATATGTTAAGCGCCAAAATATAGACATATGCCTGTTGCAGGAAACCCATTTGGTTGCAGATACATTGAATTGCTTAAAGGCTGGATGGGTTGGGGAATGTCATAATGCGGTATTCTCGAGATACGCTCGTGGGGTAGCGGTCCTGTTACGGAAGGGACTGCAGTGGCGCACGCTATGTTTTATTGAGTGGAATGCTACTAGATAGACCCTGTAGAAATGTCTCGATATACGGTCCTAATGTGGACGATCCCGAGTTCTTCTGTGAGATCTGGCGATTGATAAATATGATGGGTGCGGAGATTTTAATGTGATATTAGACCAAGAGAGGGATCGAGGAAGCGCATCTAGGGCTCGGAACACTGCTGCTGCTAGGGCCCTGTCGACGATTATGGTGGATGGAGACCTGATTGATATATGGAGAGCGAAACACAGGGAGCACCAGTGTTAATTACGTACATAGCAGCTGGTCTCGTTTAGACCGATGGCTGGGCACGCACGATGTGGAGCTTTGGACTCACTTGGTGAAGCATATGGCACGCACCCTGTCTGACCACTCTCCGGTAGTGCTGGAGCTAGTTGTACCTGGAGGCTTGAATGCTGCCTTTACTTGGCGACTTCCACGGGAGCGCTCCGGGATGCGGCGTTCCGCGAGGAGGTCCGCGAAGCTATAGTTCACTATTTTGACGAGAATAGAGGGTCGGTGAACTCAGCTGGAATGCTGTGGGAGGCCGTGGAGTGTGCCTATCGAAGCAACATGGGGTGCTGCGATCGCTGCACAGGGAGCTGGCTGAGCTGGAGGCACGAATAGTGGAACTTGAGTCGGAGCTGACGTGGGAGTGGTCGGGGGACACGTTGGCGGCACTGCGAACCACGGTGTCTCAATACGTGGAAGCCGCTATTCGTGAAGTTTGTTTTTTGGGAAAACACACTGGAGCAAGATGCTATGGCGAGGGTGATAGAGCGGGACGCATGCTGGCTAACATGATACGCAGGCCTTGGGCTTGCTGCTACATCACTGAAATAGACGGACCGAAGGGTGAGCGAGTAATGGGCACGGAGGGAGTCATGAAGGTGTTTACACATTTTTTTATGGATTTATACTCCACAACCACTGAGCTGAGTAAAGAGGAAGCACAAAATTACTTTTCCGAAATTAGTCTGCTCTGGTTCGATGATGCGCATAGAGCCTATTTTGATGCTCCCTTCTCTTTGGAAGAGGTGAAGGCTGCAATACGCTGTTTGCCCAGCGATAAGTTCCCCGGCCTAGATGGCCTCACTTCTGCATTCTATGAAGAATACTCTAATATCGTGGCGCCCCCAATTGTTGCAGATCTACACTGAAGCAATGGAGAATGGGGTTCTCCCCGCCTCCCTTAGAGAGGCACTGATCGTTACCTTCCTTAAGCCTGGTGAAGACCCGCACAACTGCGATTCAGATCGTCCTCTCTCTATTATTAACATAGACAATAAGATTCTGGACAAAATGATAGCGGCAAGATTACAGCCGCTGATGCCGAGGCTAGTGCTGCCTGATCAAGCAGGATTTATACCTGGACAGTCAACGATGCACAACCTGCGAACCTTCTTTGCGACGATGGGTACGCTTGAGACGGATGCGAAAGCTGCGGAGGTGTACTTGGATGCTACGAAAGCATTCGAATCGCTGGAATGGAAATATTTATTTGCGCTTTTGAGCAGACTGGTTATGAGTATGCGATTCCTGAGATGGATATATACGGACCCTGTTGCTGGACTGCGGCTGAACGGCATCGTATCTGATCCTTTCTCAGTGTTTCGGGGGACCCGTCAGGGTTGCCCTCTGTCCCCGCTACTTTTTGCTGTAGCAATGGCGCCACTTGCGGCTTCCCTTCGACAGCGCCACAGCGAGAGAGGACTGCAATTCCGGCAGCGGCCCATATTGGTTTCAATGTACGCTGATGACATTGTGTTGTACATCTGGGATCCAGAGGCAAACCTAGATGTCCTGCTGAATGAGATCGTTCGATTTGGTACCCTATCTGGCATCATGATAAATTGGTCAAAGTCAGTGATATTGCCCCTTACTGAGGGGACAGGAAGTTTCTTGTCCCGATATCCGATTGAATGGGCAAATGGCCTGGTCAGATATTTAGGCATTTGGATAAGCGGTAATGTAGACTCACTCTGGTTTGCCAATAATGGTAGGCTAGTGACCTGGCTGGAGGACAGAGTCGAGGCGTGGAAATCGCTGCCGCTATCACTTATAGGAAGAATAGCACTAGCTAAAATGATTGTGCTACCTAAGTTTTTGTATTTGTTTGTGAATCTTCCCCTAATACTCACGGTTAGCTTTTTGAGGAGTCTTCGCTCAGCTATGATAAGATTGATCTGGGCAGGCGGACAGCCCAGGATCTCCTGGGAGAAGCTAACGCTGCCCTTTAAGATTGGGGGACTAGCTGCCCCAGATCTGGGACTCTATTACCACTGTGCGCAAGAACAGTTTGCATATTTCTGGATTCTCCAGAGCGATACTTACTGCACCTTGCGCCTGAAAGTGAGATGGTTTGGCCGGATGAGTTGCTGCGAATCATTGGGAGCTCAGCCCGACCCTGGACCGGTATAAATACTGTGACGTGCACCTCCAGAGCCTGGGCAGCTCTGATGCATAGATCTGGGATAAGTGAGCCTTATGCCCCCTCAATGCCGGTGCTTGCTGTGGCAGGCGAGGCGATGTCCCGAGATGGGCATCTGAAGGAATTCCTGGCCGGGTCAGACCTATTAACCATAGGTGAATGGTTTGAGGGAGGACGGCTGATCTCCCTGGAGTTGGCGATTGGGAAGGGAACCGACAGCACATTGCACCGCCTATATGTACTATGAATAGGAGCTATGCTCCGCACGTGATTTACAGGTCTTCCATCACCCCCGAAGATCTGTCTGACATTAGAAACGCTGTGGAGCGCGCAGTCACCGCGGAAGCTCATCACTAAGCTATATGGTTGTATACAGGAACAGCAGAGCGCCACGACTTCGTCTGCTAGAGCTAAGTGGGAAGTGGATGCCAGGGAGGGAATCTGAGATGAAACATGTAAGAAATGCTGCGCGCACATGAGAGCACTATCACCAAACTACCGGCTGCGGCTGATCCATTTTAAATTTATACATCGCCTATATTATACACGTCAAGGCTTGCATGCTATAGGGATACGCATAAATGCTGATTGTGAGAGATGCCACATGCCAGACGCGGACTTTCTACATTTAGCATGGAACTGTGGGGAGGTGCGAGATTTTTCGCTGAAGGTTGAACGTGTGACTATGGAAGTGACTGGCGTGGGTCTGCCTGTCACTCCGGTGATGGCGCTGCTTGGACTAGTGGATGGGTGGCCGCCTGATGTGCGACGATTGGTAGGCCTGCTATTGTTATTGGCTAAGCTCAGAGTGGCAATGTGCTGGGGACGAGGTAGAGTTCCGCGTAAATCTGATTGGCTCTGAGACATAGTGTTCTCTCAGGAGCAGCTAACTGTTTTTTAGGAATTGGCCCCAGAGGGATCTCGCCCGCCCGACATCTGGGCACCTTTGCGTTCTTTTCTGGAATCACATTAACACAATTAGCTGTGTTAATATTTCCTGAAATACGAACCAAGAATTAATATTGGGCTGCTGAGTGGTTGCGCCATGTTTTCTTTTTGCTGATATAGAAGTATGTCTTGATGGTGCTTGTGGCTTTGCCTCCGCTCCAGCTTCCACACTCTTTAACTCTGTCTTTTCCACCCTGTGGAGTGTTGTAGTATGATATTAGTATTGAGATGTATCTCCAATAGTAACCTTATTGGCTAGAAAAAGTTTTTTAGTTGATGGAACCTAATTACTTGCATTATGTGATACTCTCCATTGATCTCCCTCTTCGGAGGGTAGATGAGTGATGCTTGAGTATATTTTTGTCATTGTATAGACATGCTGCTCCACTCTTGGGGCTCTGTTGCTGTATGTTCAAATAAAATTGAAAAAAATAAAAAAAAACCTGGTCAGGCAGTTCAATAAGTTACCAAGTCAATTTCATTTAGCATTTGTAGCAATGGATTTGTATTTGAAATTGGCAGAATTACAATTTGTAGCAGAACCTAATGTCAAAACAGTAACAGAGTTTTTTAAAGAATTTTCCCTTTTGAAGGATATTGTCAATTCCTTGTTTCCAATAATTGGTTTCAGTTTGTCAACGAGAAGGTGGTCAGGTTGCCTAAATCTAGTGATCTTAAACATTTGAAAACGCTTGTATACCATCCCCAAAGTAACAGTCAATTGGAGCGCATGAACCGGGTGCTAGTGCATTATGTTCAGTGTGCTATTACCAACAGGTGTGTTACAATTAATGGAGTGCTGTCCATGCTAGGATTTAACAGACCAGTCTGCAATCTTCTTCACAAGTTTCTACTTTTGAAATGTTGAGGGGTAGGAAGCCAGCCACCAAAGAATGTCCTAGTTGCATGAGTAGATGGATACAATTTGGTGTGTAGTCGAAGAATTGTGATGTAAAGGGAAAAAAGGAATGTGACCAACGCTAAAACGAAACAGTTAGTACGTTACTTTTTTTATTGTAGGCCTAACACGCAGAAAATGTTTTTTTACAAGTTTTCAATTGTTTTAATGGTTCTGAACTGTTTTACAGTAAACTGAATTGTGAGCTCTTTTGTTAAAATTTTATTTGTACCTGCCACTGTGTTTGAATTGGAATCAGACTTCGTAACTAGTATCAGGATCCAAGTTGGAGAGTTTTGGGGGTTTTAATTGTTGAATCTTTGCTCACCTTTAAAAACTAGGCACACTCTTCTGCAATTTCTTTGTCTGAGTAGGGAGGGAGCCAGCAGGTCCCATACTACTACTCTGGACATATTTTTGGTCGGTCAGCAGTCTAGTCATTAGGCTTATTGGATGCCTGCTATCCTGATAAAATGGGTCAGTGCTTGGACGTACTTCTATACTTTGGCTGTGCTTCATTCCTTATGCAGCATCTTTGTCCAAGTAGGCCCGTCTCCTCAGTCTTAGCCTCAGTTTAGACCAGCCCCACTGCACTTTTACTCTACCAGTAAGTGTTACCCACCTCCTTGACAGTTACATCTATGTCTCCCCATTATTCCCAAAAACTTAAGGGTCTGGAGATACATGCACTTTTACGTAACATGCTCTTTCTTCATAAACATGCACACATACATGACATTTTAAGTGAAGGCAATGTTGATATATTTTTTTCCTTATTGAAACTTAGTTGTCTGATAGTTCTGTGCTGGATGTCACAAAGGCAATCCTAGATGGTTTTGTAATACTACAGTGTGACAGAAAAGGCAAAAGAGGGGGTGGTATTGCAGTTGTTTACAGGCACACTTTAAACTGTACCACTTGTGACTCCAGGCAGCTCTTGGGGGACGGATTAAGTGGGTTTAGCATTAGACTTTCTGCTAACACAGCCCTGGCAGTTGTGCTGGTACACTATGTTCCGTGGCCCTGACGGTGACTTCCTGTCTTCCTTTTATGAATTTCATTAAAAATTAATGCTAATACACACTAATTTTATGATTTTAGGAGATCTGAATCTACATGTGCATGTTACTTTGGACTCACACAGAAAGCTTCTCCTAGGTAACATGTCCTCCTGGGCCATGCAGCAATTTGTGACCCAGCCCACTTATGAAGCAGGCCATACACTAGACACAATTTTTTCTAATGAATCAGTCTTTGTTCACCATTGTTTCCTCTCTCTGGTCGGATGATGCTTTAATCTATTTCACTTTGAAAGAGGATTATTTCCCACATGGTTGCTGTCTTTTTTCCCATGTGGAAAGTGGGACACAGTTTTTCACACAGAGTTTGGTAGTGTTCTAGATAAATCCCCTCTGCATATGACCGGGGACATTGACGTGGACACCCAGTTGGTCAGTACATGGCTCTCCCAGACAGCTGACACTGTTGCCCCTTTAAAAGCTTCTGATGTGAACTCAGTGGCTAAACATAATTCTGTGCCCTGATTCAATGAGGAGCTCAAAGCCCTGCATAAAACTTGTAGGAGACTAGAAATATGTTTAAGACATCAGTACATCACTACCTTCGTAAGGAAAAACAAATCTATAATCAGCCATACATAACTACCATCAGGCTGTCAAGAACACTCCGGCAGGCTTTCTTGTATTTCAAATTGATAGCACTCAAGATTAATCTGGTGAACTTTTCAAAGTTGTCAAAAAATTCACACATGCTGATGCTCTACTTCAGCCAATGATGCCTTCACTCAAGCTGTGTGTAATCTACTCTGATTTTTTTTATTCCAAGATGAAACGCATTGTTGATTCCCTTCAGCTGCCCCTTTCTGACTCTTTAGGCAACAGTGTATTTAGGGCTTAATGAGCCACCTTGCCTTCTCCTAAGACTCCCTCTCTGTCAGAGTTTGTTTTTATCGCTAACAAACAATCTGCGCAGACCATAACCTTGTGTAAATCCTGATCTCCAGTTGAGCCCCCCCAATAGTGTGGCTACAAATCCAAATCTAAACCAGTTAATAAACCTGTCTTTACAGTTGACCATGGTCCCCAGCTGCTGGAAGCAGGCCAAATTAATTCCACTATTTAATAAGCCCGCAGCGGACAAATCAAATTTGTCCAATTTTATACCAATATCCTTGCTGCCAGCTTTTGCCAAGATATGGGAAAAGCTTGTAAACCAGCAACTTCTGGATTTCTTAGAAAGGAATACGCTTTTACATACCTCCCAGTCAGGCTTACGGCCGGGATTCAGCACTGAAATCATGCTGTTAGAGGTTGCTAATACTGTCAAGCTGGTTGGTGGATCAAGGGAGTCAGGTAGCCCTGATTGTCGTGGATCTATTGGCAGCTTTTGATACTGTCTCACACCCTTTACTGCTACAGTGACTTGGTGACGTAGGTGTGTGTGTCTCAGCACTGACCTGGCTGAGTTCCTTTTGTACAGATAGGCACCATTCTGTGTGGATTGCTCCATTCACTTCTGAACCAAAGTGCCTGGGCTTTGTGGTACCTCAAGGATCAGCATTGAGCCCTACAGTCTTCATTGTTTATGTGGCTTCTTTGGCATCACTTGTTGAATCGTTTGGTGTGCAAATAGTTTCATACACTGATGATACTCAACTGTGCCTCACATTTGATTTATAAAAGCCCCCAATGCATTGAGCAATTTTAAGGCTTGCATTTTGTGAGCATTCCACTAGATGAACACTAGCAAGCTACAATGCAATGTCAGCAAGACCAAAATACTGCTTTTCAGGATCCTCCCACCTGACTGGGATAATAGTTTTCTGTCCCTATGGGGTCCTGCCTCCACCAGCCCCTGCCACTGTGGCAGCAAAAAAGAGTGAAGTTTTGCAGCTCAGCCACCTTTGCCCTCAGGTAGCAAGCATTGTTGGCATCAGTTTCTGACTTTTAAAGAGCCTAAAGAAGTTCCTCTACCTTCTTCCTACCCCTCACCAGAAAACAGTGATCCAGGCAGTGGTCACCTCAAGGCTGGATTACACCAATTCTCTTTATTTAGGTCTACTGGCTTATCCTTTGAGAAGATAGCAGCTGGTGGAGAATGCTGCTCTGGGCCTTCTTTTAAAGGTGCCCAGAGAAACTCACATCCAACCACACATGAGAGAAATTCATTGGCTTCCCATCAAAAAGCGGGTGAGTTCTAAAGGACGTATTATGACGCATAGTGCCTTTTACCACTCTGGCCCCAATACCTATCTAAAAGGACAATCCCTAACTCCCATCTACATCCCTCCACTCTACTAATGCTCTTCTGGTGGTGATCCCCAAGCTTAGAAGGAAAAGAAAAGATGGTAGCTCCTATTCTTACCTTGCTCCAAAGAATGGAACACCCTTCGCCAGCAGTTGCAGGCTGCTGAGTTAATTTCTGTTTCTAGCATCTGTTTCAGACTTCTAAAGAGCCTAAAGAAGTTCCTCTATTTCTTCTTACCCCACAGGAGAAAACTATGATCCAGGCATGGATCATCTCAAGGCTAGATTATACCAATAACCTTTATTTAGAGACAACTGCAGGTGGTTCAGAATACTCCAGCACGTCTTCTTTTAAAGCTGCCCAGAAGGACTTGCATCCAACCGCACCTGAGTGAACTTCATTGGCTTCCCATCAAAGAGTGTGTGAGTTGTAAAGGACATATTATGACACACAATGCCTTTTGCCACTCTGGCCCTTCATACCTATCTAAAAAGACCATTACCTAAGGTTAAAAAGAAAAGATGGTGTGGTAGGTCCTATATTTACCTTGCTGCCAGCAATTGGAACACCCTTCCACAGCAGTTGTAGGCTGCTAAGGACATTTTTGTTTTTAAAAGATTTCTTAAAGCCTGATTTTTCAGTTCTGCATTTCAAATGACCTAACTTTAAGATTTTGTGTGCACAGTAGTGCCGGGACACTCTGTGAGTAGCTGTCATGCTCTATTAATCCCCAAAACATAAACATAAAAAAGATTTCGACAACAGAAATCATGTGAGTGATGTCAAATTTTATGTTGATGACAGGGTGTACATTAAGAAAGGTGGATATCTGAGGAAAGGTAGTAAGAAATTTGAAGGACCTTTGTTGTGGACAAAGTGAATGGTAATGCGATTACAGTAAATGGTACTAATTGGTGGAATGTGGCAAGAGTGGTCAAGTCTAGGTCCAGACAAGGACAGTTTGGAGGCATCTGGTGAGGACAATATGATATGTACAAGGAATGGAAATGTTGGAAGCAAGGGTGGTGGTGTGTGTGAAACAATGGGACCAAATGATACCCTTCCAGAGGTTTGCTGGAGCAGTCATATTAGACATCTTCCACATAGGAGCAGTTGTGTGAGACATATAATTCATAGATTCAGTAGTAGCCTGGGGTACATGATCAGTTTCCTTGATTGTTTCTGGTTCTGTTTGAAGTGTCCCATCTTTCGTATTTTGTAGGTTACTGATATATGTTGTTTTTTTTATTAGTTAATTATTTTTTGCTTTTAGTACTTTGTAGTAGTTTATTTTATTTTTGTTTTGTTAAGTTTTATTTGTAGTTTTTCTCAAGGGGTAAAGTAAACTTAGTGTTCTTGGCAGGCGCTGGCTGTTCTCAAAATGTGATGTCATGCAATAGAATCTTTATATTTAAGACTTAAAATACTCACCGATTATCCGAAGTCAGTTGGAGGAACAGTTGTTGTTGACTATACAACGTTGCTGGTATTGCAGCTCAGTAGAAAATAAGCTTGAGTGATATCTTACTAGAAAAAATTTCAAGTTTTCTTCAGTGGTGAAGGGATTACCACCAATATCTTATGGTCAAGTCTTTCATCTGGTAAGATAACATGCTGGGCTAAAGCCCTTTTGAACAAATCTCTGTTTTCAGCAGGTGTGTGTTTCTGATACTGAAATATAGCTTATGCAGTCATGCGTCTGCTGTAAAGCACCATGTTTCATCTGCAGGTGACATGTTTGAATCACAGTAAGAAAGCTTAGTGGGTTCATGTATTTGTGGAACAGACCCTGGTGTAATCTGCAAGTTAAATACATCAATCCCTGTAAAATAATTCAGTTGCTTATCCACACCATGCACATACCTTAACGTAATATGTAGGGAAAGGTTGCAGTGCCTGAAAGACTATATCAAATGTTTATTCTTTCTTGTTTAAAAAAAAAAAAGGATCATTAAGGTGGGTATTAATGTTTTAAAGAGTGCTTAGGAAATGTTTAGTTGATGTTGTGCCCTGGATTCAATAGTTATTATTTGTAGGAAAAAGAGCACACATAGAAGACACTTGTGCACATAGGAAACATTCCTATTGCATTCCCAGAGGGCAGAATATAGCACATCTTTCAATGATGTCTGCTGTACTATTGTCAGGTTCTCTTTGGGAGGTCACGTAGCCAGTAGAGGCTAAAAAGCCACAGCGGCATGGTCTTGGGCTGTTAGCCACTCCTGTCCAAGGGCCTTTCCTACTATGACTCTGCTAACTGACCCAAGTAGACCCCTTTCAGCACTTGAGTTGCTGTGGTATAAGTGGTGAGCAGTCACATGCTTGTCAGGGAGGCTTTTGTGTGGTTACTTGAGGTCCGCACTCAGCACCATCTTCAGTTGTGCTGTAAGTTAAATATCCAGCCCAGTGCTTATCTTCATAAAAGACAAGCAATTTAGTACACAGATAGTATGTCTGATGCTCTCTTACCCCTGCTTACCATTGTCAATTCCTCCCTCAGTCAAGGGATCATCCCAGAAGCTATCAAGACTGGCCAGTTTCTCCCATTCACAAAGAACCTACAGTGGACCCTGATGACCTTCCTGTTGCTCAGCTCTTATTCATTGGCAAGATCATTGAAAAAGAAGTCTGTGTTCAACTCCAAGACCACATCAAGGCTATCCATCGCCTGCACAACTAGCAGTTTGTCTTCAGATTATGCTGCAGCACAGAAACCGCTACTTTACACTTGCCTGTTAGCCACATATGAAGATGACCCCTGTCTTCTGATACTGGTGTGCCTCACAACTACCCTTGACACAGTCCACCATTCCCCTTCATACACACCCTGGAGTTGTAAAGGGGAGCTGCCAGCAATATCATTCACTGGTTCTTCTCCTGCCTTTCCATGTAATACCAGCTTGTTCACATCCGGATCTCAAAATGGTCCCTATCACCTGTGGACTTCCCCATGAAACAATACTGTCTCCTGGCATCTTTAGCCTACACATGGAGCTGGATACAATCAGGGAGGGATAGAGCAATCGGGTTCCATGGAGTAGGCCCAACAGACTATCCAGGACAAGCAAGGCCATCTCCACTCAGTGAGTCAGGACATCCCACTACCCAGTAAACCAGTTGTCAGTCGTGACCAGTTGCAAAGCCAAATAATAACAATAAGAATCTACCATGGCCATCCCTCCATCAAAAGGGGAATGCTGGCAATTTACAAAATGCACAAGGGGGTGGCCACCGGCTCAGAGGAAGGTAAGAATTACTGAAGCAAGGGCCTGAAAATATTGCCGGGATTAGATGTGGAATGTTAAAAAAATAAATATAATAATCAAGACAGAACTATCACTTTGAAAAAGAGCCATTATTCCCAAGATGTTTAAAGGCAAAGTGAACAAACAAGGGGAAGAGGACAGCCCTGCTGGGTATCTCGACGGATAGGGAAGAAAGGAGACAGGGCTCCATTGACCCAAATCTGAGTGGATGGGGTAGTGTACAAGAGAACCAAGAAGGCATGGAAACAAGGCCCTAGCCTATCCCGATACAGCACAGTGTCCAGGAAGGACTAGTCCATGATGTCAAAGGCTGTATCACATTCCACAAAAATCAGAGCTTTATCTGCATCAAAGGAGATTCAGACAAAAGCAGGCCATGGTCTTTCAAAATGGATTCCAAAGGAGTGTCACTCTGGTTCACTCAAGCACTCATGTGTTCCATCACAACTCCTCTATGATACGTGCACATATTTAGTGCATAGAATTTTGACAATAGCATTCTGGGTTCACATTGAGCAGCAGAACTTTGGTTGAATTTACCAATAGGCTCTCATTCACTTGACCCATGTATAAAGGCTTGGTCAGGCTATAGGAACTATATGCATGCTGCCATCACTGCACTACACCTGTGAAAACCTGTGATGGTGATATCACCCCTGCTGTCACTATGAGGGGGTCGCTTGGTGTGCTCCTCCAGGTCCAGGATCAGTCCAGAATACATCATAAGTCAACAGGCAGGTCTAGTCTTGGTTTCTTGGTCTAGCTCCCTCTGTCTCATTCTCATATAATTCAGGCATGGAGGACAGGAGATATGACTCTACTGAATGTAGAGACATTCCCATCCAAACAACCTTTGTGTCATATATTTTCTTCTTCACTTTTATGCAGAAAATCACCAGCCTTTTCAGAGTTTAGGAACAATTCAAGCATCTTGCTCTCTGCTTTTTTCATAGTAGTGGCACTCTTGTGAGTTGCAATAGGGTATATGTGGATTGGTCTTTATTCTCTCTGAGCTTGCTCTCTTAGTGCCACCCAGAACACTTACACAGACACAAAAACACAGCCTTTAAATGGTTGTCATTGGTTCAACAAATAAAGAGATGGATTTGCACCAATTCTCTTCAATTACTGTTTATTCTGTGCTGCTGTAATTACACCCTGATAGCAATATTAGTCAGGAGAGAAGGGAAAATATTAGTTTGATGCTTCATCTCCTAAAACACCTGCAAACTACAAGGTGAGGAGGCCAGATTGGAGCTAAATAAGAGCCAAAACAGGGTCAGTCCTTGAACAACTGTAACTTGGGCCCCAAAGGTGGACATGGTGTTTTACCTTTCTGACAGGAAGGGCTACCCAAAGCCCATTTGCCCCGTATGGTTCTGGGTGTGTGAGACATTTTGAGTTGTGCCACCTAATCCTACCCAGATCCCACAACCACAGAGCTAAGCATGCAAGCTGTTGTGTACTAATGTGTAAAAGCACAACCTTTTCAACTGGAAAATGGCATTTTTGGATTTACCAAACCCAATTTGTGATTTGGTAAGATGTTACCAAATCTCACTGAATCACAATTTAGGCTTCGGAATAGATACGAAATAGGTATTTGGAAGGGGCGTGTTAAGGGCCTCCCTTCTAGATAAACATTCCATTTAGGGATGGATTGATATTTTCCAATCAAAGTTAGGTTGTAAATTATTAACATTTTACTACCTTCTCAAGGGAGGTGGTAAGCCATCTGCAAACAGGAAGGGGCTCCCCAAGGAACATCTTCACCTTTGTGAATGTCCCAAAAAACATCCTTCAGGAGCAGGCAGTGGTCTGTGTGACTTCTGTCAGTTCCTTAAAAGGTGTGTGTGCATGTATGTATATTATTTAAAATAAATTTCCTGGAAAAAAGAAAAAAATCAAAGGTTACAGTGACATTATAATTAGGCTCACATTTTACATGTACAAAACCAGTGAATTTCAGCAGTTATAGTTACCTCAGCTAACTAAAACTTGTGCCCCCATACAGCACTGCTTATGACCTCCCATATTACATCACTCATGACATGGTCCGTGATATCACTGATGACATCTCAAATGACATCACTGATGACATCCTCCAGTGAGTGTAAGTGGTTGTATAGATGTGGTAGTGTGAGTGGCTGTAGAGGTGACTGAGTGCATGTTTGCTTGTACTGGCGAGTGATGGAGTGTGTTTGTGACTGTATCAGTGAGTAAGTTTGTGATTCATTGCCTGTACGGGTGAGTGAGTGGATATGTCACAAGGTTTTTGCATAAGTGACTGGATATGTCAGTGACTTTACGGGAGAGTGAATGGATATGTGAGTAGCTATATCAGTTACTCACTGGGTGTGTTTGTGTGCATTGTTGAGTGAGTAGGTGTATGAGTTGCTGCATGGGTGAGTGAGTGGGTGTGGGAGTGGTTGTATGGATGAATTAATGGATGTGTTAGTGACTGTATTGGTGAATGGGTGGGTGAGTCAGTGACTCTATGGGTGACTAAGTGGGTGTATGAGTGACTGCATACATAAGTGACTGGCTGTATCAGTGACTATATGGGAGAGTAAGTAAATGTATGAGCAGTTCTCAGTAAGTGAGTTGGTGTGTTAGTGTGTGCCTGGGTGACTGACGGGGTGTGTCAGCGATTGTACGTGTGAGTGAGGGTCCAGTAGTTGTACAGGTGAGTTTCTTTGTGTGTAAGTGTCAGAGAGTGAGTGGCTGTGTCTGTGACTAGATAGCTAATTTTGTGGGTGAGTGGGTATATTAGTGGCTAGGTGGGTATGTTACTTGTTTTTGGGAGTGGTTCTACAGGTGTATGAGTTGGTGTTTAAGTGGCTATATAAGTGAGAGTAGTTGCGTAGGTGTATGAATAGCTGACTTAGTAATGTATGTTGAGTGAGTTGTGTTAGTGGCTGAGTGAGTGCATGTCTGTCAGTAGTATTATGGGTGTATAAATGAGTGCGTGTTGGGCACTGCCACATTCAGGCCCTTTAAGGTGGAGAGCATAGCCTTTAAGGCTTCTTAGAGGCCTTTTCAGCTCATAGGGAAGTAGGGAAATTACCTCACATCCATTTCAATCCTGCGGAAACTTACAACTTACAAGCCTGGCAGTACAACGAGCTCATGTTAAATTTCCACCTGGGTGAAATGGGGGCATGAGTGGTTATGTTGGCTGATTTAGTCCATATGATTGGTAGTCCGTTTATGACACAACGATTAGATGCCTTAGAAAGCGGGGCTACAGCTGCCTTTTCCCCCTTCCCCCCAGTTTCTAGCAGGTATCATGGGGATAATCCTTCTGATTGGGTTTTTTCACAACATAGGGGAGGTGGCCTCAGTCACAGTTCAGTTATACCCATAATCCAAGTTACTATCCATCCTGCTATTCCTTTTGCTCCTCCTGAGTGTTTTTCTGGGGACCCCTCCAAATTTGCCACCTTTATTAATCAGTGTTAGTTACACTTTATTTGAAAACTAGCCTGCTTCCCTAACGATCAATCTAAGGTGGTGTCTTATTTGGGGTGTACAGCATCCACGTGGTCCATTCCTATTGTTAAGAGAGATGACCCTTTATTGTATAACTACTCAGGCAGATTTGAATTTTTTTTTATCTTCACAAATTTATGCAGCCCTTGGATACAGAGCAATTGAATTTAAAACAAGGCAGTAAAGACCTGTTAAGTTATATTACTACATTCATCCGATTAGTTGTTGAATGTGGATGGTGTGAGAGTTAAAGAAGTTCTTTGTTTTAGAAAGGAATGCAGGATGAATTGAAAGACTTACTGACTCAGATAGCTGATACGCCTGATAATTGCACTGAACTCAGATTTGGTTGTAAAACTGGGTCACCGTTTAGCAGAACGTAAGTGAGACAAGAGTTGAAGTGGCACAAGAATAGTGGGATTCAAAGGAAAAAAATCTGATTGTAATAAAGTTGATGAGTTAGAACCCATGCAGATTGTTAGTCTAAGGGGGCCCCAAATGAGGAGGAAAAACAGAGACGGAGGACGTTAAGATAGTATCTCTATTGTGGTGATAAGATTCATTTTTGGCATGATTGTCCTAAAAAACCCAAAAGAAGGAATGAGTCGGGAAACCAGAACACCAGCAACCAGATGAGGCCATTGTTTTGGGTGTAGGGACTAGTGTGGACTCTAAATCTTTAGCACAGACATCCTGAATCCAGCCCTAGTGTCATTTGTAAGTAACAGCTTAAGTGTCTTGGAGTGGGGATTTGATTACCTTCCAGTTATTAGTGGCCTCAGGAACTACTGGAAACTTTATGGATCACACTCTGGCTTCACTATATGGTTTTCCTTGTGAGCAGAAAGAACAAGCTTATGAAGTTAAAACAATTGATGGTAGGGCCCTGAAATCATGTCCTATAACTTATAGCACTGTTACCCTGGGGCTTAGTATTCACAGAACTCATTTGGAGAAAATAAAAGTTGAATTGATACAAGCTCCTCCATTTCAATCTATCTTGGGCAAACTTTGGTTTGAGACCCATTATCCAGTGATAGATTGAAAGAAGCACAAGATCACATTTAGGTCTTCCTATTGTAGAGAGCATTGTTTCTTGGAATCCTCTAGGCCAGATTCCTATAGGAGTGTAGCATTAGCTTTGAAAGCAGAAAATCCTCAAATTCCTTCCTGTTATAAAGACGTGGCAGATGTTTTTGATAAAGTAAAAACCACTGCTCTTCCTCCACATCATCCTTGTGACTGCCAAATTGATTTGATTCCTGGGGCTCAGTTCCATGTAGCAGAGTTTGTGCACTCAACGAAAAAGAAAATGTTAATTTGTGGGAATATTTAGATGGAATGCTGAAAATTGGATTTTTGTACCCAAGAAGAGGGGTGAGTTATATGCTTGCATAAACTACAGGGCCTTTAATGAGGTCGCTGTAAAGAATCGTTATCCTCTGCCTCTCATTTCCTATCTCATAGCCCAAATTAAAGATGCTTGGGTGTTAGCCAAGCTAGATTTAGGAAGGGCTTATCTGGTAAGGGTGAGAGAACTTGATGAGTGGAAAACAACATTACATCTGAAGTTTGGTTTATTTGAATATCTTGTGATGCCTTTTGGATTATGTAACATCCTTCTGCCTTTCAGTTTTTTATAAATGAAGAATTGAGAGACTTTTTGGATGTGTGTGTGGGGCCTGTTTGGATGATATTCTGATATATTCTTCATCCATGACTGAACATGAGAAGCATGCACGAGCTGTCTTACAAAAGCTATGAGATAATAGACTTTTTATCAAATTGGAGAAATGTGAGTTTCATGCTTCTGAAATGACCTTTTTGGGGTATGTCCTATCTTCGCAAGAGGGAGGTATGGATCCTCAAAAGGTTGATGCTATTTTGCATTGGAAATCACCAAAAACTGTAAAAAGTGAAAAGCTTTCTTTGGTTTACAATTTTTCTAGGCAATTCATAAATAATGTTTCCACCTTAGTGTCCCCATAATCCAGTTGCTAAAAAAAAAAATGGGGTTGTATTTCATTGGTCTGAGGCAGCCGAACAGGCCTTCCACCATTTAAAGGCTATGTTCATGAAGGCCCCCATCTTACAACATCCTGATAATTCTCAACCCTTTATTGCAGAAGCGAATGCCTCTAAGGTAGCAGATGGGGGGGGGGGGGGGGATCTTATACTAAAGGAACAACGAGGCAGGAGAGCTTTATCCAATAGCCTATTACTCTCACAAACACAGTCCTACTGAAGTAAACTATTCCATTGGTGAGAAAGAGTTACTGGATAGAAAAAAGCATCATTATTTGATGGGCACCTTGCACACTGTTACTGTCATCACTGATCATAGAAACATAAAATTCCTTAAATCAGCTAAAGCCTTATCCATGAGACAGCTATGCTTTTACACAATTGTTACTCCTTATGATTTTGTTATTCAATTTCAAGCAGGTCACCATCCTGAAAAAGCAGATGCATTGTCACAGTTAGGTCATAAAATAGAGGATCAGGAATCAGAAAACTCACTAATTATCTCACCAAATTGCTTTGTAGGGGCAGTAATATCAGAGAAATCTTTTTGGCAGAAGTAGCGGTAGCACAGCATAGTACAGGAGCCCAAGAGATTTTATAAAAGCAAGAGAACAAGATTATGAATTATCTGTATTATGTAGAGTAAAGGGTGTTTGTTCCTAGTCCTGTTTTACAGCAATAGGCTTTTCTCTGGTCTCATAATTCTATTCTAGTAGGACACCCTGGAGAAAAGAAGACTCTAGAGTTGGTTAGGTGTCATTTTTGGTGGCCCACATTAGACACAAACACTTTATTTCTATTTGTGCCCAGACTTAAAATCCACATCAGCCTCTGACAGGGTTGTGACATCCTCTACCCACTCTTCTACACCCCTGGCATACAGTCTCTTTATACTTTATAGTAGAATTGCCCAAGACAGTTCACGGTTATACTGCAGTAATAGTAGCTTTAGATTTGTTTTCTAAAATGGCTCATTTTACACCATTGTCAGGCCTGCCTATATCTAAATTACTTGCAGACACTTTCTTACAGCCAACTGTATGGTTACATGGCTTGCCTTCAAACATTGTGTCTGACCAAGACCCTAAATTTGTCTCTAAATTTTGGAGGGCCTTATGTTATTTTGTCAACAGGCTATTACCCACAGTCAGATGGACAAACAGACGGTGAATCAATGTCTGGAGCAGTACATTAGATTTCAAGTATTGAGTGACTCTACTTAGTGGGATAAATTTCTCTGGGCTGCGGAATTTGCCTACAATAATGTACAACACAGTTTTACCAAAATAACTTCATATCAATGTAACTATGGCCTGCATCCTCATTCTCTGTTATTGCCCTCCGCATCTCACACTAATGTTGCTGCTGCACAGGAATATATGGATCAAATACGAAATACACAGCGTACTGCACGGGACAATCTGGATCAAGCAAAGTTTATCTATAAGCAGAATGCGGATGGACACCGAAGGGCAGGTCCAGATTATCAGCTGGGTTATCAAGCAGGGTTATCAACAAAACATCTTCAGTTGAAAGGACCACGGAAATTTTAACCACGGTACATAGGTCCATATCCGGTTCTTAAGCGTGTTAACAGTGTGGCCATGAAACAGAATCTACCACCACACTTCAGACTACACCCTGTCTTTTGTGCGTCATTGTTAAAGCCTGTTGCTCCTGGAACTGTTCTTCCTAAGAAACCATCAGTGGCATTCATGGATAATGTACAGGAGTATAACGTAGAGAAGATTCTGGATTCCAAACGTGTGAGCCATAAACTTTACTACTTGATTCATTTGAAGGGCTAGGGACCTGAGGACTACAATGGAGGAACCTGTGTGTCATGTACATGTTCCCCATCTTTTGCACCTTTTCCATAGCCATTATCCTGATAAGCCAAAACTTCTGGGAGGTGCTTTGGGAGGGGTGTACTGTCAGGCGCCACTGCATGTGGTCGCTTTAAGGTGGAGTCCGTAGCCTTTAAGGCTACACGCTGCACTATGATGACTGCTCGTTGTCTGTTTCCCCTCTCACGTGCTTACCTTTGCTTGATTCAACATCCTGTGTGTCACGTCCTCCAAGCGCTCTGCATTCATGTCGGCAGTGCTTTTTTTGTCACATCGCCGGTTTCTTCCTTATTCCTCCTGCATCCTGTGGATACCTGAAAAGGAAACAAGATAGGAGAATTAAAAAGTGGCAATCTATTAACTGGGTAACGTTTCATTGCAGAAAAAGACAAAACCAGGCATGACTTACCTGATTGATCTTGGTGATTTATTCGCTTGTAAGGAGAAGAAAGACAAGGCAAGATATTAGTTAAGTTCATGTTTGTGTATTATAATTCAAATACTTATATTTAGGTTCCTTCTGTATGCTGTATAGACATACCTGCTGCACAGCAACCTTAGGTTAAATACAACATAGTGTACTTATGATTGCAGGAGAAGAACAACATTTATAATTCTGTAAACGATTTAGGAACCTTGATATGGTAGAGAGCTGAGTTGCTTGTGTCCTAAATCTAGGTAGGAGTTGGTATGATTTATAAACATTTACACAGGTGTACTACTTACCTGTGGGGATAATTCTTGTGAGTTTTCTCTTAGATATATTGCATACCACATTAAGGCCCGTATTTATACTCCGTTTGCGCCGAATTAGCGTCGTTTTTTTCGACGCAAATTCGGCGCAAAACTAACGCCATATTTATACTTTGGCGTTAGACGCGTCTAGCGCCAAAGTATGGGCAAATCGCGTCATTTTTTTGCGTGAACGCCTTCCTTGAGTTAATGAGATGCAAGGAAGGCGTTCCCGTCTAAAAAAATGACGGCGACGCAAATGCGTCGTATTTATACTCCCGGGCAAAAATCACGCCCGGGAGTGGTCGGGTCAAAAAACCCCGCATTTGCGCCACTTTTTAACGCCTGGGTCAGGGTAGGGGTTAAGGGGCCTGTGGGCTCAAAATGAGCCCACAGGTGCCCTCCCATGCCCCCAGGGACCCCCCCTGCCACCCTTGCCCACCCCAGGAGGACACCCAAGGATGGAGGGACCCATCCCAGGGACATTCAGGTAAGTTCAGGTAAGTATAATTTTTAATTTTTTTTATTTTTTTTTGGTGGCATAGGGGGGCCTTATTTGTGCCCCCTACATGCCACTATGCCCAATGACCATGCCCAGGGGACATAAGTCCCCTGGGCATGGCCATTGGGCAAGGGGGCATGACTCCTGTCTTTACTAAGACAGGAGTCATTTAAATGGCGTCTGGGCGTCGAAAAAAATGGCGCAAATCGGGTTGAGGCGATTTTTTTGCCTCAACCTGACTTGCCCCATTTTAAGACGCCCTAACGCCATTTTCCCCCTACGCCGGCGCTGCCTGGTCTACGTGGTTTTTTTCCACGCACACCAGGCAGCGCCGGTCTGCTAGCGCCGGCTAACGCCATTCCATAAATACGGCGCCCGCATGGCGCTTCAGAATGGCGTTAGACGGCGCTAAATTTTTTGACGCTAAACTGCGTTAGCGCAGTTTAGCGTCAAAAAGTATAAATATGGGCCTAAGTCTCAAGGACCCTGCACCTTACAAGAAAGAGGTGTGTTTAATAAGCTAGAAGGTGGTGTATGGTACGTCTAGGTCTAAAAGATATTTTCTTATGTTTTCTAGAAACCAAAGGGCACACCATTCGCCTGACGGAAGCCTGATTAGGTTCTCGTCAAGGTTCGTCCCTTCGTGCCGGTAGGCCACACGTGACTACTAAGAGATCTGTTTGCCTCAATTGGAAGTATGGAAATTACCTCACTGACCCCTTCCCCAGGGTGATCTCACCTGGAGACCCCATTCCCTGGAGCCCTACGGGTTTCCCCTCCCTAGGCCGTCTCTGCCCTGGGCACCCCATCCCTCGGGTCCCAGCGTAACGATTGCATTTTTTTGGGAAGATGGGGCAATACTACCCCCCCTCCCCCAGGGCGATCTCTGCCCGGGGACTGCATCCCCTGGGGGCCATCCAAATATTTATTTTTTTAGAGGGAGGTGTGGCCCCCGCTCCCCAGGGACGTGCTCCCCCAGGACATGGCCTAATAATTTTTGGGGGGAGGGGGGCCATATTCCCCCCCTACCCAGGGCCAGTCTCAGTCCTAAGAACCCATCCCCAGGGCCCAGCCGAACTATTTTTTTGGGAGGGAGGAGAGCCACGTGCCCCCCCCCCCAGGCTGATATTGGCCCCAGAGACACACCCATACACATATACACATAAACATATGTATATCTGTGTGTATATATATCCGGTTTTCCTTTAAGGAAAATAGGATGCATAAAAACAAAAAAAAACTTTATTTAAAAGCAACCACAGACATGTTGGTCTGCTGACCCCAGCAATCCACCATGCCTGTGAATGTAGCTAACTGTAATGGGCCTTAATTTGCGACCTATCTTATGCATATTAATGAGGTAGGTTGAATTTTGACCCACTATGATTCTGTATTTTGTGAACCAACCTATTATACATAGGTTTGGTTGGGCAAGCTGTGTGGCTTGTCAATATGTTACAAAAAAAAACAAAAAAACATTCTGTGGGTATGAAGTCTTTATGAAAATGTCGCTCTGTGAACAAATCTCAGTACTTGTAAAAGCAAGCATTGACAAATCCAGTATGTTTTGCCTTTTTTTTTTTGCATTCTATCTTACAAGCTAAGTGAATTATGAATATTGGGAAAAGGTTATTGTTAGAAATTGGGTTTTTGGTTGGCAGTCAGGTTGCCCTCTGTCCAAGCAAGAACCCTCACTCTAGTCAGGGTAAGTCACACACAATCCAAAATCAGCCTGTGCCCACCCTCTGGTAGCTTGGCACGAGCAGTCAGGCTTAACTTAGAAGGCAATGTGTAAAGCATTTGTGTAATAAATCATACAACACCATAATATAACACCACAAAAATACACCACACAGTGTTTAGAAAAATATATAATATTTATCTGGGTATTTGCAGGTCAAAATGATCAAAGTTGCAATATGTATTTGTAAAGATATCACTAAGAAGTGATATAAAGGCGGTCATTCTGACCCCGGCGGTTGAAAACCGCCAGGGCAGAGTGCCGCGGAAGCACCGCCAACAGGCTGGCGGTGCTTCATGGGCAATTCTGACCGCGGCGGTAAAGCCACAGTCAGAAAAGGGCAACCAGTGGTTTCCCGCCGGTTTAACCCTGCCCCAAAGAATCCTCCATGGCGGCGCTGCTCGCAGCACCGCCATGGGGATTCCGACCCCCTTCCCGCCATCCTGGTCCTGGCGGTAAAAACCGCCAGGAACAGGATGGCGGGAACGGGTGTCGTGGGGCCCCTGGAAGCCCCTGCACTGCCCATGCCACTGGCATGAGCAGTGCAGGGGCCCCCTAACAGGGCCCCATAATGATTTTCAGTGTCTGCCTAGCAGACACTGAAAATTGCGACGGGTGCCACTGCACCCGTCGCACACCAGCAACTCCGCCGGCTCCATTCGGAGCCGGCTTCATCGTTGCTGGGGCTTTCCCGCTGGGCGGGCATGCGGCCTTTTGGTGGTCGCCCGCCCGCCCAGCGGGAAAGTCAGAATGACCGCCGCGGTCATTTGACCGCGGGGCGGTCCTCTGGTGGTCTCCGCCCGGCGGGCGCCGCCCGCCGGGGTCGGAATGACCCCCAAAGTGTCTTAAGTCTTTAAAAAGCAAACAAAGTCTCTTTCAAGCACAAAGTACCTGGTTTCTGGTGGAAAATCTCCACAAAGGGCCGCAGAAGAAGTGATAGGTGGAAAAATGGTGTGTGCGTCGATTTCTCCCCAGCACACACGGACTTGCGTCGTTATTTTTCACGCAGGGAAGTCGTGCGTCGTTTTCCGGCACGTGGACAGTCTCTTTCTGTGGATCGCGGGGATTACCAGATGTCCCGGGTCTGTGCGTGGATTCTCCTGCTTGTTTTCCAGCTGCGCGTCGTTCCACGGGGCTGTGCGTTGAAATTTCGCTCTCACGGCAGGCGTCGCGTCAATTTCTCCTTGGAAGTCAGGCGGCATTGTCCTTGCGAGGCTGTGCGTCGAAGTTCCGGTCGTCCCGAAGGCGTCGCGTCGTTCAGCGTCGGTGTGCGGCATTTTTCTCGCCGCGGAACAAGCTGTGCGTCGAACATTTCGCCGCACGAAGCGTCCAAGTGAAAAAGATAAGTCTTTTTGGTCCTGAGACTTCAGGGAACAGGAGGCAAGCTCTATCCAAGCCATTGGAGAGCACTTTTACAGCCAGACAAGCGCTCAGCAAGGCAGCAGGCCAACAGCAAGGCAGCAGTCCTTTGTAGAAAAGCAGACAGGTGAGTCCTTTAAGCAGCTAGGCAGTTCTTCTTGGCAGGTTGTAGTTTCTGGTTCAGGTTTCTTCTCCAGCAAGTGTCTGATGAGGTAGGGCAGAGGCCCTGTTTTATACTAAGTTGTGCCTTTGAAGTGGGGGTGACTTCAAAGAGTGTCTAAGAAATGCACCAAGCCCCCTTTCAGTTCTATCCTGTCTGCCAGGGTGCCAGTAGGGGGTGTGGCAGTCCTTTGTGTGAGGGCAGGCCCTCCACCCTCTCAGCCCAGGAAGATCCATTCAAAATGCAGATGTATGCAAGTGAGGCTGAGTACCCTGTGTTTGGGGTGTGTCTGAGTGAATGCACAAGGAGCTGTCAACTTAAGCTAGCCAGACGTGGATTGAAGGGCACAGAAAGATTTAAGTGCAAAGAAATACTCACTTTCTAAAAGTGGCATTTCTAGAATAGTAATATTAAATCCGACTTCACCAGTCAGCAGGATTTTATATTACCATTCTGGCCATACTAAATATGACCTTCCTGCTCCTTTCAGATCAGCAGCTGCCACTTCAACAGTGTATGAGAGCAGCCCCAATGTTAGCCTATGAAGGGAGCAGGCCTCACAGTAGTGCAAAAACGAATTTAGCAGTTTTACACTACGAGGACATATAACTACACCGGTACATGTCCTGCCTTTTACCCACACAGCACCCTGCTCTAGGGGTTACCTAGGGCACACATTAGGGGTGACTTATATGTAGAAAAAGGGGAGTTCTAGGCTTGGCAAGTACTTTTAAATGCTGAGTCGAAGTGGCAGTGAAACTGCACACACAGGCCTTGCAATGGCAGGCCTGAGACAAGGTTAAGGGGCTACTGAAGTGGGTGGCACAGCCAGTGCTGCAGGCCCACTAGTAGCATTTAATCTACAGGCCCTAGGCACATATAGTGCACTCTACTAGGGACTTATAAGCAAATTAAATAGCCAATCATGAATAAACCAATCAATAGTACAATTTACACAGAGAGCATATGCACTTTAGCACTGGTTAGCAGTGGTAAAGTGCCCAGAGGTCAAAAGCCAACAACAACAGGTCAGAAAAAATAGGAGGAAGGAGGCAAAAGGTTTGGGGATTACCCTGTCAAAAAGCCAGGTACAACATGACCCCCTACCAGCCTAAAGCCAGGGGAGAACAATCACTATCCTGATGTACTTCCCTGTTTGAGGCGACAGAACAAGGACCCAGTACCACAACAGCAGGGGCATGCTCCAGTTCTTCGCCTTCCTGACTCCAATTTCGATCCCTCTTTCCATACTCTCAGGGCCCACTAAGCCAACCCATGGGGAACCTTTCTCCTTACCTGCCGATCCCATCTGTGCAGCACCTAACCTTACTTTGCTCACAGATGTATCCCAGGAGCAGGATAGTACCACCAGGACCAACATAGAGGTGTTGCCCACTCTACCCCCGGGGTGTGACACTTGTCCCCTCCCCAGGGATAACTCTGTCCACCCGGACAGCAAGCCACAGTGGTTACTGACAGCTGCCAGGGATAAGAGCCAGGCTCCAGGCCTCTCAAAGCTCTCCCACCACTGTGGATGTGGAGAGTGGGGGGCGGTAGCCCCAGGTGCTGGGCACCCTTTAACCACTCTCCCTCCCACCAGGTCAGGGATGACAGCCTGAACCTGGTCCTCCCCTCTGGGGCTCTGTACCCTCTCTCCTGGAGCGGTACCCCCAGAGTCCAACATGGTCAGGGTGCTTATAGAAGTCTCCCTGTGCCATTCCTCCACCAGTGCAGGCCTGTTAACCTGCAACTGGCCCTCCAACCTGGGGTCTGTACCTTCAGGTTGGACTAGGGCCCGGGGTGAGGCTTCCCTCCCCCTGCCCTCTCTTCTGGGGTCCAGCACCCTCCAAGTAGGAGTGGCTTCCTCAGAAGACATGGTAGGGGCACTGTTATCAGTAGCCCCTCCCTCCAGGTCCGGGGGGACACCCTGAACCTGGCCTTCCAGCCCAGGGTCTGTACCCTCAGACTGGATCACTGCCTGGCAAACCAGGACTTTCTGGGGGGCACACCTACCCCCCACCAGGTCAGAGTTTAACTTCTGCACCTGACCATCCAACCCAGAGTCACCACCCTGAGGTTAAACCATTGCCTGGCACACCAGTACTTCCTGGGAGGCACACCCACCCCCCACCGGGTCAGAGTTTAACCTCTGAACCTGGTTCTCCAACCCAGGGTCACCACCCTGAGGTTGGGCAATTTCCTGGCACACCAGGCCTTTCTGGGGGGGACACCTACTCCCACCAGGTCAGAGTTTAACCTCTGAACCTGGCCATCCAACCCAGAGTCAACACCCTGAGATTGGACAATTGCCTGGCACAGCAGGACTTCCTGGGAGGTACACCTACCTCCCACCAGGTCAGAGTTTAACCTCTGAACCTGGGTATCCAACCCAGAGTCACCACCCTGAGGTTGAACCATTGCCTTGCAGGCCAGGACTTCCTGGGAGGCACTCTCACCCCCCACAAGGGACACACCGTCCCCGAGGGCCACACAAGAGTCTGGTTGGCGCAGGTCTCCTGACCTCTGCCCATCCGGCAGAGTCTGGGTCTCCCCCAAACCAGAAATGGTTTCACCTGGGTCATTCCTGGGGGGCTCTGCTCTCAGAGCTGACCCCTGGCTCTCCAGGTCCTCCACTGGGGTCCGCAACCCCCTCTCAACCCTATGTCTGGACTTCTGCACCCCCTCACTAGGAGTGGTACTGCCAGACACCAGAACTGTTGGGATGCTGGCTACAGTCACCCCCCCAAGTTCTTCTGACACTGCGGGGCTTCCCTCAACAGGTGGCCCTACGGTACAGGCTAGGCTTCCCTCCTGGTGTTCCCTCATGGAACCCTCTAGGACCTGGGACCTACCTGGGACACTACAATCCTCTCCCACCTCACTTGGTTGGGAACCACCTAGACCACTCCCTTCGGGAGCACCCCCAACTGCCTCTTCAGACTCTCTGGTACTCACCCAGAAGTCTGCCTCCATTGTAAGTTCCCTGGGGTCAGAGAACTCACACTCCACCTGGTGTTGGCGTAGCTCTGGAAAATAAGGACCAGACATATGCTCTCCAGCAATTACATCACTCTGCCCTTCACATGTATTAACCACAGTACCCTTCACCCAACCATCCAGTAACTCAGCCTTGGAAAAGCACTCTACATCACCCCCCTGAGACTGGTGAGACAGTATCTGACTGTCCCTGACACTCAACCCATACTCTTCTGGGATGTCTCTACACTCTATATTCAGGACGTCCACTAGGGGGGAACCCTTTTTTCTGTCACTCTCTGCTAGAGCCAGTAAAGTGTCCCTCCCCCAAGTAGGAATATGACTCCCTGTGCCAGTTCCCCCATTCTTCTCAGGGACCCTGTGCATAACGGGAACTACCTCATACCCTTGAACCACCTGGGGTGCGTCAACTCCCTTCTTCAAGTTGGGCACCACATCTCTGGGCTTGTGCCCTTCTTCAGCAGTACTGGATGCAAGATTTTTGCTGCCACCATCTGAACTGGATTCAGCCCTTCCGGCCTCCAGTTTCAGCTCTTCACAGCTCAGCTCTTGAGCTGCAGTCCTTTCTTCTTTTAGGGCTAAGAGTCTTGCTGCCTCAGCCCTTTCAAGAAACTCATCTAGCTCTTCCATCCACTGCTCTCGAGCTAGGAGCCATTCATCTCTCACTGGTTCTCTTTCCTCATCTGAGCAGTCTTCCTCCTCATTTGAGCAGTCCTCCTCCTCATCTGAGGGGTACTTAGTCAATTGTTTTTTTGCTGCCTCTCTCTCTGCCCATCTTTCTTCCCCCCAGACTATGTAGGCACGTAGCATTTCCATCTTAGTAGATCTCCTTTATACAGGAAGGCCCCATTTTCTGCAATGCCTCCTTAGGTCAGCCTTAGTGAGGTGGTCAGTAGTTACAAAGAATGAGTAGGTATACAATCCCATTCTGATAAGATCTTACCGGCAAAAAACAAAATCCCAAGTCCAAAATATCAATAGTATATCCAGGAGGACATCAGAGAACCAAAAGCAAAAAGATGAAAAAATCAAGTTGACCTTCAACTGTGGGTAGGTAGTGAAATACTTAGCTACTGTATGTCACTGCACAAACACAAGTCCTATCCTCACCGCTGATCACCAATGTTAGAAATGTTTTTTTTGGTTGGCAGTCAGGTTGCCCTCTGTCCAAGCAAGAACCCTCACTCTAGTCAGGGTAAGTCACACACAATCCAAAATCAGCCTGTGCCCACCCTCTGGTAGCTTGGCACGAGCAGTCAGGCTTAACTTAGAAGGCAATGTGTAAAGCATTTGTGCAATAAATCATACAACACCATAATATAACACCACAAAAATTCACCACAGAGTGTTTAGAAAAATATATAATATTTATCTGGGTATTTGCAGGTCAAAACGATCAAAGTTGCAATATGAATTTGTAAAGATATCACTAAGAAGTGATATAAAGTGTCTTAAGTCTTTAAAAAGCAAACAAAGTCTCTTTCAAGCACAAAGTACCTGGTTTCTGGTGGAAAATCTCCACAAAGGGCCGCAGAAGAAGAGATACGTGGAAAAATGGTGTGTGCGTCGATTTCTCCCCAGCACACACGAACTTGCATCGTTATTTTTCACGCGGGGAAGTCGTGTGTCATTTTCCGGCGCTCAGACAGTCTCTTTCTGTGGATCGCGGGGATTACCAGATGTCCCGGGTCTGTGCGTGGATTCTCCTGCTTGTTTTCCGGCTGCGCGTCGTTCCACGGGGCTGTGTGACGAAATTTCGCTCTCACGGCAGGTGTCACGTCGATTTTCTCCTTGGAAGTCGGGCGGCGTTGTCCTTGCGAGGCCGTGCGTAGAAGTTCCGGTCGTCCCGAAGGCGTCGCGTCGTTCAGCGTCGGTGTGCAGCGTTTTTCTCGTCGCAGAACAAGCTGTGCGTCAAATTACGCCACATGAAGCGTCCAAGTGAAAAAGATAAGTCTTTTTGGTCCTGAGACTTCAGGGAACAGGAGGCAAGCTCTATCCAAGCCATTGGAGAGCACTTTTACAGCCAGAAAAGAGTTCAGTAAGGCATCAGGCCAACAGCAAGGCAGCAGTCCTTTGTAGAAAAGCAGACAGGTGAGTCCTTTAAGCAGCCAGGCAGTTCTTCTTGGCAGGTTGTAGTTTCTGGTTCAGGTTTCTTCTCCAGCAAGTGTCTGAGGTAGGGCAGAGGCCCTGTTTTATACTAAGTTGTGCCTTTGAAGTGGGGGTGACTTCAAACAGTGTCTAAGAAATGCACCAAGCCCCCTTTCAGTTCAATCCTGTCTGCCAGAGTCCCAGTAGGGGGTGTGGCAGTCCTTTGTGTGAGGGCAGGCCCTCCACCCTCCCAGCCCAGGAAGACCCATTCAAAATGCAGATGTATGTAAGTGAGGCTGAGTACCCTGTGTTTGGGGTGTGTCTGAGTGAATGCACAAGGAGCTGTCAACTAAAGCTAGCCAGACGTGGATTGAAGGGCACAGAATGTCACGACTCACGTGCTGCTTGCGCCTGGAATTTGCAGATCTGGTGGCGTGAAGCTTCAATGTTCGGCTTTGGCCCAAAAAGGGGCGACTCTTTCTGGTAGCCACGGTGCTGTAGGTAATGGAGACACCAAGAACAGACCGTGCCCTTCAGAAAGTAGCGCCAGAGGGAAAAAACCCCTTAAAAAGGGGAAAAAACCTCCAAACAGGAAGACTCCTGGAGAAAAACAAGAACAAACAAACAGGAATCCAAAAGGAGCAAAAATCAGAAAACACAGAATGCTGAATCCAAAACCAAAAGGCAAGGAAATCAGGAGCGAAGACACTAACTGAGCAGAAAGTGTTGCAGCGCAAAGAAAGAGGAAAAACACAGCCCTTATATACCAAAAAACAGGAAGTGACCCACAGGAAGTAAAAGGACACCATCTTAGATAGGGAAACAATACATAGAACAGAATAGTAGAGGAACCATAGAGAATAGGGAACAAGGAATGCTGGGAAAGCACAGGAATCTGGGAAGGAGGAAAAAACATAAAGAAAGGCACACAACAGACTGCAAAAAAGAAGAAGGACAAAGAAACGAAGAAAAACAGGTAAGAGGGTTCAGAGACCCCTGGGACAGTGAAAGGCAGAAGGAAGAACGAGGCCCCAAGCAAATCTGGGGCCTCGAAACGCGCAGGAAAGGCTGGGGGCGCGCCGCGTCTTAATAACGCGGTGCGCGGCCCGAGCCGAACGCCCGGCAGAAGTCGAACTCTCGGCTCGCGCCGCACCGCGCGGCGCAACAGTAGGTCCCCCTCCCGAAGGCCCAGGTTTAAGAGGGAATAAACGGTGAAAGCGTTGAATCAGGAGAGGAGCGTGAACGGAAGAGGCATCTTCCCATGAACATTCACTGAGAGGATAACCCTTCCAATGAATCAGATACTGAAGTCGTTTATGAAAAAGACGAGAGTCACAAATTTCCTGCACTTCATATTCAGGAGCATCATCCACAAGGACAGGAGGTGGACAAGGAAACTGACGTGAGTAAGGATCAGGCACATAAGGTTTAAGCTGAGAAACATGAAAAACCGGATGGATCTTCCATGTATGGGGTAAGTGAAGACGGACAGTGACAGGATTGACCAACTGGAGAATACGGAAAGGCCCATAGTAACGAGGTGTGAACTTGTTTTGAGAGAGACGTGAGGGCAAGAATTTGGAGGAGAGCCAGACTTTATCTTGCAGATGATAATTTGGATTGGTTGTACGTCTCTTGTCTGCAGCCTTCTTCATATACCTCTTGGTATGTAACAAATTAGATCGAATTAGTTTATGGAGTTGGAGAAGGCGTTTGGAGAAATAGTTAATAGCAGGTAGAGGAGAGTTGGATTGTGGAGAAGTAGGGAAAGAGGTAGGATGAAAACCATAGGAACAGAAAAAGGGAGTGACCTTGGAGGCACTATGGACTGAGTTATTGTAGGAAAACTCAGCTAAAGAGAGGTAAGTGCTCCAGTTACTTTGGGTAGAATTGCAAAAGCATCGAAGATATTGCTCTAGTCCTTGGTTCAGACGCTCAGTCTGTCCGTTGGTCTGAGGATGGAACCCTGAAGACAAGGCTCTATTTATATTCAGGGTTTTACAAAAATGCTTCCAAAATCGGGAGATGTACTGAGGTCCTTTATCAGATATTATGGTATGTGGAAGTCCATGGAGACGGAAGACATGATCTATGAATATTTGACTTAGTTCTTGAGAAGTAGGCAGCTTTTTTAGGCCAGTGAAATGAGCCATTTTTGTGAAAGAATCCACTGTGACCATGATAACCCGGTTTCCTGCTGATGGTGGGAGCGAACACATAAAATCAGTAGAGATAGTATGCCATGGGGCCGATGGAACAGGCAAAGGCTGTAGTAATCCTGCCGGTCTGGTGTGAGGTATTTTGACTTGGGCACATATGGGACAGGCCTGAACGTATTCTTCCACATCCAGTTTCCAGGTAGGCCACCAGAAAAATCGTGAAAGTAGTTCTTGTGTGGCTTTGATGCCTCTGTGACCAGCTACAGGGGAATCATGGCACATTTGTAATGCTTTCTTTTGCACCTTGTTTGTAGGGAGGAATATCAGGTCTTGGTAATAAAAATATCCTTGTTTCTTGTACAATAATGGTCTTAGTTCTTCTATGTCATGGTCCGATAGGTTGGCGTATTCTTGTTGTACTTCTTCCAGGAAAGACTGAGCCACTCCAATGATCTTACTGGGTTCTAGAAGATACTGGGATGAGGAAGGAGAACACTCTGGATATCGGCGAGACAGAGTATCAGCCAGAATGTTTTGAGATCCTGGAATATATGTAATATAAAAATCGTACTGACTGAAGAAAAAGGCCCAGCGGGCCTGACGACTATTCTGGCATACAAAATTTCTTAAACATTGTAAATTACGGTGGTCTGTCCTCACCTCAAATGGTTCCTTGGAACCCATCAGAAACTGCCTCCACTCAAGGCAGGCTGTTTTCAGAGCCAATAATTCCCTTTCAAGTACGGAATAATGTTGTTCAGCTGTGGAAAGGATATGAGACAAATAGAAAACAGGATGTTCAAGGCCATCATCCTCTTGTCGTTGGAGTAAGACAGCTCCGATGGCTCTCTCAGAAGCATCAGTTACTACTATAAATTGCTTGGTGGTATCTGGATGTCTTAAGATGGGGGCTTGGGTGAAGGCTCTCTTTAAGCTTTGAAAGGCTGCTTCAGCAGCCTCAGTCCAGACAAACCCCTTCTTTAAATTGTCCTTCTTTAAGGTGTGAGTTATGTGGCTAGTCTGACTGGCAAAGTCTAGAATGAATTGTCGATAGAAGTTTGCTAAACCTAGGAAACATTGTGTTTCTTTTATGGTAGAAGGAGAAGGCCACTCTAGGATAGCTTGTACCTTTTCTTGATCCATAGCTATGCCGGTGGGACTTAAATGATAGCCCAGATATTTGACTTCCGTCATGTCGAACTCACATTTCTCTGGTTTGCAAAATAGTTGATGATCACGAAGTCTTTGAAGAACTTGTTAAACATGGGAGGTATGGAGTTCAGGATTTCTAGAATAAATAAGAATGTCGTCTAGGTAGATCACAACTGTCTGATTCAGTAGGTCTGAAAACACTGAGTCCATAAATCTCTGGAAGATTGCGGGGGCGTTAGTAAGACCAAACGGCATAACCCTATATTCAAAATGGCCAAATGGGGTCCTGAATGCTGTCTTCCATTCGTCGCCTTCTCTTATGCGTAAAAGGTGGTAGGCTCCTCGTAAATCCAATTTAGTAAAACGTTGGGCCCCTCTGATTGCTTCCAGTATGTCCCTGATGAGAGGCAAAGGATAACGATCTTTAATGGTAATTTTATTCAGACCTCGAAAATCCAGGCACGGACGAAGATCCTTAGTCTTCTTGGGCACAAAAAAGAGAGGGGCCCCAGCCGGAGACGACGATGGAACAATAAGACCACTCTGTATATTTTCGTCCAGATACTCCTTTAGAACTTCCTTTTCGGGTTCCGTGAGGGAGTACATCCTCCCAAAAGGAACAATTGTGCCGGGTTCCAATGGAATTGCACAATCATATTCTCGATGTGGAGGTAGCACAGGTTTTGACGGTTTTTGGAAAACATCCTGAAACTCCAAATAGTGGTCTGGGATCCCTTGGACCGTATTAATGGACATACCAGTGGCACCTTCAGTAGCTAAGGATCTTTTCGGAGACCAATACTTGTCGGAAGTAAAACAGTTCTCATGACAAAATTGCGAAGACAAAGAGACTGTCCGGGTAACCCAATTTATATATGGGTTATGTCTGATGAGCCACGGAATTCCAAGAATGATGGTATGGTTAGGGGACGTAATAAGATCGAAGGAGATGTGTTCTTGATGGTTTCCCACCTGTAGACTTAACATCAGGGTAGTGGTGTCTACAGGACCAGAGGATATCAAAGATCCATTCACAGTGTGTACCTGTTCGGGTACTTCTTTTGCTTGAGTAGGGACTAGGTTAGCAGCAGCCCACGTCTTGTCCATGTATATACCACTAGCACCACAATCTAGTAATGCCATAGTCTTTTCTTGACGACCGTCCGGAATTTGTAACAGGACCGGAAAGATGAACAAGGCAGTTGTATTGTCATTAAAGGAGCTGATGGAAGGTATAGCTGTAGATCCCGTCCCCTCCCTTCTTACAGAGGACGGGAGGTGGCGTTTCCCGAAGGCCTGGACGGACGTACTGGACAGGTATGGAGCATGTGACCAGCAGAACCACAATACAGGCACAACCCTCTCTTGCGTCTGTCTTCTCGTTCACTAGCAGAGAGCGGACCTCGGGTAGTATCCACCTGCATGGGTTCCCCTTCGATGTCTCTAGCAGGAGTGCGAGGTTCCTCGGAACGCTGCAGGTATGCACGTGAGCTACTTGGCTGGGCAAACCCTCTACTCCTTTTCTTCTCCGATCTCCGTTCCTGAAGACGATATTCGATGGACAGTGCTTGATCCATCAGGCCACGAAGATCTTCCGCTCTGGTAGAATGCACTAGTTCATCTTTTATTTCTTCTTTGAGTCCTCTACGAAATAATGTTACCAGAGTACGTTCCACCCAAGTGGTCTCTGCCGCCAGCTGACGAAAACGGGTTATATATTGCAGGACGTCTTGGGAGCCTTGTTGGATGTCGCACAAGGCTTCTTCAGCGGAGGCTTCCAATCCAGGACGACTAAACATCTGTTTGAAGCGACTCACAAAGGCGGAATAGTCTGACAATACAGGGTCGTTGGAGGACACCATCGGGGTTGCCCAGGCCAAGGCTGGACCGGATAAGGCACTGATAAGATAACCCACCTTGGTCCTGTCGTGGGAGAATTGAGTAGGTCGGAAGGCGAAATACACCGTTAAAGCATCCAAGAACTCGCGAAGCTTGGTTGGTTCACCAGAGAAACAAGGGGTAGAAGCGGAGATTGTCGGAACATCACTGGTGCGGAGGGCCAAAGCCTGTCTTAACGCAGCATTTTCATTACGTAGTTGTTGCAATTCCTGGGCTTGTTGCTGAATCGTGGTCAACAGAGATTGCTCCGGATCTGCAGCAGCCGCCACTGTATTATCCATGGTGTTTGAGGACGTCGGAATGGTTTGGCGCTGCAATCTGTCACGACTCACGTGCTGCTTGCGCCTGGAATTTGCAGATCTGGTGGCGTGAAGCTTCAATGTTCGGCTTTGGCCCAAAAAGGGGCGACTCTTTCTGGTAGCCACGGTGCTGTAGGTAATGGAGACACCAAGAACAGACCGTGCCCTTCAGAAAGTAGCGCCAGAGGGAAAAAACCCCTTAAAAAGGGGAAAAAACCTCCAAACAGGAAGACTCCTGGAGAAAAACAAGAACAAACAAACAGGAATCCAAAAGGAGCAAAAATCAGAAAACACAGAATGCTGAATCCAAAACCAAAAGGCAAGGAAATCAGGAGCGAAGACACTAACTGAGCAGAAAGTGTTGCAGCGCAAAGAAAGAGGAAAAACACAGCCCTTATATACCAAAAAACAGGAAGTGACCCACAGGAAGTAAAAGGACACCATCTTAGATAGGGAAACAATACATAGAACAGAATAGTAGAGGAACCATAGAGAATAGGGAACAAGGAATGCTGGGAAAGCACAGGAATCTGGGAAGGAGGAAAAAACATAAAGAAAGGCACACAACAGACTGCAAAAAAGAAGAAGGACAAAGAAACGAAGAAAAACAGGTAAGAGGGTTCAGAGACCCCTGGGACAGTGAAAGGCAGAAGGAAGAACGAGGCCCCAAGCAAATCTGGGGCCTCGAAACGCGCAGGAAAGGCTGGGGGCGCGCCGCGTCTTAATAACGCGGTGCGCGGCCCGAGCCGAACGCCCGGCAGAAGTCGAGCTCTCGGCTCGCGCCGCACCGCGCGGCGCGACACAGAAAGACTTAAGTGCAAAGAAATGCTCACTTTCTAAAAGTGGCATTTCTAGAATAATAATATTAAATCAGACTTCACCAGTCAGCAGGATTTTAAATTACCATTCTGACCATACTAAATATGACCTTCCTGCTCCTTTCAGATCAGCAGCTGCCACTTCAACAGTGTATGAGGGCAGCCCCAATGTTAGCCTATGAAGGGAGCAGGCCTCACAGTAGTGCAAAAACAAATTTAGCAGTTTTACACTACCAGGACATATAACTACACCGGTACATGTCCTGCCTTTTACCCACACAGCACCCTGCTCTAGGGGTTACCTAGGGCACACATTAGGGGTGACGTATATGTAGAAAAAGGGGAGTTCTTGGCTTGGCAAGTACTTTTAAATGCCGAGTCGAAGTGGCAGTGAAACTGCACACACAGGCCTTGCAATGGCAGGCCTGAGACAAGGTTAAGAGGCTACTGAAGTGGGTGGCACAACCAGTGCTGCAGGCCCACTAGTAGCATTTAATCTACAGGCCCTAGGCACATATAGTGCACTCTACTAGGGACTTATAAGTAAATTAAATAGCCAATCATGGATAAACCAATCAATAGTACAATTTACACAGAGAGCATATGCACTTTAGCACTGGTTAGCAGTGGTAAAGTGCCCAGAGGTCAAAAGCCAACAACAACAGGTCAGAAAAAATAGGAGGAAGGAGGCAAAAAGTTTGGGGATGACCCTGTCAAAAAGCCAGGTTCAACAGTTATAATAATATTTGTTTAAATTTGATAAACCGTTAATAGTTGTTTATGTTGTGATGCATGTTGAATTAATATCCCAGGGTTCCATACTAGTAGTGTGTAGCTTATTTAATTTGGCATTGTATTAGAGTAAAGTAATGTGTAGTTAGTCTGATGCCACTGCACCTGCTGCACCATTCCAATCCTGCCTCTGTCAGTGTCCTTCCTCTGGCTACGACGCTGAAGAACATACTTAACCGTTTATGAAATTTAAAACAAACATTATTATAACTTTTTTCTAATATTCATAATCCAGTTAGATAGAATGCATAACAAAAAACAGAGATGAAACTTATTGGCTTTGAAAATGCTTGTTTAGTGTAGTATTCCTTTGTCATTCAAAAATTAAAACTGGAAAGGTAACACATGGCATTGTACAGTATAGGGCAGCAAAGTCTAATATTTAGTGTTTGCAAGCTCCCGCTAGCCTGCAAAGGTTCTATGTGGCTTCAAAGAGAACAGGCTGCTTGCCCGCTACAGGGTTAGTCTGTGGTGTACGCAGCTAGACACTTGCTGCTGTTTTACAACCGACTATGTGTTAGTTTCTAGTAGTGCACACCGGTAAACTTCACTGGGAGGCTTGATATATATTGCCAAGAACGCCTTCACACTTTGGGATGCTCAATTTGCGATTTTGAATCAAAACAGTGAATGTTGAACATTACCACATAAATCAGGTGCTAACCAAACCACAGAGAATGAACAAGAACAAAACAGGCAATAAACAGTCAACGTTGCAATCACGAGATGCAACATAAATTAAACGCTATATTACAGTCTAGAAAACCAGAGGTTTGCAAGGGCACTGCATTTGTAGTAAAAACAAACAGCATAAGTCATCTGCACACACATTTTGTGAGCTGTATGTTCTTCTTATATGTGGTGTACACACTGGTGCTGCTGAGCACTTCGATAACAGCCGGAGTAACAATACCATCCCTCCGTGGAAATATTTGAACCAGTCACAAGGGTTACACCAGAGGCACCTCGGTACTGATAGGATGCTAGGAAGTGCACCCCTTCTTTAAAGATGTTGAGCACTATATATATATATATATATATATATAATTCCTCACCCACACACATTTTCCTCACATTCTGTCAGGATGGCATGTATGCTCAGAGCTGACACGTCTGGCATCTGCATCCACTGTGTATTTCGTGGTCAGTGAATAACGATGGATCGGAAGCTGTTTACTTGTGACCATGAGCCTACCCAGAACACAAAATATAAATTAGTCAAGATACGCTTTGCGGTGCTGTGGAATACATGCTAAATGTCACAGGCAGGCAGCAGGTCAGGAAGGGATGACAGATCCCTTGAGGGTGAGACAATCTGTGATACTAATTTCGGGACCTGGCGATTCCCCCCTCAATAAGAAAGAAGACGGCCTGCAGCAAAGACTGAAGATGGCATGCAGCAAAGAAGGAAGATGGCATGCAGAAAGAAAAAAGAAGTACCTTCAGCGTCGTAGCCAGAGGAAGGACACAGGCCATTAGCCAAATGGCAAGTGACTGGAAGGAGTACTTGGTCCTGATGCAACATGACAGCAAAGAAGAGAGCAGGAAGTGAAAGTAGACGATGTGCTGGCCAATCAGAAGCACATAAATTAGAGTGACGTTGGACTAAGCCAATGGTAAGTTCAGGTAAGTAAGGGGCAGTTTCTAAGACCCTTTGACTTTTTTTTATCAACAAAAGATTTTACAAGAACAGCACGCGTGCAGGTGAAACCTAAAAATGGGCCATGGGCTTGAAAAGGACTGGGGATTCTTTGGCATTGGCCGATTGCCTGTATGGCCTGCCCAAGGATGATAACTACAATCATAAACTGTAATTCACAAATAAAGGTTAGGCAAATGTAAATACATTTGAAAATCTTTGAATCCCTCTTAGTTTGTCGTACATGAAAATACATCTAATTGCTTAACAAGAAAGTATTAAAGTGAGAAAGCCACGTGCAGCACCGCACTGAGGGACAGATGTAGCAAAGAAACATTTTGCGACTTGCAAATAGCGAGTCATAGCGACTCGCTATTTGCAACTCGCAAAATGTTATGCAGAACCGTGTCTCAGACACCGTCTGCGAGTCGGTATGGGGTCGCAATGACCCACCTCATTAATATTAATGAGGTGGGTCGCAAATTGCGGCCCCATACCGACGATGGGCACTCGCAAACATGGAGGCCTGCTGTAGTCAGCAGACCTCCATGTTCGTGACTGCTTTTAAATAAAGCAGTTTTTTTTTTTTTTTAAGTGTAGCCCGTTTTCCTTAAAGGAAAACGAGCTGCACTTAAAAAAAATTCCGAAACCTTTAGTTTCGGTATTTTTTCAGGGTAGGTAGTGGTCCCTTGGACCACTACCTGCCCTGAAAAAATAATTTGTGGTCCATTCACAAAGAGGAAGGGGTCCCATGGGGACCCCTTCCAATTTGCGAGTGGGTTACCATCCACTTGAAGTGGATGGTAACTGCGACACCATTTGCGACCGCATATGCGGTCGCAAATGGTATTGCATACCACTAGGAATCGCAAATAGGAAGGGAACACCCCTTCCTATTTGCGATTCTGAAATGCATTTTGCGAGTCGGTCCCGACTCGCAGAATGCATTTCTGCATAGGAAAATGCAATTTGCGACTTGCAAACGGCAGTTTTTGCTGTTTGCGACTCGGAAATCCTTTCCTACATCTGGCCCTGAATTCCCATTTCAAACAAGGAAATACTCAGAAATGGCTTTGATCAGAGGTCATTTTTGGTAAATTAACTCTCCTATGATGTGGCAAATTCTATAAATAACATAATATTGCATTTCTCCTGAACTTTTTCTTAATTCGTTTTGACTGCCTGTGTTACTAGTGCAAGCTGTAAATAGACATCTGTTAAAATTCGTATTTTTGCAGTTTGGTAAAACGTAATGGCCAATCTATGAGTCTACAAAGTAAATTCAAATTTGCTGGTCAGCTCCGCCCGAAAACGATCTCACGATTCTTCGTATATCACACTTATTTTCCATATGATTTTATTATGATCAAATAATCAAAGCAGATTTTAAGTAGAGAGCATTGCTTCGTGATATCGGCATATTTTTTACTTTCATGAATGGCGCGCTTGCCCTGAAACTCTGTTCTCTTTTGCAAGGCAAACCTGATAAGCATTAGAGACTTTTGTGTAACTTTTGTGTACACTGTGATTATTCCAAGTCTATTCAATCAAGTGACTAGCCATGAAAATTACAGTGTCATTAAAAATGAATAAATCTTCAACTCCAAATGTAAAAGGAGTACTGTAATTGGTTCACTGATTGCATAGCCCCGTAACTATGCCTAGTTAGCCTTTCCAAAATCCAGGTTTTTGTCATAAAAGGTATTGTGATTTAAAAGAGCTGTCATTTGCATGTAAGTGGAATGATAAGTTACCTGGCGTTAAATATATACTCCTTATTACTCCAGCTCTGTCAAAAGTTGCTACTTCTAATTTTCGGGCAGGGAAGCAAAAGGCCAAATGTCCCAATGTGAAAATGGCAGAACATACTCAAGGGCCATTATAATTGTATAATTACCACATAGTTCATACAGGTTAGAATTGCTGAACACTAGAGCGCGATGGAACCGATATAGACGCCATGTTCCTGCCACTTTTGACGTAGGAGGGCCCAGTCGTGCTGAAAGATGGGAATATTTATAATGTCTTTGATTGAAGTGTCCTTTATTTAAAGGACACTCGACTTTGTATTAGACTATGGTCAGCTTGGGCTGTATTATGAAGTTGTGCGCTCACGCAGAGCGTCCCTGTTTTCATACAACTGAACAGTCAAAAGTCCGTGCGTTTAAGGTTAAGGTATTTCACCGAGTTAGTGCATAAATTGCAGTCCGCACTGTTCGGAAATCAAGAGAGGGCACCACCGATCGCTATCCCATAGCTGTGTTGTCTACAGCGCCTGAACAATTTCAGAGAAATTCCAAGTTAAATGTATGCATTTTCAACAGTGCTCTTGCGTAAAAATAGGCACATCGCTGTGCATTCTTGAGCAGTGGTTGCCCTCAACATTTCCAATAGGTGCTAAACTGAGGATGCGACTACAGATCAGCTAGTGAGAAAGAATTAAAAACATTTTCTAAGAGGTTGTCCCCTGTATTCCTGTCTTGAGCTTAATTATTTAGGCTGTGGCTACTTCAAATAACATTGACTTGCTAGGTTATGGAATTTTCAATATGTGAAAATCCAAAGAATGTATACAAACTACAACAATTGTAAATGCCCTCATACTTTAATTTTGCTCCAATTTAAAAAAGGAATTAAATGGCCATGTTTTACCCTGAAATCATATCTCCATTGATTTAGGTCTCCTATCCTGGTTAGGTTGTTTTCTTCACGCCTCTTCTGAAGGGCCTGTAATCGATATTGCTAAATTCTGGAACACAGCTTTGTTTTTTCTTTAAACCAGCATCATTTCCGAAAATCATTCAACATTTGCTCTGAGAATAGGGTGCATAAAAACACAGCTATTCTTGAGTGTGCTTGTCTTTCAAAGGGAGACACCGAAAAAAACTAAAGTACTGGTGAGAACCAAGTGGTGAAAGAGAGACTTAAATGAGCAAGCGAATGCACCAACATGGGGGGGGTTAAGTGTGTGAAAAGCGCATGTAAGTTTGCGAAGGAAAGGAGGATTTAAAAGAGGTAATGTAGCTTGTGTGTTTGCAAGAGAAGCTTTTCTTCAAATGGTAAGGGTTTAAATAAGCATGTGATTTAGAAAGACATGATACGAGGAAAGTGTGAGACAAAGGAGGATATTTGAGAGAAGGGAAGCAACTTGAAGATATATGAAAGGAAAGTAAGATGTGATAACGCAATGTACTTGATACATTAGTGAGATGATTATCAGGAAGATTAGTTATTGTGTGTGCTTGAGAAAGTTAAAATGATTGAGACAAGCTAACAGAGGATGGACAGAATTGGGTGTACAAATAAAAATGAGAAGATGGTACGTAAGACAGACAAAGGAAGGGCTGGGGGTAGAAAGAAATGTGTGAGGATCATGTGTTTACAGTGCTTAATTTGAGCCAGTTGTTTCAGGTGCTCAGCACCAGCACTTTGTCAACACTGGGACTTATGACGGCCAGCCGCATGGTGCTGCTTATCTAATTTTATAATGGACACAACAGTTGTTTAATAATGCTATATGCCTTAAAATGACTAATACTTGTCACCCAAAGCTGTACGAATAGCTTGGTTGGCTAATATTAGTCATTTTTAATGTATACAAATTCTAAATTGTCATTAGTAGCGTTGATAGAGGCAGTGGGTGGTGCCAGCTGTAGTGTTCTGACAAGGGCCCCGGCACTTATTTTATTTTACAAAGTAAGTACTGTGTGTTTAAGAAGAGGAAATAGAATGAATGATAAGAAGAGTTAAAACGAGTAGCTGTGAGAAGAGAAGGCAGTGTAGGACACAGGAAAGAGCAGTCGCATGGTTGCACTACAGGAATGTCTGGACCTCAGTGCTGCTCTGTTTACCCACCATATACGCCAAGGTGGCTAAAAGATTCTCTTCAGTACAGGGTGAAGGGGGAAATGGAGAAACACAACCTCAATTGACCTTTCTTGACACTGATATAGATTTTTCTTGTGTGCTAGTCCTGAAGGGAACAAACAATATTGCTCCTTATTTTCTTAAATTTAACTAAATAACATACTGTGCACGATATACCTTTTAGTGTTGGGTACCTCTGTGCACTTACGTGAGCTTGTGACTACAAAACGGTTTGCCAGAAAAATTTAAAAGAAAATATTTACCTAAGGTTTAACCCTTTTGAGTGTAATAGTATATGTATGTAATCGACTCCTTCAACTACTTTGAACAATATTGAATGCACTTCACAATATGTATAGGATGCCAAATCAATATGTAATTCAAAGTTTTTAGTAGGTACAAGACATCACTCAAGTAACGAGCTTAGTGTAATTAAAGTTTGTCACGAACAATATCGCATTTTAGGAACAATTCCTAGACTGCACGAAAACTGATGGCACTATTCCAGTAATAAAAATATTCAACAGGGCACTCAAAACATTGATCAGTCTTCCAACTGAGCGAGATATGAGCAGACAATGATATGGCCTTTGGGTTGTTTCAAGAAAGCTCCCTGAATTAATAGACTTAAAAAATGGCTATGTAAGGGGAAGGACGTGGTGGGATGTACTTAACAGGAAAAGGTCCCCAGCAGCTGGCGCTTCCTGCAGGTCCAACGGAGCTAAAAAGAGAAACAATCTATCAGGGCTGGATGGAAAAGGAGGAAGGACAAGAAACTGATCAGAGAGGAAGGATAGAAAAGGGAAAGAGTCTTAAAAGTGATAACTGCTATGAGCAGGAAAAGGCAGAGTCAAAAGAGGAATTAGGAGAAGAACTGTGATGAGAGAAAGGAGGATAAGAGAAATTGGGGAAACTAAATAATCTGGATGTCCAGGGTCAGATTGAGAGCAGAAGGCTCACAGACTTGACAAAAGTGAAAGCTATCCTACAAAGAGGGGTGAGAAAAAAAGCCCAAAGGGTGGTCAGAGGAGTGGTGAACTCATCCAGTGGTGACTGAAAACACTTGGCACAATCCTGGCAGGGTGTTGCCCTGCCAGGGGGTACTGGCCTAAGGGAGGCTGGGAGGGAGATTTGTTAAGAGTCATGGACTGGCCACATCACAGCCTAATCCTCCCGTTTGACACAGTGATAACTGGAAAACCTACTGGTGGTATATTGCACAAAAGGAGCCTGGATTCCTAGAACTAATAGCTATAGAAGCTTCCCACCCAAAGGAATGTTAATGTTTATAAAAGGTTGGACAGTGAGAGGAAAGGTGACCCTTTCACTATAATTAAACCTTTCACCAATCAACAACCCAGATGTACCGTACAGTTTAAGGAAACAGTTGTTTTTTTCCTGCTGTTGAGATATATTTTTATATATTAGTCTGCAGGGTTTCACCTAACTGACCTACCCCAAAGGAGTTAGAAAATGAACAGCCCCAGATATAAAGAATAAACAGGTCTCAACTAGAGGAAAAGATTATTATATTCCATACAACTTCCAAAATACCTTGTATGCTCCTTTCAAAGGGATCTGCTTGGAGGAAGAAGATTAAGCCGTGTCCTGAAAGACAAGGGATAAGACTCCATCAATGGAGTCTTAGAATGTAAGTTTAGTATTCTTCTGAATAACTAGAATGCAAGGAACTTTATTTGTATGGAATATCTATATCCTGCTACCTTGATTGGCCCCATCATTAATCCTCATCTACTCTTCTGACCACAAGTGATGAATACCCTGTAGATGTTTGACAGCCCCCAACCTCCTCTAGGAATAGCCCCTGTGTCAGACATCCTGAAATTTCTCTACTATTCTAGGTGCATATATATATATATATGCTATGTATATATATATAGCTGGTGCCCAAGAATTTTCTTTTAAATCCTTTCCTATCCATCAAATATTTAATATTCCTTGAGATATAATGGAGTCTAAAGTACTCTTAACTTCATGTTCTTGCTTGGTACCCACTACGATAGATGAGAGGCCTCACCCAATGAGGACTGTTCTTCACCTGTTTCAATTCAGTCACATGAAAGACTTGGTAGATCTTCATGGTTGGTGGTAAAACCAGTTTCACATCTGTATCATTAACTTTGTTTTTTTAATAGATAATAGACCAATAAAACAAGGTTGAAATTGTTATTTTCTGTGTAACTGTGAATTCTGAGTAGAAAGGCAAACTGCTTCCAGGTTGATAAGTTGGAGTTTTACATCAATTTTTGCCTGTATAAGGTTTATGCAGTTCTTTTGCTTTCAACAATGCTATCTTAGTCTTTTAATGTAGATGAGAAATTAAACTTAACTTCAACAGATGTGACAATTGGATCTACATAAATGAGATATCGAGGATGACAAGCTAGATGACAGAAACATTGATTTTAATTCAATGACCTAGAGACTGATTTATTATGACACAATTCTGTGAACCGTAATGTACCCAGAGGTCTGTTCTTGCATAGAGCATTTTAGATTACCTTATAATATTGATGTAATAATTGAGTTTTATTACCAGTTTGTCGATGGTACGCAGATGATAGCCTGATGTTTGATCATAATTTGCTAAATGTCCCCCCAAAAATCATAACAAAAACCGAGAACCTCAGTCTGACTTATTTTACTCAGGGTATTCTATGGAGGTACACAATATTTGGTAAAACTAACTTACTAGTTTCTGTTGGAGTCAACATGTGTTTTACTGGAATCAAATGTGCCAATTTTAAGAACAAATCCACCATAACAATACTGAATACATCACCAGAGGCTAATTCACTTATGAAATCTACTGACACAGTATGGTATGGATGCAGAGGTTCAGGAAGTGCCTGTAAACAACACATACATTTTATTTTATTATACTAGGCCCTGCTGCAGCTGTAGACGCTGATATATATCTAGTGTCAACATATTCCTGAACTTTTCCCACCATAAATGTCTTTTGATTAGTTTCTCAATTTGAGATACCAAAATCACCATCAGAAGGAGAATCATGGGTTCTACAAGGAATTGGTTATTGCAGTTCCACACAGACACATACATTTCTCCTTTGTACACTAACCTAACATCTTTGAATTGTCTTTCTTCATCTTTAGATAACCATTGAGCAATAAATTAGAAGTCAGTTCTCCCTTCATTAAATTCCATCAGTGTCAGGGGACTGACACCTAATTAGGGGCTGATGGAGAACACCAGTTCTTGACTGTTCTGGTCTACCAGATGTAAGGGTCACCCTTCTAATAGCCATGTTGGTGCCGAAACAGCAAACATCCAAGCAGGAAAGTGTCCTCCAGAAGTAATCCCAAAGGAGGGAAAATTCCAAAGGGCAAAAGACCTCCAAGAAGGCAGGGGAGTTCCAGGGAAAACAAAAATAAAGGGATTCACATGGAAGAGGATGCAGGACTTCTAGAAGAATAACTAGAACAGGAGAACATAATCTGTGTCAGAAGGGTGAATGAACACAAGGGCAAGGAGCAGTAATTATTGTGATGCAAGGAATCCTCATGCAGCCAGATTAAACTGTGCATGAGTGGCAGAGCCACACTAAGTGCCTGATATATGAAAATTTAGCGCCGCCTTTGTGTCAATTCTTTTACGCAAAAGCGGCACAAGCTTATATTTTGTAAGTTTATGCCGCTCTTGTGTTAAAAAATGACGCAAAGGCGGCACTAACTTTTCATAAGTCAGGCCCTAAGACCTTAATCATGAGCATTGGAATATGCATTAAGAACTATTGACATAGAATACTCCACCCTTGCTCATTAGCTTCATGTCTCTACAAAGCATCTGCTTTCCCAGTTAAACATCCTGGTCTAAAGGTGATGAAAAAATCCTACTCTGAAAACCATCTAAGCTATCTCATAGTTAATGCGTTAGTAGATTTGAGTAAAATAAGATTTCAGTGATATGCATACACAGTAGCAGGAGAAGTAGTTAGTAAATATATTGCCTCCTTTCTTCAAAGACCAATTTAGACTTTTTTTGTCTGAACTAGTGTAATTTATTTTTGCTGCTATTACCTTTCCAGAATAATAAGCTGAAGCTTACCTGTTGCTGAATGTCACTGAGAAAGAATTTCTCCAAGAGCTAAGTTTGAGGCATCTGCTTCTACAAAGTATTTGTGTTGGGGATCTGGATGATGCAGATAGGTGCTATTCTAAAATATTTCTTGAGTATAAAAGATTATTTCCCTCTTTAGCCCATTGGAATAGAATTTCTTCTTGTTAGAAATGGGGTCTTTGGTTGGCAGTCATGTTACCCTCTGTCCAAGCAAGGACCCTCACTCTAGTCAGGGTAAAGGAGAATCACCCTCAGCTAACCCCGCTCACCCCCTTGGTAGCTTGGCATGAGCAGGCAGGCTTAACTTCAGAAGCAATGTGTAAAGTATTTGCAGCAACACACACAGTAATACAGTGAAAACACTACAAAATGGACACCACACTAGTTTAGAAAAATAGGTAATATTTATCCAAATCAAACAAGACCAGAATGACAAAAATCCAACATACACAAGTCAAGATATGAATTTTAAAAAGAATAAGTATTAATCCTTAGAAAACAATGAGAATGCTGTTATTACACAAAGCACCTAGTTAGCGTCTAAATTAAAGCCGCATGGGTGAACATGCTACGAAAAAGGCCAGCGATGCATTGATTTCTACTCTGAAGCGAGACCGTGCATCGTTCCTTCTCTGGTCGGGTCATCATCTATAATTTCCTCTCTCTCACAAGAGAACTATGCATCGATTCCCAGACGGGCACCTTGGGTCCAGGCAGGCTTTGCGTTGATTTTTCACTACCAGCGATGTTGCATTCGAAATCTGGTCATACAGTGTCAGGAAACTGTGCTGCGTGGGGCTTGCATCATTATCAGCATTCATTAGCTGGTGGTGTGCATCGTTTCTCCAGCCACAATGCGCCGATCTCCCAGCCGCGATGCAGGTGGAGCATTGATTTTAGCCGCGAGGCTGGCGGCGTGTCGTTTATCTGCCGATGGTGCGTCAAAAGCTTCCCCGCACGGCTGTCTGTGCATGGATCTGTCCTTTTCCAGCAGCTTCACCTTTCAAGGGCCCAGAGACCGGTTAGAGCACCACTTCGCAGGGCAGGAATCTCTGCAGAGTCCAGGTGCTGACAGAGAGAAGCCTTCGCTGTCCCTGAGACTTCAACAACAAGAGGCAGGCTCAGTTCAAGCACTTGGAGATTCTTCACCAGTGGGAAGTCACACAAAAGTCAGTCTTTGTCCTCTTTCATGCAGAAGCAGCTACTGCAAGCCAACCCAGGAAAGCTCAGTCACAGGCAAAGGGGAGGTACTCCTTCTCCAGCTCTTCTCCTTGGCAGCGTTTCTTCTTGGTTCCAGAAGTAATCTGATTTTCCGGGGTTTTACCTCCAATTCCTATACCCTTTTCTGCCTTTGAAGTAGGCCTACTTCAAAGGAAAGTCTCTGTTGTTCACAAGATCCTGCCTTGCCCAGGCCAGGGCCCAAACACACACCAGGGGGTTGGAGACTGCATTGTGAGAGGGCAGGGAGACCACATTCAAGTGTAAGTGACCACTCCTCCCTCCACTCTAGCACAGATGGCTCATCAGGATATGCAGGCTACACCCCAGCTCCCTTTGACTCCCTTCACAAACAGCCCAACTGTCAAACTGACCCAGACAGGCAATCCGCAAACAGGCAGAGTCACAGACTAGTTTAAGCAAGAAAATGCCTAGTTTCTAAAAGTGGCATATTCAAACTAACAATCTAAAAACAAACTTCAATAAAAGATGTATTTTGAAATTGTGAGTTCAGAGACCCTAAACTCCATATTGCACTTTGAAGTTATTTAAAGGCAGCCCCGTGTTAACCTGTGAGAGGTTTAGGACTGGCACGTGGGTACACCTACCAAGGCGAATTGACAGTTTAAAACTGCACACACAGACACCGCGGTGGCAGGTCTGAGCCATGTTTACAGGGCTACTAGTGTGGGTGGCACAACCAGTGCTGCAGGCCCACTAGTAGCATTTGATTTACAGGCCCTGGGCACCTCTAGTGCACTTTACTAGTGACGTACTAGTAAATCAAATATGCCAATCATGGAAAAGCTCATTCACATACACAATTTTACTTTGGAGCACTTGCACTTTAGCACTGGTTAGCAGTGGTAAAGTGCCCAGTTTATCAAAAACAGCAAAAACAGAGTCCGGCACACATCATCAACCTGGGAAGCAGTGGCAAATGTTAGGGGAGACCACACATAGGATGCCAAGTCCAACACTTCTGTTAACAGTCTGTTGCAGTGTGATTGCCTTAGAAAATGCAGTATAAAATGATGGCAAAAATGAGTGTTGGAGGCTGGCCTGGCTTATAGTGGGTACCTTGTGGTGCTTACACCTTGTGCCAGGTCCAGTTATCCCTTATTAGTAGAATAGAGGTGTTCTAGCAGCTTAGGCTGATAGAGGTAGCAATAGCAGAGCAGCTTAGGCTGAACTAGGAGACATGCAAATCTCCTACTATACTACTTATATCACTTAGCACTATATCATAAGAAAACACAATCCTCAGAGTTACTAAAAATAAAGGTACTTTATTTTAGTGACAATATGCCAAAAGTATCTCAGAGGATATACTCCCTTAGGAGGTAAGTAATATACACAAAATATACACACACAAACCAAAATGAGGTAAGTAACAGTTAGAAAAGTAGTGCAAATACTGTAGAACACAATAGAATGCAATAGGGAGAAATAGGCCTAGGGACAACACAAACCATATACTCCAAAAGTGGAATGCGAACCACAAATGGACCCCAGGCCTAGTGTAGTGTGTAGAGGGTCACTGGGAGTGTACGAAAACACTAAGGGTGTGCAAGGTACCCCACCCCAAGACCCTGAAAAGTAGGAGTTAAGGTACCCTACTACCCCAGAAAGACAGTAAAGTCGAGATAGGGGATTCTGCAAGGACAACAACTGACTGAAAAGCACTGAAGAGGGATTCCTGGACTTGAGGACCTGTAAAGGAAGGGGACAAAGTCCAAGAGTCACCCAAGTGTCCAGGGGGGGCGGGAGCCCACTAAACCCTGGATGAAGGTGCAAAAGGGCTGCCTCTGGGTGGAAGAAGCCAAAGATTCAGCAACAACGGAAGTTGCCAGGATTTTCTCCTTTGGTCAGAAGATGTCACACGGCATGCTGGAGGATGCAGAGTTGTTTCCACGCAGAAAGACCGCAAACAAGCCTTGCTAGCTGCAAGAGTCGTGTTTGAGGATTTTGGGTGCTACCAGGGCCCAGGAAGGACCAGGATGTCGCCCCTTGGAGGAAGAGACAGAGGGAGCGCTCAGCAACACAGAAGGCCCACACAGAAGCAGGCAGTACCCGCAGAAGCACCTGAACAGGTGCTCAGAAGATCGGGGGATGGCAGTCGACTCAACACAACAAAAGGGAGTCCCACAAAGTCGGAGTCCAACTCAGCGAGGTGGGCAATGCAGGACGGAGTGCTGGGGACCTGGGCTAGGCTCTGCATGAAGGAAGTCTTGCAAGAGTGCACAGGAGCCCGCGCAGCTGCAGATCACGCAGTACACAGGATTACTGTCTGGCGTGGGGAGGCAAGGACTTACCTCCACCAAATTTGGACAGAAGGGCCACTGGACTGTCAAAGACACTTGGACCCAGCTCCTGTGTTCCAGGGACCACGCTCGTCAGGATGAGAGGGGACCCAGAGGACCTGTGATGCAGAAGTTTGGTGCCTGCGTTGGCAGGGGAAGATTCCGTCGACCCACGGGAGATTTCTTCTTGACTTCCAGTGCAGGGTGAAGGCAGACAGCCCTCAGAGCGTTCACCACCAGGAAACAGTCAAGAAAGCGGGCAGGATGAGGCGCTAGAATGTTGCTGGTAGTCTTCTTGCTACTTTTTTGCGGTTTTGCAGGCGTCCTGGAGCAGTCAGCGGTCGATCCTTGGCAGAAGTCAAAGAGGGAAGTGCAGAGGAACTCTGGTGAGCTCTTGCATTCGTTATCTGAGGAATAGCCTAGAGGAGAGACCCTAAATAGCCCACAGAGGAGGATTGGCTACTGAGAAAGGTAAGCACCTATCAGAAGGGGTCTCTGACATCACCTGCTGGTACTGGCCACTCAGAGCTGTCCATTGTGCCCTCACACCTCTGCATCCAAGATGGCAGAGGTCTAGGACACACTGGAGAAGCTCTGGGCACCTCCCCTGGGAGGTGCTGGTCAGGGGAGTGGTCACTCCCATTTGCTTTGTCCAGTTTCGCGCCAGAGCAGGGCTGGGGTGATCCCTGAACTAGTGTAGACTGGCTTATGCAAGGAGGGCACCATCTGTGCCCTTCAAAGCATTTCCAGAGGCCTGGAGAGGCTGCTACTCCCAGGCCCTTCACACCTATTTCCAAAGGGAGAGGGTGTAACCCCCTCTCTCAGAGGAAATCCTTTGTTCTGCCTTCCTGGGACTGGGCTGCCCAGGCCCCAGGGGGGCAGAAACCTGTCTGAGGGTTGGCAGCAGCAGTAGCTTTTGTGAAAACCCCAGAAAGTTAGTTTGGCAGTACCCGTGCTCGATGCTGGAGACCCAGGGATGCATGGAATTGCCCCCCCCCAATACCAGAATGGTATTGGGGTGACAATTCCATGATCCTAGACATGTTACATGGCAATGTTCGGAGTTACCATTGTGACGCTACATATAGGTGTTGACCTATATGTAGTGCAAGCATGTAATGGTGTCCCCACACTCACAAAGTCCGGGGAATTTTCCCTGAACAATGTGGGGGCACCTTGGCTAGTGCTAGGGTGCCAACACACTAAGTAACTTTGCACCTAACTTTCACTAAGTGGCTGTGACATAACGTGGGCGTTATTTCACTCAGGCTGTAGTGGCAGTCCTGTGTAAGAATTGTCTGAGCTCCCTATGGGTAGCAAAAGAAATGCTGCAGCCCATAGGGATCTCCTGGAACCCCAATACCCTGGGTACCTAGGTACCATATACTAGGAAATTATAACGGTGTTCCAGTGTGCAAATGAGAATTGGTAAAATGAGTCACTAGCCTGCAGTGACAATTTTAAAAGCAGAGAGAGCATAAACACTGAGGTTCTGGTTAGCAGAGCCTCAGTGATACAGTTAGGCACCACACAGGGAACACATACAGGGCATACTTTATGAGCACTGGGGTCCTGGCTAGCAGGATCCCAGTGACACAGGCAAAAACAAACATACATACAGTACAAATGGGGGTAACATGCCAGGCAAGATGGTACTTTCCTACAATGAGCTAATCTTAAGAAGCATTGAATATCTCGAACAGCTAGAGGAGTTGGCCCATGTAGAATTACCTTCACTTTATTGTTGTCCATTTGAAGCCCAATAAGAGAAATAATAAAACCTAAAAAATCAACAGTGTTTCCCAGACAGGAACACTTCTTTGCTTTGGCAGACAATTGTTTTTTTTTATTCAATGTAAGTCCAGTTGGACATGAGAAATGTGATCTTGTTCATTATGAGAAAGTAATCCCATCAGATGTAAACAATTACAAAAGTATCAATGTAGTCATGAAGGATCTCATCATTAAAGTATTGAAATGTAGCTGGTGTGGTGCATAACTTGAATGTCATAACTTCATACTCTAAATTGATACTCAAAGAGCCCAAATTTGGTATGGAAATCTGTCTTCCATTTTTCTCCTGCTTTCACATGAATCAGATGGAATGTACCTCTTAGATCAATGTTTGTGAAAATTGTTGGATTATTAATTTGATCAAACTTAATTGGTATTATTGGCAAGGGATAGTGGTTCTTGACTAACTTCATTCAAGGCGCTATATTCTATGCAAGGGCAAAACATGCCACTCTTTTTGCACATAAAGAGATCAGCAGAAGGGGATTATGATGGTCAAATGAGTCCATTTTCCACATATTTATTGTTAGACTTGTCATCCCTAGAGTGGTCTTTCCCCAAACATTTTGCTTGCTTGCCTCATGTTTTGGGATTCTTTTTGTTGACCTTAGTACTCTGGGCACCTTACTACTACTGAACACTGCTAAAGTGCCTGTGCTTCACCCCAAAACATGGTAACCTTGGTGCATACACAATTGACATATTAAATTTACTTGTAAGTCCCATGTAGCGTCGAATACCCAGGGACGGTTAATTAAATACTACTATTGGGAAAGCAGCACTGATTGTGCGACTTACTGAAGTAGCCTTACAACTATGTCTCAGGCCTGCCACTGCAGATCCTGTGTGTGCAGTTTTACTGCCACTTTGACCTGACATTTAAAAAATGTTTGCGAAGCCTTAAACTCCCCATTTATTCAACGTCACCCCCAAGGGAGGCCCTAGGTAGCCCTTAGGGCAGGGTGATGTGTAAGTAAAAGGCAGGACATATATTTTGTTAACTATTGCATGTCCTGGTAGTAAAAAAAAACTCCCAAAGTCATTTTTTACTACTGTGAGACCTACTCCTCTCATAGGCTAACATTGGGAATTCCTTGATACACTTCTCAGCTGTAATTATTGCTTAGAAAGAGTAGCTGTGTTATGTTTTATATCTTTGGAATGGTAATGATAAATCCTCATTACAGGGAAAGTCGCATTTAACATTACTATTTTAGTAATGCCACTTTTGGAAAGTGGGCATTTCTCTGCTCTAACAGCCCTGAGTGCCTCCAGCCTGTCCCCAATACATGTCTGAAGTGGTTGACAGCCGCACTTTATGCATTCCTTTTATACAGCAACACACACAGGATGGGTGTGTGTGACAGAGAACTCATCTGCATTTTGATAGCTCTTCGTAGGCAGGAAGAGGGAGGGGGAGCTGACAAGTATGCCTGAATAGGGAGTACCTGTCATCACATAAAAAACTGACTACCCCTACATATAGTCTAGAGCCAGGACTGAGGAAGAAAGGATACTTGTTAACTTCAAAGAATCTTCTTTGAAGTCACCACCACTTGAGACACATTTGGGTTTAAGTACTTGGTCTCTTTCCCCACCAAATCAGACCTGTAACCGGACTCTGTCAGAAGAACTGCTGTGCTGCACCAAGGACTGTTGGTCTGCTGGACTGATAATCTGAAAGGCCTGCTTTTCTATTGTGTTGCCCTAATGCTTGTTGGACTCTGACTCTGCTGAAGGAGAGCTGGACTCTGCCTTCTACCTGAAGTGTGCTTCAAGGGCTTATTGACTTGCCTCCTATTGCTTGAGACTCAGGGATATCAAAGTCTCCACCCCTGCTCCTCTGCCTGGTTCACTGGAAGTGGACCCCAGTAACTTACGTAATGGTAATCATCGCATCCCCTATCTGCATGTAGCAGGATCTGCGCATCAACCCAGTTGCAGGAGCAGATTTGGTGCATCGCTCTTGGAGCCACTGCATCGCTTTGAGAGTCTGATGAATTAGAACAGTAACAGCAATTTACAGAGATCAATGCATCCCTCAAATGTGTGGAGAAACCTGGTGCATCGCACTTCGGAAGCAACACATCTCAGCTCGAGCACTTGTCTTCATAACCAATGCATCATCTTCACTGTGTGGGACAGATTGATGCTTGTGAGGACCCAATCGATGCATCTCACTGTTGTGACCTGGAAAGGTACTTTGTTCACCAGGGCCTGCATGGGTCCTGTAGCCTGCATGTGCTCCATAGAGTTTGGCCTGCACTTCGACTTTGCCTCGGTCCAGCGTGACCTAAATAACCCCTAAAGCACTGGTTGCTTCTAAGCACTAGAACTCTTTTATTCTTCTAAAATTCACATCTCAAATTTCTACTTATTGGATTTTTGCCTTGATTTATTTATAAATTTGTAAATTTTTCTAAACCTGTGTGGATTCTTTTTGTGGTGTTTTCATTGTGTTACTATGTGTGTGTGTTGCACAAATGCTTTACACATTGCCTCTTTAGATAGGCCTGACTGCACTGTGTCAAGCTATGAGTAGGTGAGTGCATGTTATCTCTAAGTGTGTATCTAGGTTACTCTGATTAGAGTGGTGGTTTCTGCATGTACAGGGTGCATACTGTGGCAACCAAAAACCCCGGTTCTAACATTCACCAATATATTTACATTGATACTTAGTTTTTTTATTTTAGCTCTGTTAATGCATAGATCAGAATACATGGGATAACTGCTCCTGGCCTCAGATCATTTAGACAATTGAAAGGTCAATGAGGTGGTAATGTCTGTGTGTTACTTTTACTAGCTACGTCCAAGTGTTCATGATACAATAAGTGAGGTTCCACAAGCCATACATACCATGTTGAAGTTCCTGACAGAAGGCACAATTCTTGGGGAAGAGAATACTTGTTGGATGCCTTTTTTGCCACCAGCAAGGAGTTTCATATTATCAGTACAAGCGACAAATGTAACACAATTGCTAGGGTGGATGCTACAGGATAATGTGCCTTGAGCTAAGTTTGCAAAGGTACTTGTGCTGTCCTGAATGATGCAGAGGAAGACTCAAGTAGGAGAGAGGAGGAAAATAAGAGGGGGTGACAGAGTTGTAAAAATGAGAAGCGTATGACAGAAGATATGTATAGACAATCAAGTTGGCAAAGAAAGATGCAAGAGAGATGACATTTGAATAAAGAATATGATGATATGGAGGTTAAGAGAAAATGGTGAAAAAAATGAAGGTGGATTGGAAGAAGACACTGTGAAGAGAGATTAATGTAAACTGAAGAGGAATGTGATTGACAAGAGGTAGGGGCAGAACTGATAGAGGTAGAGATTTGCTAGGGAGGGTAAGAAAGAGGGAATATTTAATAGAAAGAGGGGACACTGACACTAAAGGGGCAAAGGTGGGGGAAACCAAAAGAGCAGCAAAGAGCCACTGTTTTGTTTTTGTTTTTAAATGGCTGTACCTGCCACAGACCTTTTTCCTCCATCTGCCTTTCACACCATGAGTATGAAGGGTCTGTTTATTAGTGTATCAAGCACCTAGACTTTTGCATCCAAGGGTTATTAACAAATGTGCATGTTAATGGTAGTTGGATCTACATGAAATGGTGGCACGTTTGCAGCAACTGACACCAGAGATTACAGTAGTGAGAACATGTCTAAAAGTCACAGCAACAGGAATTTCAGGTTGCTGATGTGGAATAACTTGTAAGTGAAAATGTTTTAAAAACTTCCATATTGACTCAATCATCCACAAACACATTTCTCTCAGTGAGTTTAGCACCCACTTCAGCAGAGGTGTCTGTAATCTATGTGTCACTTATTTCTTAAATGTGCATGTTTTGTGAACAACAAAAGCTTGTACTAATCTGCTGAGCTGAATTTGTTCTGTCGGGAATGGAACATTGCCTTTGCTACTTTTTATATGATAGAGAAGTGTGTTTTGCCACTGCCATGCTGCTACAGAGACGGAGGAGCTTACGGAAACAGACGGAGGCAGACGCTGCAGATGTTGGACGTCAGTCGTGCCGGGTGGTTCACTGTCGCGGAGAGGAGTGCAGGACGCGATCCGACAGGAGAGGTGTGGTTGCAGGGACGGTTGTGGCGGTTTCAACCGGCGCTTCGGCCGGCATGCTGTGTGGATCCCGGCCCGCCCTTGCTAGTAGGGGACTTCTGTCCCCCTACCCCATCTACTGCCTCTACTGCCTGAAGCTACATCGGCAGCACCAGCCCAGCAGTACCCCTGCAGTAGGTGTACCTCCAGCTTTCCACCTTCCGCCTCCCCGTGTAGCGCCTGGGCCGTGGGATTTGGAGAGAAAAAAAAACGGATTGTTTTTTAGTCCAGTGGCCTGTGCAGTGGGGGGAGGGGCCTCCTGCATAGTGCCAGTGGACATTTAAAGGACCATAAGGACCATAAGGAGTGAGGCAAGCCCGATCCTTGACTATACGCCCAGTAACAAGGTATTAAGCTCTGGGTTTGGGGAGTGTTTCCTCCTGTTGCTTGCTTCTTGCTGTTTCCTACGTGGAGGTCCCGGTCCCCCAGGGCCCCTGTGCTACGCACCCCTACCACTCACTCCCTGCCCGTCGATCGGAGCCCCCCATAACTCTCTCAGCACCCAATCTCTCGCCCTGTTGTGAGGGGGGTGAGAAGGTGTATCTCTGCCGAAGGAGGGAGATAGAGCTAAGGAGCCAAGGGCGCCCAAGGGTATCACTAGAAAATATATATATTAATTGAACAAGAGTACTGCTCCTCACCCCAAGCGTTCGGAGTGGAGCACAGTTTTAGACTGCAGAACTGGACTGGACTTGTGCCCTTGAGTAGAGGCCAAGGCAGCTTGTGTTCAAGGAGAAGCCACCAGTCTCCTACTTATTCACCCTGTGTATTATCATTCTACTTTTTTTAATCCACTACTCCACTACTCCACTGCTTCTGTGCTCGACGGCTCTTATAACCTCACGAGCTGCTGAATTTGTTGTAAGGGAGTAAAGTGGAATTTCGTGGAATACAGTGGCGAATTTCGGATCATTGGATCATTGCGGATCATTGTGGAATTTAGTTATTTTTACTTATTATTTATTATCTTCTGGACATAGAGTACAGTATTTAGTGCATAGTGTTCAGAATGCCGGTGAGCAAATCCCAAGCACGAGGCGCAAAGAAAGGGTCGAAGTTAGGTTTTAAAACAAAAGAAACATTGGGGGAACACCAGCATTCGGAGACACGGACAGGAAATTGTGAAGGAGACTTTGGAGATGGCGGAGGAAATATACCACAGTTGCTGGACCAGGAGGACCATTCTAGAGACAATGGGGACAGTGGTGAAAAACCCTCCGGAACCCCTCTGGGGGTATCAATCAGAGAGTTTGTTGGGAAGTACTTTAAAAAAATGCACCACATGTCACAAGCATCCAAGGGTGATATGTTGGTTTCTAATCAGAGTGAAATAGGCTGTTCTATGAGAAATGATTTTCAAGCTTCAGACTTATCGCAGATAGGGGGCCTGTTCCTAGGGCAGGAGTTCGAAGAGGTAGATGGGCATAAGGCCTCACTGGAGCCCAGGCAGTCCTCGTCCCCATGCCCCCGCCACGTGTTATGGTTAGCATAAGATTAGAGAGGGACCTCCATCCTGCACCAGCCTTGGTTTTGAGAGAATGGATGAGAGGGAGGATAACTTAAGAGGTGGGGGGGGGGCTGTCGGAGAGGGGAGTAAACTGGATGTAATTTTGCCGTCCTCGCCCCTGGGTAGGCAGTCTGTATCTGCGTTAGTTACCACCGCCGTACCCGCAGAGTCATTATTAGATGTAATGTTCCTAATGCAAAAGACCCTGCAAGCGATATTAGAGGTTCTGACGGCAAATAATAGTCTGGGGAAATCCCATAAAAGTCAATTACAAAGGATTACTGAAGAGTTGAAATGTATTAATGGTAGTATGCCTGCTTTAGTATGACCCATTTTGGAGAAGAGGGATCAAGAAACAGAAACAGATACCCTCGATATCCCCGAACAAAATAACGAAGAAAGAGAAGTAGCTATAGCTCAGACTTTACAGGTATTAAATGACCCTCCAGTATGTGTTTTTTATTCAATGTAAGTCCAGTTGGACATGAGAAATGTGATCTTGTTCATTATGAGAAAGCAATCCAATCAGATGTAAACAATTACAAAAGTATCAATGTAGTCATGAAGGATCTCATCATTAAAGTATTGAAATGTAGCTGGTGTGGTGCATAACTTGAATGTCATAACTTCATACTCTAAATTGATACTTAAAGAGCCCAAATTTGGTATGGAAATCTGTCTTCCATTTTTCTCCTGCTTTCACATGAATCAGATGGAATGTACCTCTTAGATCAATGTTTGTGAAAATTGTTGGATTATTAATTTGATCAAACTTAATTGGTATTAATGGCAAGAAATAGTGGTTCTTGACTAACTTCATTCAAGGCGCTATATTCTATGCAAGGGCAAAACTTGCCACTCTTTTTGCACATAAAGAGATCAGCAGAAGGGGATTATGATGGTCAAATGAGTCTATTTTCCACATATTCATTGTTAGACTTGTCATCCCTAGAGTGGTCTTTCCCCAAACATTTTTCTTGCTTGCCTCATTTTTTCGGATTCTTTTTGTTGACCTTAGTACTCTGGGCACTTTACTACTACTGAACACTGCTAAAGTGCCTGTGCTTCACCCCAAAACATGGTAACCTTGGTGCATACACAATTGACATATTAAATTTACTTGTAAGTCCCATGTAGCGTGGAATACCCAGGGCCTGTTAATTAAATACTACTAGTGGGAAAGCAGCACTGATTGTGCGACTTACTGAAGTAGCCTTACAACTATGTCTCAGGCCTGCCACTGCAGAGCCTGTGTGTGCAGTTTTACTGCCACTTTGACCTGACATTTAAAAAATGTTTGCGAAGCCTTAAACTCCCCATTTATTCACCGTCACCCCCAAGGGAGGCCCTAGGTAGCCCTTAGGGCAGGGTGATGTGTAAGTTAAAGGCAGGACATATATTTTGTTAATTATTGCATGTCCTGGTAGTAAAAAAAACTCCCAAAGTCATTTTTTACTACTGTGAGACCTACTCCTCTCATAGGCTAACATTGGGAATTCCTTGATACACTTCTCAGCTGTAATTGTTGCTTAGAAAGAGTAGCTGTGTTATGTTTTATATCTTTGGAATGGTAATGATAAATCCTCATTACAGGGAAAGTCGCATTTAACATTACTATTTTAGTAATGCCACTTTTGGAAAGTGGGCATTTCTCTGCTCTAACAGCCCTTAGTGCCTCCAGCCTGTCCCCAATACATGTCTGAAGTGGTTGACAGCCGCACTTTATGCATTCCTTTTAGACAGCAACACACACAGGATGGGTGTGTGTGACAGAGAACTCATCTGCATTTTGATAGCTCTTCGTAGGCAGGAAGAGGGAGGGGGAGCTGACAAGTATGCCTGAATAGGGAGTGCCTGTCATCACATACAAAACTGACTACCCCCTACATATAGTCTAGAGCCAGGACTGAGGAAGAAAGGATACTTGTTAACTTCAAAGAATCTTCTTTGAAGTCGCCACCACTTGAGACACATTTGGGTTTAAGTACTTGGTCTCTTTCCCCACCAAATCATACCTGTAACCGGACTCTGTCAGAAGAACTGCTGTGCTGCACCAAGGACTGTTGGTCTGCTGGACTGATAATCTGAAAGGCCTGCTTTTCTATTGTGTTGCCCTAATGCTTGTTGGACTCTGACTCTGCTGAAGGAGAGCTGGACTCTGCCTTCTACCTGAAGTGTGCTTCAAGGGCTTATTGACTTGCCTCCTATTGCTTGAGACTCAGGGATATCAAAGTCTCCACCCCTGCTCCTCTGCCTGGTTCACTGGAAGTGGACCCCAGTTACTTACGTAATGGTAATCATCGCATCCCCTATCTGCATGTAGCAGGATCTGCGCATCAACCCAGTTGCAGGAGCAGATTTGGTGCATCGCTCTTGGAGCCACTGCATCGCTTTGAGAGTCTGATGAATTAGAACAGTAACAGCAATTTACAGAGATCAATGCATCCCTCAAATGTGTGGAGAAACTTGGTGCATCGCACTTCGGAAGCAACACATCTCAGCTCGAGCACTTGTCTTCATAACCAATGCATCATCTTCACTGTGTGGGACAGATTGATGCTTGTGAGGACCCAATCGATGCATCTCACTGTTGTGACCTGGAAAGGTACTTTGTTCACCAGGGCCTGCATGGGTCCTGAAGCCTGCATGTGCTCCATAGAGTTTGGCCTGCACTTCGACTTTTCCTCGGTCCAGCGCGACCTAAATAACCCCTAAAGCACTGGTTGCTTCTAAGCACTAGAACTCTTTTATTCTTCTAAAATTCACATCTCAAATTTCTACTTATTGGATTTTTGCCTTGATTTATTTATAAATTTGTAAATTTTTCTAAACCTGTGTGGAGTCTTTTTGTGGTGTTTTCATTGTGTTACTATGTGTGTGTGTTGCACAAATGCTTTACACATTGCCTCTTTAGAGAGGCCTGACTGCACTGTGTCAAGCTATGAGTAGGTGAGTGCATGTTATCTCTAAGTGTGTATCTAGGTTACTCTGATTAGAGTGGTGGTTTCTGCATGTACAGGGTGCATACTGTGGCAACCAAAAACCCCGGTTCTAACATTCACCAATATATTTACATTGATACTTAGTTTTTTTATTTTAGCTCTGTTAATGCATAGATCAGAATACATGGGATAACTGCTCCTGGCCTCAGATCATTTAGACAATTGAAAGGTCAATGAGGTGGTAATGTCTGTGTGTTACTTTTACTAGCTACGTCCAAGTGTTAATGATACAATAAGTGAGGTTCCACAAGCCATACATACCATGTTGAAGTTCCTGACAGAAGGCACAATTCTTGGGGAAGAGAATACTTGTTGGATGCCTTTTTTGCCACCAGCAAGGAGTTTCATATTATCAGTACAAGCGACAAATGTAACACAATTGCTAGGGTGGATGCTACAGGATAATGTGCCTTGAGCTAAGTTTGCAAAGGTACTTGTGCTGTCCTGAATGATGCAGAGGAAGACTCAAGTAGGAGAGAGGAGGAAAATAAGAGGGGGTGACAGAGTTGTAAAAATGAGAAGCGTATGACAGAAGATATGTATAGACAATCAAGTTGGCAAAGAAAGATGCAAGAGAGATGACATTTGAATAAAGAATATGATGATATGGAGGTTAAGAGAAAATGGTGAAAAAAATGAAGGTGGATTGGAAGAAGACACTGTGAAGAGAGATTAATGTAAACTGAAGAGGAATGTGATTGACGGGAGGTAGGGGCAGAACTGATAGAGGTAGAGATTTGCTAGGGAGGGTAAGAAAGAGGGAATATTTAATAGAAAGAGGGGACACTGACACAGAAGGGGCAAAGGTGGGGGAAACCAAAAGAGCAGCAAAGAGCCACTGTTTTGTTTTTGTCTTTAAATGGCTGTACCTGCCACAGACCTTTTTCCTCCATCTGCCTTTCACACCATGAGTATGAAGGGTCTGTTTATTAGTGTATCAAGCACCTAGACTTTTGCATCCAAGGGTTATTAACAAATGTGCATGTTAATGGTAGTTGGATCTACATGAAATGGCGGCACATTTGCAGCAACTGACACCAGAGATTACAGTAGTGAGAACATGTCTAAAAGTCACAGCAACAGGAATTTCAGGTTGCTGATGTGGAATAACTTGTAAGTGAAAATGTTTTAAAAACTTCCATATTGACTCAATCATCCACAAACACATTTCTCTCAGTGAGTTTAGTACCCGCTTCAGGAGAGGTGTCTGTAATCTATGTGTCACTTATTTCTTAAATGTGCATGTTTTGTGAACAACAAAAGCTTGTACTAATCTGCTGAGCTGAATTTATTCTGTCGGGAATGGAACATTGCCTTTGCTACTTTTTATATGATAGAGAAGTGTGTTTTGCCACTGCCATGCTGCTACAGAGACGGAGGAGCTTACGGAAACAGACGGAGGCAGACGCTGCAGACGTTGGACGTCAGTCGTGCCGGGTGGTTCACTGTCGCGGAGAGGAGTGCAGGACGCTATCCGACAGGAGAGGTGTGGTTGCAGGGACGGTTGTGGCGGTTTCAACCGGCGCTTCGGCCGGCATGCTGTGTGGATCCTGGCCCGCCCTTGCTAGTAGGGGACTTCTGTCCCCCTACCCCATCTACTGCCTCTACTGCCTGAAGCTACATCGGCAGCACCAGCCCAGCAGTACCCCTGCAGTAGGTGTACCTCCAGCTTTCCACCTTCCGCCTCCCCGTGTAGCGCCTGGGCCGTGGGATTTGGAGAGAAAAAAAAACGGATTTGTTTTTAGTCCAGTGGCCTGTGCAGTGGGGGGAGGGGCCTCCTGCATAGTGCCAGTGGACATTTAAAGGACCATAAGGACCATAAGGAGTGAGGCAAGCCCGATCCTTGACTATACGCCCAGTAACAAGGTATTAAGCTCTGGGTTTGGGGAGTGTTTCCTCCTGTTGCTGGCTTCTTGCTGTTTCCTACGTGGAGGTCCCGGTCCCCCAGGGCCCCTGTGCTACGCACCCCTACCACTCACTCCCTGCCCGTCGATCGGAGCCCCCCATAACTCTCTCAGCACCCAATCTCTCGCCCTGTTGTGAGGGGGGTGAGAAGGTGTATCTCTGCCGAAGGAGGGAGATAGAGCTAAGGAGCCAAGGGCGCCCAAGGGTATCGCTAGAAAATATATATATTAATTGAACAAGAGTACTGCTCCTCACCCCAAGCGTTCGGAGTGGAAGCACAGTTTTAGACTGCAGAACTGGACTGGACTTGTGCCCTTGAGTAGAGGCCAAGGCAGCTTGTGTTCAAGGAGAAGCCACCAGTCTCCTACTTATTCACCCTGTGTATTATCATTCTACTTTTTTTAATCCACTACTCCACTACTCCACTGCTTCTGTGCTCGACGGCTCTTATAACCTCACGAGCTGCTGAATTTGTTGTAAGGGAGTAAAGTGGAATTTCGTGGAATACAGTGGCGAATTTCGGATCATTGGATCATTGCGGATCATTGTGGAATTTAGTTATTTTTACTTATTATTTATTATCTTCTGGACATAGAGTACAGTATTTAGTGCATAGCGTTCGGAATGCCGGTGAGCAAATCCCAAGCACGAGGCGCAAAGAAAGGGTCGAAGTTAGGTTTTAAAACAAAAGAAACATTGGGGGAACACCAGCATTCGGAGACACGGACTGGAAATTGTGAAGGAGACTTTGGAGATGGCGGAGGAAATATACCACAGTTGCTGGACCAGGAGGACCATTCTAGAGACAATGGGGACAGTGGTGAAAAACCCTCCGGAACCCCTCTGGGGGTATCAATCAGAGAGTTTGTTGGGAAGTACTTTAAAAAAATGCACCACATGTCACAAGCATCCAAGGGTGATATGTTGGTTTCTAATCAGAGTGAAATAGGCTGTTCTATGAGAAATGATTTTCAAGCTTCAGACTTATCGCAGATAGGGGGCCTGTTCCTAGGGGAGGAGTTCGAAGAGGTAGATGGGCATAAGGCCTCACTGGAGCCCAGGCAGTCCTCGTCCCCATGCCCCCGCCACGTGTTATGGTTAGCATAAGATTAGAGAGGGACCTCCATCCTGCACCAGCCTTGGTTTTGAGAGAATGGATGAGAGGGAGGATAACTTAAGAGGTGGGGGGGGGGGCTGTCGGAGAGGGGAGTAAACTGGATGTAATTTTGCCGTCCTCGCCCCTGGGTAGGCAGTCTGTATCTGCGTTAGTTACCACCGCCGTACCCGCAGAGTCATTATTAGATGTAATGTTCCTAATGCAAAAGACCCTGCAAGCGATATTAGAGGTTCTGACGGCAAATAATAGTCTGGGGAAATCCCATAAAAGTCAATTACAAGGGATTACTGAAGAGTTGAAATGTATTAATGGTAGTATGCCTGCTTTAGTATGACCCATTTTGGAGAAGAGGGATCAAGAAACAGAAACAGATACCCTCGATATCCCCGAACAAAATAACGAAGAAAGAGAACTAGCTATAGCTCAGACTTTACAGGTATTAAATGACCCTCCAGTATGTGTTTATTATTTAATGTAAGTCCAGTTGGACATGAGAAATGTGATCTTGTTCATTATGAGAAAGTAATCCCATCAGATGTTAACAATTACAAAAGTATCAATGTAGTCATGAAGGATCTCATCATTAAAGTATTGAAATGTAGCTGGTGTGGTGCATAACTTGAATGTCATAACTTCATACTCTAAATTGATACTTAAAGAGCCCAAATTTGGTATGGAAATCTGTCTTCCATTTTTCTCCTGCTTTCACATGAATCAGATGGAATGTACCTCTTAGATCAATGTTTGTGAAAATTGTTGGATTATTAATTTGATCAAACTTAATTGGTATTAATGGCAAGGGATAGTGGTTCTTGACTAACTTCATTCAAGGCGCTATATTCTATGCAAGGGCAAAACTTGCCACTCTTTTTGCACATAAAGAGATCAGCAGAAGGGGATTATGATGGTCAAATGAGTCTATTTTCCACATATTCATTGTTAGACTTGTGATCCCTAGAGTGGTCTTTCCCCAAACATTTTTCTTGCTTGCCTCATTTTTTCGGATTCTTTTTGTTGACCTTAGTACTCTGGGCACTTTACTACTACTGAACACTGCTAAAGTGCCTGTGCTTCACCCCAAAACATGGTAACCTTGGTGCATACACAATTGACATATTAAATTTACTTGTAAGTCCCATGTAGCGTGGAATACCCAGGGCCTGTTAATTAAATACTACTAGTGGGAAAGCAGCACTGATTGTGCGACTTACTGAAGTAGCCTTACAACTATGTCTCAGGCCTGCCACTGCAGAGCCTGTGTGTGCAGTTTTACTGCCACTTTGACCTGACATTTAAAAAATGTTTGCGAAGCCTTAAACTCCCCATTTATTCACCGTCACCCCCAAGGGAGGCCCTAGGTAGCCCTTAGGGCAGGGTGATGTGTAAGTTAAAGGCAGGACATATATTTTGTTAATTATTGCATGTCCTGGTAGTAAAAAAAACTCCCAAAGTCATTTTTTACTACTGTGAGACCTACTCCTCTCATAGGCTAACATTGGGAATTCCTTGATACACTTCTCAGCTGTAATTATTGCTTAGAAAGAGTAGCTGTGTTATGTTTTATATCTTTGGAATGGTAATGATAAATCCTCATTACAGGGAAAGTCGCATTTAACATTACTATTTTAGTAATGCCACTTTTGGAAAGTGGGCATTTCTCTGCTCTAACAGCCCTAAGTGCCTCCAGCCTGTCCCCAATACATGTCTGAAGTGGTTGACAGCCGCACTTTATGCATTCCTTTTAGACAGCAACACACACAGGATGGGTGTGTGTGACAGAGAACTCATCTGCATTTTGATAGCTCTTCGTAGGCAGGAAGAGGGAGGGGGAGCTGACAAGTATGCCTGAATAGGGAGTGCCTGTCATCACATAAAAAACTGACTACCCCCTACATATAGTCTAGAGCCAGGACTGAGGAAGAAAGGATACTTGTTAACTTCAAAGAATCTTCTTTGAAGTCGCCACCACTTGAGACACATTTGGGTTTAAGTACTTGGTCTCTTTCCCCACCAAATCATACCTGTAACCGGACTCTGTCAGAAGAACTGCTGTGCTGCACCAAGGACTGTTGGTCTGCTGGACTGATAATCTGAAAGGCCTGCTTTTCTATTGTGTTGCCCTAATGCTTGTTGGACTCTGACTCTGCTGAAGGAGAGCTGGACTCTGCCTTCTACCTGAAGTGTGCTTCAAGGGCTTATTGACTTGCCTCCTATTGCTTGAGACTCAGGGATATCAAAGTCTCCACCCCTGCTCCTCTGCCTGGTTCACTGGAAGTGGACCCCAGTTACTTACGTAATGGTAATCATCGCATCCCCTATCTGCATGTAGCAGGATCTGCGCATCAACCCAGTTGCAGGAGCAGATTTGGTGCATCGCTCTTGGAGCCACTGCATCGCTTTGAGAGTCTGATGAATTAGAACAGTAACAGCAATTTACAGAGATCAATGCATCCCTCAAATGTGTGGAGAAACCTGGTGCATCGCACTTCGGAAGCAACACATCTCAGCTCGAGCACTTGTCTTCATAACCAATGCATCATCTTCACTGTGTGGGACAGATTGATGCTTGTGAGGACCCAATCGATGCATCTCACTGTTGTGACCTGGAAAGGTACTTTGTTCACCAGGGCCTGCATGGGTCCTGAAGCCTGCATGTGCTCCATAGAGTTTGGCCTGCACTTCGACTTTTCCTCGGTCCAGCGCGACCTAAATAACCCCTAAAGCACTGGTTGCTTCTAAGCACTAGAACTCTTTTATTCTTCTAAAATTCACATCTCAAATTTCTACTTATTGGATTTTTGCCTTGATTTATTTATAAATTTGTAAATTTTTCTAAACCTGTGTGGAGTCTTTTTGTGGTGTTTTCATTGTGTTACTATGTGTGTGTGTTGCACAAATGCTTTACACATTGCCTCTTTAGAGAGGCCTGACTGCACTGTGTCAAGCTATGAGTAGGTGAGTGCATGTTATCTCTAAGTGTGTATCTAGGTTACTCTGATTAGAGTGGTGGTTTCTGCATGTACAGGGTGCATACTGTGGCAACCAAAAACCCCGGTTCTAACATTCACCAATATATTTACATTGATACTTAGTTTTTTTATTTTAGCTCTGTTAATGCATAGATCAGAATACATGGGATAACTGCTCCTGGCCTCAGATCATTTAGACAATTGAAAGGTCAATGAGGTGGTAATGTCTGTGTGTTACATTTACTAGCTACGTCCAAGTGTTCATGATACAATAAGTGAGGTTCCACAAGCCATACATACCATGTTGAAGTTCCTGACAGAAGGCAAAATTCTTGGGGAAGAGAATACTTGTTGGATGCCTTTTTTGCCACCAGCAAGGAGTTTCATATTATCAGTACAAGCGACAAATGTAACACAATTGCTAGGGTGGATGCTACAGGATAATGTGCCTTGAGCTAAGTTTGCAAAGGTACTTGTGCTGTCCTGATTGATGCAGAGGAAGACTCAAGTAGGAGAGAGGAGGAAAATAAGAGGGGGTGACAGAGTTGTAAAAATGAGAAGCGTATGATAGAAGATATGTATAGACAATCAAGTTGGCAAAGAAAGATGCAAGAGAGATGACATTTGAATAAAGAATATGATGATATGGAGGTTAAGAGAAAATGGTGAAAAAAATGAAGGTGGATTGGAAGAAGACACTGTGAAGAGAGATTAATGTAAACTGAAGAGGAATGTGATTGACGGGAGGTAGGGGCAGAACTGATAGAGGTAGAGATTTGCTAGGGAGGGTAAGAAAGAGGGAATATTTAATAGAAAGAGGGGACACTGACACAGAAGGGGCAAAGGTGGGGGAAACCAAAAGAGCAGCAAAGAGCCACTGTTTTGTTTTTGTCTTTAAATGGCTGTACCTGCCACAGACCTTTTTCCTCCATCTGCCTTTCACACCATGAGTATGAAGGGTCTGTTTATTAGTGTATCAAGCACCTAGACTTTTGCATCCAAGGGTTATTAACAAATGTGCATGTTAATGGTAGTTGGATCTACATGAAATGGCGGCACGTTTGCAGCAACTGACACCAGAGATTACAGTAGTGAGAACATGTCTAAAAGTCACAGCAACAGGAATTTCAGGTTGCTGATGTGGAATAACTTGTAAGTGAAAATGTTTTAAAAACTTCCATATTGACTCAATCATCCACAAACACATTTCTCTCAGTGAGTTTAGCACCCGCTTCAGGAGAGGTGTCTGTAATCTATGTGTCACTTATTTCTTAAATGTGCATGTTTTGTGAACAACAAAAGCTTGTACTAATCTGCTGAGCTGAATTTGTTCTGTCGGGAATGTAACATTGCCTTTGCTACTTTTTATATGATAGAGAAGTGTGTTTTGCCACTGCCATGCTGCTACAGAGACGGAGGAGCTTACGGAAACAGACGGAGGCAGACGCTGCAGACGTTGGACGTCAGTCGTGCCGGGTGGTTCACTGTCGCGGAGAGGAGTGCAGGACGCGATCCGACAGGAGAGGTGTGGTTGCAGGGACGGTTGTGGCGGTTTCAACCGGCGCTTCGGCCGGCATGCTGTGTGGATCCCGGCCCGCCCTTGCTAGTAGGGGACTTCTGTCCCCCTACCCCATCTACTGCCTCTACTGCCTGAAGCTACATCGGCAGCACCAGCCCAGCAGTACCCCTGCAGTAGGTGTACCTCCAGCTTTCCACCTTCCGCCTCCCCGTGTAGCGCCTGGGCCGTGGGATTTGGAGAGAAAAAAAACGGATTGTTTTTTAGTCCAGTGGCCAGTGCAGTGGGGGGAGGGGCCTCCTGCATAGTGCCAGTGGACATTTAAAGGACCATAAGGACCATAAGGAGTGAGGCAAGCCCGATCCTTGACTATACGCCCAGTAACAAGGTATTAAGCTCTGGGTTTGGGGAGTGTTTCCTCCTGTTGCTTGCTTCTTGCTGTTTCCTACGTGGAGGTCCCGGTCCCCCAGGGCCCCTGTGCTACGCACCCCTACCACTCACTCCCTGCCCATCGATCGGAGCCCCCCATAACTCTCTCAGGACCCAATCTCTCGCCCTGTTGTGAGGGGGGTGAGAAGGTGTATCTCTGCCGAAGGAGGGAGATAGAGCTAAGGAGCCAAGGGCGCCCAAGGGTATCGCTAGAAAATATATATATTAATTGAACAAGAGTACTGCTCCTCACCCCAAGCGTTCGGAGTTTAAGCACAGTTTTAGACTGCAGAACTGGACTGGACTTGTGCCCTTGAGTAGAGGCCAAGGCAGCTTGTGTTCAAGGAGAAGCCACCAGTCTCCTACTTATTCACCCTGTGTATTATCATTCTACTTTTTTTAATCCACTACTCCACTACTCCACTGCTTCTGTGCTCGACGGCTCTTATAACCTCACGAGCTGCTGAATTTGTTGTAAGGGAGTAAAGTGGAATTTCGTGGACTACAGTGGCGAATTTCGGATCATTGGATCATTGCGGATCATTGTGGAATTTAGTTATTTTTACTTATTATTTATTATCTTCTGGACATAGAGTACAGTATTTAGTGCATAGTGTTCAGAATGCCGGTGAGCAAATCCCAAGCACGAGGCGCAAAGAAAGGGTCGAAGTTAGGTTTTAAAACAAAAGAAACATTGGGGGAACACCAGCATTCGGCGACACGGACTGGAAATTGTGAAGGAGACTTTGGAGATGGCGGAGGAAATATACCACAGTTGCTGGACCAGGCGGACCATTATAGAGACAATGGGGACAGTGGTGAAAAACCCTCCGGAACCCCTCTGGGGGTATCAATCAGAGAGTTTGTTGGGAAGTACTTTAAAAAAATGCACCACATGCCACAAGCATCCAAGGGTGATATGTTGGTTTCTAATCAGAGTGAAATAGGCTGTTCTATGAGAAATGATTTTCAAGCTTCAGACTTATCGCAGATAGGGGGCCTGTTCCTAGGGGAGGAGTTCGAAGAGGTAGATGGGCATAAGGCCTCACTGGAGCCTAGACAGTCCTCGTCCCCATGCCCCCGCCACGTGTTATGGTTAGCATAAGATTAGAGAGGGACCTCCATCCTGCACCAGCCTTGGTTTTGAGAGAATGGATGAGAGGGAGGATAACTTAAGAGGTGGGGGGGGGGCTGTCGGAGAGGGGAGTAAACTGGATGTAATTTTGCCGTCCTCGCCCCTGGGTAGGCAGTCTGTATCTGCGTTAGTTACCACCGCCGTACCCGCAGAGTCATTATTAGATGTAATGTTCCTAATGCAAAAGACCCTGCAAGCGATATTAGAGGTTCTGACGGCAAATAATAGTCTGGGGAAATCCCATAAAAGTCAATTACAAGGGATTACTGAAGAGTTGAAATGTATTAATGGTAGTATGCCTGCTTTAGTATGACCCATTTTGGAGAAGAGGGATCAAGAAACAGAAACAGATACCCTCGATATCCCCGAACAAAATAACGAAGAAAGAGAAGTAGCTATTGCTCAGACTTTACAGGTATTAAATGACCCTCCAGTATGTGTTTTTTATTTAATGTAAGTCCAGTTGGACATGAGAAATGTGATCTTGTTCATTATGAGAAAGTAATCCCATCAGATGTAAACAATTACAAAAGTATCAATGTAGTCATGAAAGATCTCATCATTAAAGTATTGAAATGTAGCTGGTGTGGTGCATAACTTGAATGTCATAACTTCATACTCTAAATTGATACTTAAAGAGCCCAAATTTGGTATGGAAATCTGTCTTCTATTTTTCTCCTGCTTTCACATGAATCAGATGGAATGTACCTCTTAGATCAATGTTTGTGAACATTTTTGGATTATTAATTTGATCAAACTTAATTGGTATTAATGGCAAGGGATAGTGGTTCTTGACTAACTTCATTCAAGGCGCTATATTCTATGCAAGGGCAAAACTTGCCACTCTTTTTGCACATAAAGAGATCAGCAGAAGGGGATTATGATGGTCAAATGAGTCTATTTTCCACATATTCATTGTTAGACTTGTCATCCCTAGAGTGGTCTTTCCCCAAACATTTTTCTTGCTTGCCTCATTTTTTCGGATTCTTTTTGTTGACCTTAGTACTCTGGGCACTTTACTACTACTGAACACTGCTAAAGTGCCTGTGCTTCACCCCAAAACATGGTAACCTTGGTGCATACACAATTGACATATTAAATTTACTTGTAAGTCCCATGTAGCGTGGAATACCCAGGGCCTGTTAATTAAATACTACTAGTGGGAAAGCAGCACTGATTGTGCGACTTACTGAAGTAGCCTTACAACTATGTCTCAGGCCTGCCACTGCAGAGCCTGTGTGTGCAGTTTTACTGCCACTTTGACCTGACATTTAAAAAATGTTTGCGAAGCCTTAAACTCCCCATTTATTCAACGTCACCCCCAAGGGAGGCCCTAGGTAGCCCTTAGGGCAGGGTGATGTGTAAGTTAAAGGCAGGACATATATTTTGTTAATTATTGCATGTCCTGGTAGTAAAAAAAACTCCCAAAGTCATTTTTTACTACTGTGAGACCTACTCCTCTCATAGGCTAACATTGGGAATTCCTTGATACACTTCTCAGCTGTAATTATTGCTTAGAAAGAGTAGCTGTGTTATGTTTTATATCTTTGGAATGGTAATGATAAATCCTCATTACAGGGAAAGTCGCATTTAACATTACTATTTTAGTAATGCCACTTTTGGAAAGTGGGCATTTCTCTGCTCTAACAGCCCTAAGTGCCTCCAGCCTGTCCCCAATACATGTCTGAAGTGGTTGACAGCCGCACTTTATGCATTCCTTTTAGACAGCAACACACACAGGATGGGTGTGTGTGACAGAGAACTCATCTGCATTTTGATAGCTCTTCGTAGGCAGGAAGAGGGAGGGGGAGCTGACAAGTATGCCTGAATAGGGAGTGCCTGTCACCACATAAAAAACTGACTACCCCCTACATATAGTCTAGAGCCAGGACTGAGGAAGAAAGGATACTTGTTAACTTCAAAGAATCTTCTTTGAAGTCGCCACCACTTGAGACACATTTGGGTTTAAGTACTTGGTCTCTTTCCCCACCAAATCATACCTGTAACCGGACTCTGTCAGAAGAACTGCTGTGCTGCACCAAGGACTGTTGGTCTGCTGGACTGATAATCTGAAAGGCCTGCTTTTCTATTGTGTTGCCCTAATGCTTGTTGGACTCTGACTCTGCTGAAGGAGAGCTGGACTCTGCCTTCTACCTGAAGTGTGCTTCAAGGGCTTATTGACTTGCCTCCTATTGCTTGAGACTCAGGGATATCAAAGTCTCCACCCCTGCTCCTCTGCCTGGTTCACTGGAAGTGGACCCCAGTTACTTACGTAATGGTAATCATCGCATCCCCTATCTGCATGTAGCAGGATCTGCGCATCAACCCAGTTGCAGGAGCAGATTTGGTGCATCGCTCTTGGAGCCACTGCATCGCTTTGAGAGTCTGATGAATTAGAACAGTAACAGCAATTTACAGAGATCAATGCATCCCTCAAATGTGTGGAGAAACCTGGTGCATCGCACTTCGGAAGCAACACATCTCAGCTCGAGCACTTGTCTTCATAACCAATGCATCATCTTCACTGTGTGGGACAGATTGATGCTTGTGAGGACCCAATCGATGCATCTCACTGTTGTGACCTGGAAAGGTACTTTGTTCACCAGGGCCTGCATGGGTCCTGAAGCCTGCATGTGCTCCATAGAGTTTGGCCTGCACTTCGACTTTTCCTCGGTCCAGCGCGACCTAAATAACCCCTAAAGCACTGGTTGCTTCTAAGCACTAGAACTCTTTTATTCTTCTAAAATTCACATCTCAAATTTCTACTTATTGGATTTTTGCCTTGATTTATTTATAAATTTGTAAATTTTTCTAAACCTGTGTGGAGTCTTTTTGTGGTGTTTTCATTGTGTTACTATGTGTGTGTGTTGCACAAATGCTTTACACATTGCCTCTTTAGAGAGGCCTGACTGCACTGTGTCAAGCTATGAGTAGGTGAGTGCATGTTATCTCTAAGTGTGTATCTAGGTTACTCTGATTAGAGTGGTGGTTTCTGCATGTACAGGGTGCATACTGTGGCAACCAAAAACCCCGGTTCTAACATTCACCAATATATTTACATTGATACTTAGTTTTTTTATTTTAGCTCTGTTAATGCATAGATCAGAATACATGGGATAACTGCTCCTGGCCTCAGATCATTTAGACAATTGAAAGGTCAGTGAGGTGGTAATGTCTGTGTGTTACTTTTACTAGCTACGTCCAAGTGTTCATGATACAATAAGTGAGGTTCCACAAGCCATACATACCATGTTGAAGTTCCTGACAGAAGGCACAATTCTTGGGGAAGAGAATACTTGTTGGATGCCTTTTTTGCCACCAGCAAGGAGTTTCATATTATCAGTACAAGCGACAAATGTAACACAATTGCTAGGGTGGATGCTACAGGATAATGTGCCTTGAGCTAAGTTTGCAAAGGTACTTGTGCTGTCCTGAATGATGCAGAGGAAGACTCAAGTAGGAGAGAGGAGGAAAATAAGAGGGGGTGACAGAGTTGTAAAAATGAGAAGCGTATGACAGAAGATATGTATAGACAATCAAGTTGGCAAAGAAAGATGCAAGAGAGATGACATTTGAATAAAGAATATGATGATATGGAGGTTAAGAGAAAATGGTGAAAAAAATGAAGGTGGATTGGAAGAAGACACTGTGAAGAGAGATTAATGTAAACTGAAGAGGAATGTGATTGACGGGAGGTAGGGGCAGAACTGATAGAGGTAGAGATTTGCTAGGGAGGGTAAAAAAGAGGGAATATTTAATAGAAAGAGGGGACACTGACACAGAAGGGGCAAAGGTGGGGGAAACCAAAAGAGCAGCAAAGAGCCACTGTTTTGTTTTTGTCTTTAAATGGCTGTACCTGCCACAGACCTTTTTCCTCCATCTGCCTTTCACACCATGAGTATGAAGGGTCTGTTTATTAGTGTATCAAGCACCTAGACTTTTGCATCCAAGGGTTATTAACAAATGTGCATGTTAATGGTAGTTGGATCTACATGAAATGGCGGCACGTTTGCAGCAACTGACACCAGAGATTACAGTAGTGAGAACATGTCTAAAAGTCACAGCAACAGGAATTTCAGGTTGCTGATGTGGAATAACTTGTAAGTGAAAATGTTTTTAAAACTTCCATATTGACTCAATCATCCACAAACACATTTCTCTCAGTGAGTTTAGCACCCGCTTCAGGAGAGGTGTCTGTAATCTATGTGTCACTTATTTCTTAAATGTGCATGTTTTGTGAACAACAAAAGCTTGTACTAATCTGCTGAGCTGAATTTGTTCTGTCGGGAATGTAACATTGCCTTTGCTACTTTTTATATGATAGAGAAGTGTGTTTTGCCACTGCCATGCTGCTACAGAGACGGAGGAGCTTACGGAAACAGACGGAGGCAGACGCTGCAGACGTTGGACGTCAGTCGTGCCGGGTGGTTCACTGTCGCGGAGAGGAGTGCAGGACGCGATCCGACAGGAGAGGAGTGGTTGCAGGGACGGTTGTGGCGGTTTCAACCGGCGCTTCGGCCGGCATGCTGTGTGGATCCCGGCCCGCCCTTGCTAGTAGGGGACTTCTGTCCCCCTACCCCATCTACTGCCTCTACTGCCTGAAGCTACATCGGCAGCACCAGCCCAGCAGTACCCCTGCAGTAGGTGTACCTCCAGCTTTCCACCTTCCGCCTCCCCGTGTAGCGCCTGGGCCGTGGGATTTGGAGAGAAAAAAAAACGGATTGTTTTTTAGTCCAGTGGCCTGTGCAGTGGGGGGAGGGGCCTCCTGCATAGTGCCAGTGGACATTTAAAGGACCATAAGGACCATAAGGAGTGAGGCAAGCCCGATCCTTGACTATACGCCCAGTAACAAGGTATTAAGCTCTGGGTTTGGGGAGTGTTTCCTCCTGTTGCTTGCTTCTTGCTGTTTCCTACGTGGAGGTCCCGGTCCCCCAGGGCCCCTGTGCTACGCACCCCTACCACTCACTCCCTGCCCATCGATCGGAGCCCCCCATAACTCTCTCAGCACCCAATCTCTCGCCCTGTTGTGAGGGGGGTGAGAAGGTGTATCTCTGCCGAAGGAGGGAGATAGAGCTAAGGAGCCAAGGGCGCCCAAGGGTATCGCTAGAAAATATATATATTAATTGAACAAGAGTACTGCTCCTCACCCCAAGCGTTCGGAGTGGAAGCACAGTTTTAGACTGCAGAACTGGACTGGACTTGTGCCCTTGAGTAGAGGCCAAGGCAGCTTGTGTTCAAGGAGAAGCCACCAGTCTCCTACTTATTCACCCTGTGTATTATCATTCTACTTTTTTTAATCCACTACTCCACTACTCCACTGCTTCTGTGCTCGACGGCTCTTATAACCTCACGAGCTGCTGAATTTGTTGTAAGGGAGTAAAGTGGAATTTCGTGGACTACAGTGGCGAATTTCGGATCATTGGATCATTGCGGATCATTGTGGAATTTAGTTATTTTTACTTATTATTTATTATCTTCTGGACATAGAGTACAGTATTTAGTGCATAGTGTTCAGAATGCCGGTGAGCAAATCCCAAGCACGAGGCGCAAAGAAAGGGTCGAAGTTAGGTTTTAAAACAAAAGAAACATTGGGGGAACACCAGCATTCGGCGACACGGACTGGAAATTGTGAAGGAGACTTTGGAGATGGCGGAGGAAATATACCACAGTTGCTGGACCAGGAGGACCATTCTAGAGACAATGGGGACAGTGGTGAAAAACCCTCCGGAACCCCTCTGGGGGTATCAATCAGAGAGTTTGTTGGGAAGTACTTTAAAAAAATGCACCACATGTCACAAGCATCCTAGGGTGATATGTTGGTATCTAATCAGAGTGAAATAGGCTGTTCTATGAGAAATGATTTTCAAGCTTCAGACTTATCGCAGATAGGGGGCCTGTTCCTAGGGGAGGAGTTCGAAGAGGTAGATGGGCATAAGGCCTCACTGGAGCCCAGGCAGTCCTCGTCCCCATGCCCCCGCCACGTGTTATGGTTTGCATAAGATTAGAGAGGGACCTCCATCCTGCACCAGCCTTGGTTTTGAGAGAATGGATGAGAGGGAGGATAACTTAAGAGGTGGGGGGGGGTCTGTCGGAGAGGGGAGTAAACTGGATGTAATTTTGCCGTCCTCGCCCCTGGGTAGGCAGTCTGTATCTGCGTTAGTTACTACCGCCGTACCCGCAGAGTCATTATTAGATGTAATGTTCCTAATGCAAAAGACCCTGCAAGCGATATTAGAGGTTCTGACGGCAAATAATAGTCTGGGGAAATCCCATAAAAGTCAATTACAAGGGATTACTGAAGAGTTGAAATGTATTAATGGTAGTATGACTGCTTTAGTATGACCCATTTTGGAGAAGAGGGATCAAGAAACAGAAACAGATACCCTCGATATCCCCGAACAAAATAACGAAGAAAGAGAAGTAGCTATAGCTCAGACTTTACAGGTATTAAATGACCCTCCAGTATGTGTTTTTTATTCAATGTAAGTCCAGTTGGACATGAGAAATGTGATCTTGTTCATTATGAGAAAGTAATCCCATCAGATGTAAACAATTACAAAAGTATCAATGTAGTCATGAAGGATCTCATCATTAAAGTATTGAAATGTAGCTGGTGTGGTGCATAACTTGAATGTCATAACTTCATACTCTAAATTGATACTTAAAGAGCCCAAATTTGGTATGGAAATCTGTCTTCCATTTTTCTCCTGCTTTCACATGAATCAGATGGAATGTACCTCTTAGATCAATGTTTGTGAAAATTGTTGGATTATTAATTTGATCAAACTTAATTGGTATTAATGGCAAGGGATAGTGGTTCTTGACTAACTTCATTCAAGGCGCTATATTCTATGCAAGGGCAAAACTTGCCACTCTTTTTGCACATAAAGAGATCAGCAGAAGGGGATTATGATGGTCAAATGAGTCCATTTTCCACATATTCATTGTTAGACTTGTCATCCCTAGAGTGGTCTTTCCCCAAACATTTTTCTTGCTTGCCTCATTTTTTCGGATTCTTTTTGTTGACCTTAGTACTCTGGGCACTTTACTACTACTGAACACTGCTAAAGTGCCTGTGCTTCACCCCAAAACATGGTAACCTTGGTGCATACACAATTGACATATTAAATTTACTTGTAAGTCCCATGTAGCGTGGAATACCCAGGGCCTGTTAATTAAATACTACTAGTGGGAAAGCAGCACTGATTGTGCGACTTACTGAAGTAGCCTTACAACTATGTCTCAGGCCTGCCACTGCAGAGCCTGTGTGTGCAGTTTTACTGCCACTTTGACCTGACATTTAAAAAATGTTTGCGAAGCCTTAAACTCCCCATTTATTCAACGTCACCCCCAAGGGAGGCCCTAGGTAGCCCTTAGGGCAGGGTGATGTGTAAGTTAAAGGCAGGACATATATTTTGTTAATTATTGCATGTCCTGGTAGTAAAAAAAACTCCCAAAGTCATTTTTTACTACTGTGAGACCTACTCCTCTCATAGGCTAACATTGGGAATTCCTTGATACACTTCTCAGCTGTAATTATTGCTTAGAAAGAGTAGCTGTGTTATGTTTTATATCTTTGGAATGGTAATGATAAATCCTCATTACAGGGAAAGTCGCATTTAACATTACTATTTTAGTAATGCCACTTTTGGAAAGTGGGCATTTCTCTGCTCTAACAGCCCTGAGTACATCCAGCCTGTCCCCAATACATGTCTGAAGTGGTTGACAGCCGCACTTTATGCATTCCTTTTAGACAGCAACACACACAGGATGGGTGTGTGTGACAGAGAACTCATCTGCATTTTGATAGCTCTTCGTAGGCAGGAAGAGGGAGGGGGAGCTGACAAGTATGCCTGAATAGGGAGTGCCTGTCATCACATAAAAAACTGACTACCCCCTACATATAGTCTAGAGCCAGGACTGAGGAAGAAAGGATACTTGTTAACTTCAAAGAATCTTCTTTGAAGTCGCCACCACTTGAGACACATTTGGGTTTAAGTACTTGGTCTCTTTCCCCACCAAATCATACCTGTAACCGGACTCTGTCAGAAGAACTGCTGTGCTGCACCAAGGAATGTTGGTCTGCTGGACTGATAATCTGAAAGGCCTGCTTTTCTATTGTGTTGCCCTAATGCTTGTTGGACTCTGACTCTGCTGAAGGAGAGCTGGACTCTGCCTTCTACCTGAAGTGTGCTTCAAGGGCTTATTGACTTACCTCCTATTGCTTGAGACTCAGGGATATCAAAGTCTCCACCCCTGCTCCTCTGCCTGGTTCACTGGAAGTGGACCCCAGTTACTTACGTAATGGTAATCATCGCATCCCCTATCTGCATGTAGCAGGATCTGCGCATTAACCCAGTTGCAGGAGCAGATTTGGTGCATCTCTCTTGGAGCCACTGCATCGCTTTGAGAGTCTGATGAATTAGAACAGTAACAGCAATTTACAGAGATCAATGCATCCCTCAAATGTGTGGAGAAACCTGGTGCATCGCACTTCGGAAGCAACACATCTCAGCTCGAGCACTTGTCTTCATAACCAATGCATCATCTTCACTGTGTGGGACAGATTGATGCTTGTGAGGACCCAATCGATGCATCTCACTGTTGTGACCTGGAAAGGTACTTTGTTCACCAGGGCCTGCATGGGTCCTGAAGCCTGCATGTGCTCCATAGAGTTTGGCCTGCACTTCGACTTTTCCTCGGTCCAGCGCGACCTAAATAACCCCTAAAGCACTGGTTGCTTCTAAGCACTAGAACTCTTTTATTCTTCTAAAATTCACATCTCAAATTTCTACTTATTGGATTTTTGCCTTGATTTATTTATAAATTTCTAAATTTTTCTAAACCTGTGTGGAGTCTTTTTGTGGTGTTTTCATTGTGTTACTATGTGTGTGTGTTGCACAAATGCTTTACACATTGCCTCTTTAGAGAGGCCTGACTGCACTGTGTCAAGCTATGAGTAGGTGAGTGCATGTTATCTCTAAGTGTGTATCTAGGTTACTCTGATTAGAGTGGTGGTTTCTGCATGTACAGGGTGCATACTGTGGCAACCAAAAACCCCGGTTCTAACATTCACCAATATATTTACATTGATACTTAGTTTTTTTATTTTAGCTCTGTTAATGCATAGATCAGAATACATGGGATAACTGCTCCTGGCCTCAGATCATTTAGACAATTGAAAGGTCAATGAGGTGGTAATGTCTGTGTGTTACTTTTACTAGCTACGTCCAAGTGTTCATGATACAATAAGTGAGGTTCCACAAGCCATACATACCATGTTGAAGTTCCTGACAGAAGGCACAATTCTTGGGGAAGAGAATACTTGTTGGATGCCTTTTTTGCCACCAGCAAGGAGTTTCATATTATCAGTACAAGCGACAAATGTAACACAATTGCTAGGGTGGATGCTACAGGATAATGTGCCTTGAGCTAAGTTTGCAAAGGTACTTGTGCTGTCCTGAATGATGCAGAGGAAGACTCAAGTAGGAGAGAGGAGGAAAATAAGAGGGGGTTACAGAGTTGTAAAAATGAGAAGCGTATGACAGAAGATATGTATAGACAATCAAGTTGGCAAAGAAAGATGCAAGAGAGATGACATTTGAATAAAGAATATGATGATATGGAGGTTAAGAGAAAATGGTGAAAAAAATGAAGGTGGATTGGAAGAAGACACTGTGAAGAGAGATTAATGTAAACTGAAGAGGAATGTGATTGACGGGAGGTAGGGGCAGAACTGATAGAGGTAGAGATTTGCTAGGGAGGGTAAGAAAGAGGGAATATTTAATAGAAAGAGGGGACACTGACACAGAAGGGGCAAAGGTGGGGGAAACCAAAAGAGTAGCAAAGAGCCACTGTTTTGTTTTTGTCTTTAAATGGCTGTACCTGCCACAGACCTTTTTCCTCCATCTGCCTTTCACACCATGAGTATGAAGGGTCTGTTTATTAGTGTATCAAGCACCTAGACTTTTGCATCCAAGGGTTATTAACAAATGTGCATGTTAATGGTAGTTGGATCTACATGAAATGGCGGCACGTTTGCAGCAACTGACACCAGAGATTACAGTAGTGAGAACATGTCTAAAAGTCACAGCAACAGGAATTTCAGGTTGCTGATGTGGAATAACTTGTAAGTGAAAATGTTTTAAAAACTTCCATATTGACTCAATCATCCACAAACACATTTCTCTCAGTGAGTTTACCACCCGCTTCAGGAGAGGTGTCTGTAATCTATGTGTCACTTATTTCTTAAATGTGCATGTTTTGTGAACAACAAAAGCTTGTACTAATCTGCTGAGCTGAATTTGTTCTGTCGGGAATGGAACATTGCCTTTGCTACTTTTTATATGATAGAGAAGTGTGTTTTGCCACTGCCATGCTGCTACAGAGACGGAGGAGCTTACGGAAACAGACGGAGGCAGACGCTGCAGACGTTGGACGTCAGTCGTGCCGGGTGGTTCACTGTCGCGGAGAGGAGTGCAGGACGCGATCCGACAGGAGAGGTGTGGTTGCAGGGACGGTTGTGGCGGTTTCAACCGGCGCTTCGGCCGGCATGCTGTGTGGATCCCGGCCTGCCCTTGCTAGTAGGGGACTTCTGTCCCCCTACCCCATCTACTGCCTCTACTGCCTGAAGCTACATCGGCAGCACCAGCCCAGCAGTACCCCTGCAGTAGGTATACCTCCAGCTTTCCACCTTCCGCCTCCCCGTGTAGCGCCTGGTCCGTGGGATTTGGAGAGAAAAAAAAACGGATTGTTTTTTAGTCCAGTGGCCTGTGCAGTGGGGGGAGGGGCCTCCTGCATAGTGCCAGTGGACATTTAAAGGACCATAAGGACCATAAGGAGTGAGGCAAGCCCGATCCTTGACTATACGCCCAGTAACAAGGTATTAAGCTCTGGGTTTGGGGAGTGTTTCCTCCTGTTGCTTGCTTCTTGCTGTTTCCTACGTGGAGGTCCCGGTCCCCCAGGGCCCCTGTGCTACGCACCCCTACCACTCACTCCCTGCCCGTCGATCGGAGCCCCCCATAACTCTCTCAGCACCCAATCTCTCGCCCTGTTGTGAGGGGGGTGAGAAGGTGTATCTCTGCCGAAGGAGGGAGATAGAGCTAAGGAGCCAAGGGCGCCCAAGGGTATCGCTAGAAAATATATATATTAATTGAACAAGAGTACTGCTCCTCACCCCAAGCGTTCGGAGTGGAAGCACAGTTTTAGACTGCAGAACTGGACTGGACTTGTGCCCTTGAGTAGAGGCCAAGGCAGCTTGTGTTCAAGGAGAAGCCACCAGTCTCCTACTTATTCACCCTGTGTATTATCATTCTACTTTTTTTAATCCACTACTCCACTACTCCACTGCTTCTGTGCTCGACGGCTCTTATAACCTCACGAGCTGCTGAATTTGTTGTAAGGGAGTAAAGTGGAATTTCGTGGAATACAGTGGCGAATTTCGGATCATTGGATCATTGCGGATCATTGTGGAATTTAGTTATTTTTACTTATTATTTATTATATTCTGGACATAGAGTACAGTATTTAGTGCATAGTGTTCAGAATGCCGGTGAGCAAATCCCGAGCACGAGGCGCAAAGAAAGGGTCGAAGTTAGGTTTTAAAACAAAAGAAACATTGGGGGAACACCAGCATTCGGCGACACGGACTGGAAATTGTGAAGGAGACTTTGGAGATGGCGGAGGAAATATACCACAGTTGCTGGACCAGGAGGAACATTCTAGAGATAATGGGGACAGTGGTGAAAAACCCTCCGGAACCCCTCTGGGGGTATCAATCAGAGAGTTTGTTGGGAAGTACTTTAAAAAAATGCACCACATGTCACAAGCATCCAAGGGTGATATGTTGGTTTCTAATCAGAGTGAAATAGGCTGTTCTATGAGAAATGATTTTCAAGCTTCAGACTTATCGCAGATAGGGGGCCTGTTCCTAGGGGAGGAGTTCGAAGAGGTAGATGGGCATAAGGCCTCACTGGAGCCCAGGCAGTCCTCGTCCCCATGCCCCCGCCACGTGTTATGGTTTGCATAAGATTAGAGAGGGACCTCCATCCTGCACCAGCCTTGGTTTTGAGAGAATGGATGAGAGGGAGGATAACTTAAGAGGTGGGGGGGGGTCTGTCGGAGAGGGGAGTAAACTGGATCTAATTTTGCCGTCCTCGCCCCTGGGTAGGCAGTCTGTATCTGCGTTAGTTACCACCGCCGTACCCGCAGAGTCATTATTAGATGTAATGTTCCTAATGCAAAAGACCCTGCAAGAGATATTAGAGGTTCTGACGGCAAATAATAGTATGGGGAAATCCCATAAAAGTCAATTACAAGGGATTACTGAAGAGTTGAAATGTATTAATGGTAGTATGACTGCTTTAGTATGACCCATTTTGGAGAAGAGGGATCAAGAAACAGAAACAGATACCCTCGATATCCCCGAACAAAATAACGAAGAAAGAGAAGTAGCTATAGCTCAGACTTTACAGGTATTAAATGACCCTCCAGTATGTGTTTTTTATTCAATGTACGTCCAGTTGGACATGAGAAATGTGATCTTGTTCATTATGAGAAAGTAATCCCATCAGATGTTAACAATTACAAAAGTATCAATGTAGTCATGAAGGATCTCATCATTAAAGTATTGAAATGTAGCTGGTGTGGTGCATAACTTGAATGTCATAACTTCATACTCTAAATTGATACTTAAAGAGCCCAAATTTGGTATGGAAATCTGTCTTCCATTTTTCTCCTGCTTTCACATGAATCAGATGGAATGTACCTCTTAGATCAATGTTTGTGAAAATTGTTGGATTATTAATTTGATCAAACTTAATTGGTATTAATGGCAAGGGATAGTGGTTCTTGACTAACTTCATTCAAGGCGCTATATTCTATGCAAGGGCAAAACTTGCCACTCTTTTTGCACATAAAGAGATCAGCAGAAGGGGATTATGATGGTCAAATTAGTCCATTTTCCACATATTCATTGTTAGACTTGTCATCCCTAGAGTGGTCTTTCCCCAAACATTTTTCTTGCTTGCCTCATTTTTTCGGATTCTTTTTGTTGACCTTAGTACTCTGGGCACTTTACTACTACTGAACACTGCTAAAGTGCCTGTGCTTCACCCCAAAACATGGTAACCTTGGTGCATACACAATTGACATATTAAATTTACTTGTAAGTCCCATGTAGCGTGGAATACCCAGGGCCTGTTAATTAAATACTACTAGTGGGAAAGCAGCACTGATTGTGCGACTTACTGAAGTAGCCTTACAACTATGTCTCAGGCCTGCCACTGCAGAGCCTGTGTGTGCAGTTTTACTGCCACTTTGACCTGACATTTAAAAAATGTTTGCGAAGCCTTAAACTCCCCATTTATTCAACGTCACCCCCAAGGGAGGCCCTAGGTAGCCCTTAGGGCAGGGTGATGTGTAAGTTAAAGGCAGGACATATATTTTGTTAATTATTGCATGTCCTGGTAGTAAAAAAAACTCCCAAAGTCATTTTTTACTACTGTGAGACCTACTCCTCTCATAGGCTAACATTGGGAATTCCTTGATACACTTCTCAGCTGTAATTATTGCTTAGAAAGAGTAGCTGTGTTATGTTTTATATCTTTGGAATGGTAATGATAAATCCTCATTACAGGGAAAGTCGCATTTAACATTAGTATTTTAGTAATGCCACTTTTGGAAAGTGGGCATTTCTCTGCTCTAACAGCCCTGAGTGCCTCCAGCCTGTCCCCAATACATGTCTGAAGTGGTTGACAACCGCACTTTATGCATTCCTTTTAGACAGCAACACACACAGGATGGGTGTGTGTGACAGAGAACTCATCTGCATTTTGATAGCTCTTCGTAGGCAGGAAGAGGGAGGGGGAGCTGACAAGTATGCCTGAATAGGGAGTGCCTGTCATCACATAAAAAACTGACTACCCCCTACATATAGTCTAGAGCCAGGACTGAGGAAGAAAGGATACTTGTTAACTTCAAAGAATCTTCTTTGAAGTCGCCACCACTTGAGACACATTTGGGTTTAAGTACTTGGTCTCTTTCACCACCAAATCATACCTGTAACTGGACTCTGTCAGAAGAACTGCTGTGCTGCACCAAGGACTGTTGGTCTGCTGGACTGATAATCTGAAAGGCCTGCTTTTCTATTGTGTTGCCCTAATGCTTGTTGGACTCTGACTCTGCTGAAGGAGAGCTGGACTCTGCCTTCTACCTGAAGTGTGCTTCAAGGGCTTATTGACTTGCCTCCTATTGCTTGAGACTCAGGGATATCAAAGTCTCCACCCCTGCTCCTCTGCCTGGTTCACTGGAAGTGGACCCCAGTTACTTACGTAATGGTAATCATCGCATCCCCTATCTGCATGTAGCAGGATCTGCGCATCAACCCAGTTGCAGGAGCAGATTTGGTGCATCGCTCTTGGAGCCACTGCATCGCTTTGAGAGTCTGATGAATTAGAACAGTAACAGTAATTTACTGAGATCAATGCATCCCTCAAATGTGTGGAGAAACCTGGTGCATCGCACTTCGGAAGCAACACATCTCAGCTCGAGCACTTGTCTTCATAACCAATGCATCATCTTCACTGTGTGGGACAGATTGATGCTTGTGAGGACCCAATCAATGCATCTCACTGTTGTGACCTGGAAAGGTACTTTGTTCACCAGGGCCTGCATGGGTCCTGAAGCCTGCATGTGCTCCATAGAGTTTGGCCTGCACTTCGACTTTTCCTCGGTCCAGCGCGACCTAAATAACCCCTAAAGCACTGGTTGCTTCTAAGCACTAGAACTCTTTTATTCTTCTAAAATTCACATCTCAAATTTCTACTTATTGGATTTTTGCCTTGATTTATTTATAAATTTGTAAATTTTTCTAAACCTGTGTGGAGTCTTTTTGTGGTGTTTTCATTGTGTTACTATGTGTGTGTGTTGCACAAATGCTTTACACATTGCCTCTTTAGAGAGGCCTGACTGCACTGTGTCAAGCTATGAGTAGGTGAGTGCATGTTATCTCTAAGTGTGTATCTAGGTTACTCTGATTAGAGTGGTGGTTTCTGCATGTACAGGGTGCATACTGTGGCAACCAAAAACCCCGGTTCTAACATTCACCAATATATTTACATTGATACTTAGTTTTTTTATTTTAGCTCTGTTAATGCATAGATCAAAATACATGGGATAACTGCTCCTGGCCTCAGATCATTTAGACAATTGAAAGGTCAATGAGGTGGTAATGTCTGTATGTTACTTTTACTAGCTACGTCCAAGTGTTCATGATACAATAAGTGAGGTTCCACAAGCCATACATACCATGTTGAAGTTCCTGACAGAAGGCACAATTCTTGGGGAAGAGAATACTTGTTGGATGCCTTTTTTGCCACCAGCAAGGAGTTTCATATTATCAGTACAAGCGACAAATGTAACACAATTGCTAGGGTGGATGCTACAGGATAATGTGCCTTGAGCTAGGTTTGCAAAGGTACTTGTGCTGTCCTGAATGATGCAGAGGAAGACTCAAGTAGGAGAGAGGAGGAAAATAAGAGGGGGTGACAGAGTTGTAAAAATTAGAAGCGTATGACAGAAGATATGTATAGACAATCAAGTTGGCAAAGAAAGATGTAAGAGAGATGACATTTGAATAAAGAATATGATGATATGGAGGTTAAGAGAAAATGGTGAAAAAAATGAAGGTGGATTGGAAGAAGACACTGTGAAGAGAGATTAATGTAAACTGAAGAGGAATGTGATTGACGGGAGGTAGGGGCAGAACTGATAGAGGTAGGGATTTGCTAGGGAGGGTAAGAAAGAGGGAATATTTCATAGAAAGAGGGGACACTGACACAGAAGGGGCAAAGGTGGGGGAAACCAAAAGAGCAGCAAAGAGCCACTGTTTTGTTTTTGTCTTTAAATGGCTGTACCTGCCACAGACCTTTTTCCTCCATCTGCCTTTCACACCATGAGTATGAAGGGTCTGTTTATTAGTGTATCAAGCACCTAGACTTTTGCATCCAGGGGTCATTAACACATGTGCATGTTAATGGTAGTTATATCTACATGAAATGGCGGCACGTTTGCAGCAACTGACACCAGAGATTACAGTAGTGAGAACATGTCTAAAAGTCACAGCAACAGGAATTTCAGGTTGCTGATGTGGAATAACTCGTAAGTGAAAATGTTTTAAAAACTTCCATATTGACTCAATCATCCACAAACACATTTCTCTCAGTGAGTTTAGCACCCGCTTCAGGAGAGGTGTCTGTAATCTATGTGTCACTTATTTCTTAAATGTGCATGTTTTGTGAACAACAAAAGCTTCTACTAATCTGCTGAGCTGAATTTGTTCTGTCGGGAATGGAACATTGCCTTTGCTACTTTTTATATGATAGAGAAGTGTGTTTTGCCACTGTCATGCTGCTACAGAGACGGAGGAGCTTACGGAGACAGACGGAGGCAGACGCTGCAGACGTTGGACGTCAGTCGTGCCGGGTGGTTCACTGTCGCGGAGAGGAGTGCAGGACGCGATCCGACAAGAGAGGTGTGGTTGCAGGGACGGTTGTGGCGGTTTCAACCGCCGCTTCGGCCAGCATGCTGTGTGGATCCCGGCCCGCCCTTGCTAGTAGGGGACTTCTGTCCCCCTACCCCATCTACTGCCTCTACTGCCTGAAGCTACATCGGCAGCACCAGCCCAGCAGTACCCCTGCAGTAGGTGTACCTCCAGCTTTCCACCTTCCGCCTCACCGTGTAGCGCCTGGGCCGTGGGATTTGGAGAGAAAAAAAAACGGTTTGTTTTTTAGTCCAGTGACCTGTGCAGTGGGGGGAGGGGCCTCCTGCATAGTGCCAGTGGACATTTAAAGGACCATAAGGACCATAAGGAGTGAGGCAAACCCGATCCTTGACTATACGCCCAGTAACAAGGTATTAAGCTCTGGGTTTGGGGAGTGTTTCCTCCTGTTGCTTGCTTATTGCTGTTTCCTACGTGGAGGTCCCGGTCCCCCAGGGCCCCTGTGCTACGCACCCCTACCACTCACTCCCTGCCCGTCGATCGGAGCCCCCCATAACTCTCTCAGCACCCAATCTCTCCTCCTGTTGTGAGGGGGGTGAGAAGGTGTATCTCTACCGAAGGAGGGAGATAGAGCTAAGGAACCAAGGGCGCCCAAGGGTATCGCTAGAAAATATATATATTAATTGAACAAGAGTACTGCTCCTCACCCCAAGCGTTCGGAGTGGAAGCACAGTTTTAGACTGCAGAACTGGACTGGACTTGTGCCCTTGAGTAGAGGCCAAGGCAGCTTGTGTTCAAGGAGAAGCCACCAGTCTCCTACTTATTCACCCTGTGTATTATCATTCTACTTTTTTTAATCCACTACTCCACTACTCCACTGCTTCTGTGCTCGACGGCTCTTATAACCTCACGAGCTGCTGAATTTGTTGTAAGGGAGTAAAGTGGATTTTCGTGGAATACAGTGGCGAATTTCGGATCATTGGATCATTGCGGATCATTGTGGAATTTAGTTATTTTTACTTATTATTTATTATCTTCTGGACATAGAGTACAGTATTTAGTGCATAGTGTTCAGAATGCCGGTGAGCAAATCCCGAGCACGAGGCGCAAAGAAAGGGTCGAAGTTAGGTTTTAAAACAAAAGAAACATTGGGGGAACACCAGCATTCGGAGACACGGACTGGAAATTGTGAAGGAGACTTTGGAGATGGCGGAGGAAATATACCACAGTTGCTGGACCAGGAGGACCATTCTAGAGACAATGGGGACAGTGGTGAAAAACCCTCCGGAACCCCTCTGGGGGTATCAATCAGAGAGTTTGTTGGGAAGTACTTTAAAAAAATGCACCACATGTCACAAGCATCCAAGGGTGATATGTTGGTTTCTAATCAGAGTGAAATAGGCTGTTCTATGAGAAATGATTTTCAAGCTTCAGACCTATCGCAGATAGGGGGCCTGTTCCTAGGGGAGGAGTTCGAAGAGGTAGATGGGCATAAGGCCTCACCGGAGCCCAGGCAGTCCTCGTCCCCATGCCCCCACCACGTGTTATGGTTAGCATAAGATTAGAGAGGGACCTCCATCCTGCACCAGCCTTGGTTTTGAGAGAATGGATGAGAGGGAGGATAACTTAAGAGGTGGGGGGGGTCTGTCGGAGAGGGGAGTAAACTGGATGTAATTTTGCCGTCCTCGCCCCTGGGTAGGCAGTCTGTATCTGCGTTAGTTACCACCGCCGTACCCGCAGAGTCATTATTAGATGTAATGTTCCTAATGCAAAAGACCCTGCAAGCGATATTAGAGGTTCTGACGGCAAATAATAGTCTGGGGAAATCCCATAAAAGTCAATTACAAGGGATTACTGAAGAGTTGAAATGTATTAATGGTAGTATGCCTGCTTTAGTATGACCCATTTTGGAGAAGAGGGATCAAGAAACAGAAACAGATACCCTCGATATCCCCGAACAAAATAACGAAGAAAGAGAAGTAGCTATAGCTCAGACTTTACAGGTATTAAATGACCCTCCAGTATGTGTTTCCATACATCCAATGTTAGTGATAAAGAGGAATCGGAGATGGAGTAGAAAGGGTAATAGTTTATATAAGCTGCCCTTCCAATCGAAATATAGGAAGCAAAGCAAGTGAGGTAATGTTGGGTGTAAAACAGTAGGAAGGAGGAAGGGGAAGTTAGGGCAGATTGTTCAGGACAACCTCTCAAGGCCAGGTATGGGAGCCATATGCCCAAAGCAAGGGGTCACGTTACAAAGGGTGCCTAGTATATCCAAAGAAGTTAACTGGTGAGGGGAGAGAAAGAAGGGTAGACAAGGAGTGGAAGTGGATGTGGAATTAGTAGAAGAATCAAGAGAGCAAAATAGTGGATCGGGGGGAGAGAACATTATCAAGAAACTAGAAAGAAGGAGGGGGAGCAGAGAAGTAGCTAACTCAACTTGCCCAGCGAAAAGCAGGGCTCCTTTTTCATCTATAGGCATTGAGAATAAGAAAGAGAGAGAGAGAAAGAGCAGGAAAGTTTTGGTGGGAGTAAAGGAAGGTGGGTATATTTGGCGCCGTAGAGAGTAGAAATTGGGAGGAAACGACTAACAAAGTTAAAAACATTAAATCGTTCCCATCTCCTAGAAGTTATGGCCTCGTGTCCAAGCCTATGTGAGATCGAGTCAGATGATATAAAACAAATAGGATTTATATTAAGTCCGGAGGGGGAAGAGGTGACTAAAGCACTCTTACTCTGACTACTTTAGGCGATTGGTATTACAAGCAGAGGCGGAGCTGATGAAAGAAGGTATAGGAGTAGTGCAGGGAAACGTGATAAAGGATGTGATACACGATAGGTGCGCCCTTAGGTGCCATGGAGGTATGCTCCCAAATCAAGTCCAATGTAATCTGTCATATAATAAAAATTGCAGTAGGCATGCGGATGGTAACAATGGTAGTTTAAGTGTGACTGTAGCCTCAGAATGTAACGACCCACAATGGAGGTATTGTTTTGTACCCTTTGTAAATCCCCGTGATGAGTATAGTAGGGGTGAGTTGAGTGATGTGGATTAGGAATTAAGCCCCGCGCGCAGCCATTTGGTTTTATCTTGGAATCTGGGAGGTTATAACAAACATTTAATACAAAAGCGGTTTCAAGGAGAGCTTGAAGAGTACGTTGTAATGTGTTTCCAAGAAACCTGGCTGTGCGACGATCCGGAACCAGTGGATGGTTTCATGGGGCGGTCTAGGGGAGCTACCCGGCAAGGGTCAGGACGAGCATCAGGGGGACTAATAACCCTAGCTTCTACCAGAATAGCGGATAAGTTCATAGAAATAAAAACTAAATGTCGTTGGCTATAGGTAGGCCAGGTAGATCTCTACAATGTAATAGGTGGCGCTAAACAGCTTTTGATTCTTAACGTTTATATACAACCTGGGAATGTGTTTGATTATAATACACAGCGAGGACTGTTCGAGGAAGATCTGGAACTATTATGCACTGGTAACGCTGACCGTCTGATTTTAATGTTGGAAGATTTTAATCATAAACTTGATCCTAATTGCAGTGACAATTTATATAAGGAGCTATTGGCAGCAGCACAAATCCCTAGAAGTATCTTTCCAAACGTAGAATGCTCCGCTTGTGATTTGTCCTTAGCAAGAACATTAGGATCTTTAGGCATGTTTTGCCTAAATGGGCGTATGGAGAACGATTGTCTGGCCAAAAAGACCTTTCGAACAGGTAATCAGGAATGCCCTATTGATTATGCCTTTGTTAACACCTGGTTCTTTGGAGAAGTGCAAAATTTTGAGGTTGGGCATATAGAGAGCAGTGATCATTGGCCGCTCCAAATAACAATACGCTCAGCTGATAAAATTCAAAAAGAAAGAGAAAAGGCACTGATAGCGTTGGTTGAGTAGCCCCGTAGGGTAACGACCCGCCTAACAGATAGCAGTTTAGAAGCACTTAATAATTTGCTTGTAAACTATCCTATCCTTAATATGGAAGAAGACCCAAATGACATATTCAAAGGTTATAAAAAGGGTATTGTGTTAATGGTCAATTGCCTTAAAAGCAAATGTAAAATATCTCGAGAGGGAGAGGGGAAGGGAGAACCATATATGATGAATAATAGTAAAGTATGGTTTAATCAGGAATGTAGGTGTAGAAAGCAAATGATGCGAAGATTACTAAGGGATTATAAGAAATGACCCTCTGTTGTCAAAGAAGAGAAGCTTCGACAAGCAAAACAGGATTATAAGATGCTGATGAGACAGAGGAAATGAGAATACATTAATAAAAACGGGGACGTAATGATGGAGGTGATAAAAATACGGAATATTAGGGGGTTTTGTCAGTTGGTAAGAGAGGGGAAAAGGGTAGGAGCAATGTGGTGCCTGGTCGGAGAAGAAGATTGGTATAAATATCTGTCATCTGTATATAAAGGTACCCAGGATGAAGAGGGCTATGGTATTGCTAGGAAGCTTGGTGAGAATATAAGATTAGCATTTGTCCCACAGAAAATAAGATACAATTGCAGCCTTGAAATTAACTAAAGCAGCAGGCCCAGACAACCTCCCAGCAATAATAATAAAAAAGAATATCGATTGGTGGACTAAATTCTTCTATGTTACGTTTTGTAAAATTCTTGATTATGGCCGTTTTCCGGAGAGTTGGAAGGGTGCCATGATAAGGCCGATTTACAAAAAGGAGGATCCAACCCAACCAAAAAACTATTGGCTGATAAGTTTATTAGACGTAGGGGAAAAGGTTTTCACAAAGTTATTGCTGGGGTTAATCAAAGAATGGGCAGATGACAAAAATTTAATACCAACAGAGCAAGGTGGTTTCAAGGAGGGGCATTCGACAATTGACCACTGCTTTAGTCTGTGGGCATTAGCAAAAAAATCAGTTGAATTGCGAGGAAGCCTATTTTGCTCGTTTGTCGATTTTCGTGCTGCATTTGATTTGGTAGACAGGAAATCGCTATGGGATATGTTGAAACAGCTAGGAATTGATTTGGATATACTATTTCTTCTCCAGGGCCTGCATTCACAAAACTGGGCCCAAGTAATTTTCGATATGAGTGGCTCACTTTCAAAAAGGATCCCTATAATGAATGGTCTCCGTCAAGGTTGTGTGTTAGCCCCAATTTTATTCTCATTATTCTTGTCAGATTTGCCAGGGTTGTTACGGAAGGTTAATGGGCTAAGCCCAAAAATGGATGGTGTGCATGTTTCCTGCCTACTGTACGCTGATGATTTAGTGATAATGGATATGACAGAGTTAGGGCTTCAAAGAAAGCTAGAGATGTTTTATGCCTATTGTCAAAGGAAAAAATTGATAGTAAATATGGAGAAAATGAAAATAATGTCTATAGGGAAAGAGAAAAGTCTATTTAATTACACTCCGGGGGGGGGGAATAGAGAAGGTAAAAGAGTATAAATATTTAGGCATATGATTCGATTCACACTTAAGATGGAAAGTACATACTGAAACTTTAAAAAATAAAGCCTTATCTTCAGTCTGGGGATTAAAACAATTCAATAGTAAATACGGAGGTCCTTCTCTTCAGCTGGTTATCTCTGCTTTTAATGCTATAGTTTGCCCCCAATTTCAATATGGGGTGGAAGTTTTAATTTTCTCAGGGAAGCTAAATTGGGAAATAGAAGAAAGCACTAGCGTAAAGCGCATGCTTTTATTGCCCCCCTCGAGTATGTTACAAGCTATAAGAACTGAATGTCAAATGACGGCGTGGACTTATTTGGGCCTACGAGCCGCACTGAAGTTTTGGTTAAGCATAACAGATGAAGGGTTATGTAAGATCGCGAGATTGTGTAAGAAAGAAATTATAATAAGGGAGTTACATTTGGGCATCGCAAGTGAGAGGACGGTTAAAAAAGATCTGTGTCCTCCTAGGTTTACCTGATAATCAATGGTGTGGTGCGCAAATCTCAAAGTATAATTTAAGAATAATAGTGAAGGAAAGAGCAAGAGAATCAGACCTGAAGTATTTAGAAAGTAAAATGTCAACCCAGGTTATGATAGCTGGATGGAGGAATCCGGAAAACTTCCTAATTCAAGATTAAGAAATTTAGTGTTACAGTTCCGAATTGGGCTGAACCCTGGATATATGGATCCCAAAGCAAAAGCATTTCTTAAGGATAGCCAGGGTCTGTGTACATGTGGCTTACAACAGAAATATACTATGCAACATTTACTTGTGGATTGTCATTGGTTTTTAGGAGTGCGCAAGAAGTTTTTTAAACCGATTTTTAAGGAATATAATATTACCAATCGGGATCAAGCGCTTAGGCTACTTATTGATATGAGATTTTTAAATGTAACTTGTGTACTGGGCTTATTCTTAGATGATTTAAGAAGGGAAATACTCAGATTAATAGGGGTTGATAGAAGGTAGGGTATAATGTGGAATGTAGAGTTTTAAATGTTGTAATTGATTACTATTATATTAGTTGATGATTTTAGGAAATTTTCTACGCTGGGAGAAGGTAAGAAATAATATGGATAGCACTTTTTAATAAATAAAAAAAAGGCACTTTATGATAAAGTAAGGATGGAGTTCTTTTAGAGCTCTATAGGGGTTAAATTGGCTGGCATGTTGTACCTTATGATCCTATAAGAACTTGAATTATGGAGGAAGTAAAGGAAAAGAAGAGCTTGTTTAACCTAAAATGAAATTGGTTGGTGGTATTCTATATAACCTCGCTATCTATAATAAGGCAAAAAATAAAACGTGGAGTATTCCAAAATGGGAAACTGCATGTAGGAGATCGCAAGGACCAGAGTCTAACTAGAACTGTATGTGGGATAATTTAAGTTGCCACGCTCCACTTTTAGGCTCTGTAAGAACTTGATTTTTAATTAAATGAATTATGCAATTAGAGTTGGTTAATAAGAATTAGAAAGATCTAAGAACTCTGTATGTTAATGTAATATGTAATTGTAAATTTTATTGTTTTTATACTTTTAAGGCTGATGCCAAATAAAAGGAATTTTTGACATTGACATTGACACTGCCATGCTGCTCTTATCCTGTGAGAAAGCAAAACTTCCACTGCTGCTGCCCTATTCTACATGTCCGTGGATTGGGATAGCATGTCCTGATGATACCCCAGTTATACCTGTCCTAAAAAGGAGGAAAACTTGTGATGTTCCTGCCCAAGGAACACCTGCTCAATGAAGGAGTGTTTCCCCTGCTATTGGCCCTTCTCATGAATAAACAATTCATTAGTATAACATGCCATATTCACCAGGAACTATTTCACAATATTTGATGTCAGATACAGAAACCTATAGTCCTGGCAAATGCAACTGATGCCTGTAGGGGCAATGTTCGAGTGGTGAAACATGTCAAGGTAATCTTGTAGTACGGATACACCAGTAGAAATCAAATCAAATAGGGTTCATCTACACACAATTTTGATAGTGATCTGACAGTTTAACATATGCAGAACACATGTCAATATGAGACATACCTTCACACAAAATATGGAACCCAAAACTAGTAGGCTCCACATGTGAGTGCACCGTTGTAGAATTTGATGTCCCTCATTGCTAAATATGAAACCCATTGAAAAGGTTTAGCACACTACATGGTGGGGGCTTATCATCCTATGTGAGTACAACGATGTATGATAAATCATGAGGTTTGGCTGTGTCTTCCAGGAGTGTTGTACTTCTTGTATGTTTGCCGGTTTCCGGAGAGCATACAACAGTCCCTTCACTCCTCCCACTCCCTCTTTATTTAGTGTGTTAGCTACGTACGATACCTACCTATATGAGAAAGAAAAGCATGAAATGTTCTTCCTGTCCCTTATTAATTGTTAGGGAAGGTTGTGCCCCTTCTGCCCATTTTTGTTGTGTTGTGAAGCTCAGTATAAAACTTTTTACTACAGAAAAAACAAAGCGATTCATACTACCGATGCTAGAGCAAATGCATAAATGAGTGTGAACCCTCACAACATTTGTCAGCCGAGTTTGTTTGGTTTTATGCATGAAACAAGCAATTTCTTAAATGGACTAGATTTTAAAATGTTAAACAAGTGGCTCAATGTAATGTAAAACTAACGATTTATTTGCTTTCTGCAGATAAATACACTAAGAAATCAATGAGTTTTCTGTCTTTATTTTTGAACATTTGGAAAAATAGAGAAAATTGGGCATCTCTTCAGTTACTTTCTATGTTGGTGGTTTTCATGAATTCCCTGCTAATAGTTGTGATGATTAAGAGCCCAAGAAGTAAATAAATGTCAGGGGATTTCCTTAAATTTCTGCATATCTCTGCATATGTTTCTGCCATTACCCAAATATTTTTGGGGGGTCTATTGTTTTATTACATTTGACTGCTTAATGTGATGAAACTAGACAGGAATCAAAGTTTACGTGGCGATTAATTATTTAAATAAATGTGGAATTATAAAACTTACGGTTTCATTTATTTAAAATACACAAAATATTTATGGATAAATTCAGATAAGAGAGCAAAAAAGTAAATATGGATAAATACAGATGGAAATGCTCAAAACAATACCATAAATCAGGAGCCTGGTGCATAGCCTATTTGGGCAATTTTGACATTTTAGCTAGCAGCCCTTTGCATGCTGGTGTTCTGTGCCCTTCTTAACAATATTAAAAGCAAAACTACAAACCAAGGATAGATGCTGGTATGATATATTGTAGTGCCCCTTGTCATCGAAATCAAAATTAAAATATAGTTTCTGACTTTATATCATTTTTTGTGCAGGCGATCAAGGTTTAAATAGCTCAGTGAGTGATGAGGCATGGATAGCCTTTCAAATGCAGATGTGAGCATTTCACTTGGTTGACATTCACACTCTTTGGAAAAACGAAGGCCCATATTTATACTTTTTGACGCAAACCGGTGTTGGTTTGCGTACATTTTTTTACCGACGGCTAACGCCATTCCTACGCACCGGGCGGGCGCCTTATTTAAGGATTTAACCCCTTCTGTGCCGCGGACGTAGTGGTTACGTCCCGCGGCACAGTGCTGCTGTGCCGAGGACGTAACCACTACGTCCTCGGCACACAGCCCAGAGGGAGCGCTCTCGCTCCCTCTGTGTGCTTCCCCCCACCCCCCCAAAGTCAGGGATGGAAGGGGAAGCCCTTCCCCTTCCACCCCCGACCCCCCCCACCCCCCCATAATGACGTCAGCGCGCGATCGCGCGCTGACTTCATTATGGGGATTTCGCCGCACAGGAAGCCATTTGCTTCCTGTGCGGCGACGAGGAAAGAGGTGAGTTCCTCTTCCCGGTGGGTGGGGGGTTTGGGCTAAAGAGGCACCGGGGGAAAGGAAAGGCTTTTCCTTTCCCCCGGTGTCTCTTTGAGCATTCCTGCTGCCCGATCGCATTGCGATCGGGCAGCAGGAATGCCCACTAGACACCAGGGATTTTTTTTTTTTTTGTTTGCTCGTGTTTCTTGCTGGCGGGGAGCGGCCCCTTGGGCAAGGGTCGCTCCCCTTGTGGGGGCAATTAGTTACGGCCATTTCTGCCCCCCTTGGGGGCAGATTGGCCTACTTTTTAGGCGGATCTGCCCCCAAGGGGGGCAGATACCACTGGATCACCAGGGAATTATATTTTCTGTGCAGGTATGTTGGGAGGGGGTGCCCCCTTGGGCAAGGGGCGCCCCCCCCAAGGGGGCAGAGAACTGTTGGCCATTTCTGCCCCCCTTGGGGGCAGATCGGCCTATTTTTTTTAGGTCCATCTGCCCCCAAGGGGGGCAGAAGCCACTTAGGCACCAGGGATTGTGTGTGTAGTGGATGGGGGGGCGCCCCCTTGGGCAAGGGTCGCTCCCCTTTGGGGGGCATGTCTTTTAGGGCCATTTCTGCCCCCCTTGAGGGCAGATCAGCCTATTATTTTTAGGTTGATCTGCCCCAAGGGGGGCAGAAACCACTAGAACGCCAGGGATGTTTTTTTATGTGTTTATTTTTGTGGGGGGGCGTCCCCATGGGCACGGGGCGCCCCCCCCAAGGGGGGCATTGACCTGTTGGCCATTTCTGCCCCCCCTGGGGGCAGATGGGCCTATTTTTCTAGACCCACCTGCCCCCAAGGGGGGCAGAAGCCACGTAGACACCAGGGATAGTGTGTGTGTGTGTGTGTGTTAGTGGATGGGGGGGGGCTTGGGCAAGGGTCGCCCCCCACTTTGGGGGCACATGTACCCAGGCCATTTCTGCACCCCTTGGAGACAGATCAGCCTATTATTTTTAGGCTGATCTGCCCCCAAGGGGGGCAGAAACCACTAGAACGCCAGGGATTTTTTTTTATGTGTTTATTTTTGTGGGGGGGTGTCCCCTTGGGCACGGGGCGCCCCCCCAAGGGGGGCATTGACCTGTTGGCCATTTCTGCCCCCCCTGGGGGCAGATGGGCCTATTTTTCTAGACCCACCTGCCCCCAAGGGGGGCAGAAGCCACGTAGACACCAGGGATAGTGTGTGTGTGTGTGTGTTAGTGGATGGGGGGGGGGCTTGGGCAAGGGTCGCCCCCCACTTTGGGGGCACATGTACCCAGGCCATTTCTGCACCCCTTGGAGACAGATCAGCCTATTATTTTTAGGCTGATCTGCCCCCAAGGGGGGCAGAAACCAATAGAACGCCAGGGTTTTTTTTTTATGTGTTTATTTTTGTGGGGGGGGCGTCCCCTTGGGCACGGGGCGCCCCCCCAAGGGGGGCATTGACCTGTTGGCCATTTCTGCCCCCCCTGGGGGCAGATGGGCCTATTTTTCTAGACCCACCTGCCCCCAAGGGGGGCAGAAGCCACGTAGACACCAGGGATAGTGTGTGTGTGTGTGTGTGTGTGTTAGTGGATGGGGGGGGGCTTGGGCAAGGGTCGCCCCCCACTTTGGGGGCACATGTACCCAGGCCATTTCTGCACCCCTTGGAGACAGATCAGCCTATTATTTTTAGGCTGATCTGCCCCCAAGGGGGGCAGAAACCACTAGAACGCCAGGGATTTTTTTTTATGTGTTTATTTTTGTGGGGGGGCGTCCCCTCGGGCACGGGGCGCCCCCCCAAGGGGGGCATTGACCTGTTGGCCATTTCTGCCCCCCCTGGGGGCAGATGGGCCTATTTTTCTAGACCCACCTGCCCCCAAGGGGGGCAGAAGCCACTTAGACACCAGGGATAGTGTGTGTGTGTGTGTGTGTTAGTGGATGGGGGGGGCTTGGGCAAGGGTCGCCCCCCACTTTGGGGGCACATGTACCCAGGCCATTTCTGCACCCCTTGGAGACAGATCAGCCTATTATTTTTAGGCTGATCTGCCCCCAAGGGGGGCAGAAACCACTAGAACGCCAGGGTTTTTTTTTTATGTGTTTATTTTTGTGGGGGGGCGTCCCCTTGGGCACGGGGCGCCCCCCCAAGGGGGGCATTGACCTGTTGGCCATTTCTGCCCCCCCTGGGGGCAGATGGGCCTATTTTTCTAGACCCACCTTCCCCCAAGGGGGGCAGAAGCCACGTACACACCAGGGATAGTGTGTGTGTGTGTGTGTGTTAGTGGATGGGGGGGGGCTTGGGCAAGGGTCGCCCCCCACTTTGGGGGCACATGTACCCAGGCCATTTCTGCACCCCTTGGAGACAGATCAGCCTATTATTTTTAGGCTGATCTGCCCCCAAGGGGGGCAGAAACCACTAGAACGCCAGGGATTTTTTTTTATGTGTTTATTTTTGTGGGGGGGCATCCCCTCGGGCACGGGGCGCCCCCCCAAGGGGGGCATTGACCTGTTGGCCATTTCTGCCCCCCCTGGGGGCAGATGGGCCTATTTTTCTAGACCCACCTGCCCCCAAGGGGGGCAGAAGCCACGTAGACACCAGGGATAGTGTGTGTGTGTGTGTGTGTTAGTGGATGGGGGGGGGCTTGGGCAAGGGTCGCCCCCCACTTTGGGGGCACATGTACCCAGGCCATTTCTGCACCCCTTGGAGACAGATCAGCCTATTATTTTTAGGCTGATCTGCCCCCAAGGGGGGCAGAAACCACTAGAACGCCAGGGATTTTTTTTTATGTGTTTATTTTTGTGGGGGGGCGTCCCCTCGGGCACGGGGCGCCCCCCCAAGGGGGGCATTGACCTGTTGGCCATTTCTGCCCCCCCTGGGGGCAGATGGGCCTATTTTTCTAGACCCACCTGCCCCCAAGGGGGGCAGAAGCCACGTAGACACCAGGGATAGTGTGTGTGTGTGTGTGTGTTAGTGGATGGGGGGGGGTTTGGGCAAGGGTCGCCCCCCACTTTGGGGGCACATGTACCCAGGCCATTTCTGCACCCCTTGGAGACAGATCAGCCTATTATTTTTAGGCTGATCTGCCCCCAAGGGGGGCAGAAACCACTAGAACGCCAGGGATTTTTTTTTATGTGTTTATTTTTGTGGGGGGGCGTCCCCTCGGGCACGGGGCGCCCCCCCAAGGGGGGCATTGACCTGTTGGCCATTTCTGCCCCCCCTGGGGGCAGATGGGCCTATTTTTCTAGACCCACCTGCCCCCAAGGGGGGCAGAAGCCACGTAGACACCAGGGATAGTGTGTGTGTGTGTGTGTGTTAGTGGATGGGGGGGGGCTTGGGCAAGGGTCGCCCCCCACTTTGGGGGCACATGTACCCAGGCCATTTCTGCACCCCTTGGAGACAGATCAGCCTATTATTTTTAGGCTGATCTGCCCCCAAGGGGGGCAGAAACCACTAGAACGCCAGGGATTTTTTTTTATGTGTTTATTTTTGTGGGGGGGCGTCCCCTTGGTCACGGGGCGCCCCCCCAAGGGGGGCATTGACCTGTTGGCCATTTCTACACCCCCTGGGGGCAGATGGGCCTATTTTCTTAGGCCCACCTGCCCCCAAGGGGGCAGAAGCCACTTAGGCACCAGGGATAGTGTTGTGTGTGTTTTTTTTTTTTTTTTTTTTTGAGGGCTGTCCCCTTTGGCAAGGGTCGCTCTCCATGGGGACACAGTACTAAAGGTATTTTCTGGCTTCCTTGGGGCAGACAGGCCTATTTTTTTAGTAGGCCCATCTGCCCCTATGACAGAATCCACTTAGGCACCAATTTCTAAAATGTTTGATGGTGGGGTGTTTGTCAACTGAAGAAGTCTTTGCATTTGTGATAAAAAAAAAATTCCTCCTTTTTGTTCTAGTTCAAAGCTTTTGCTTTATTTGCTGTGGCTCCTTGCGGTTTTGGCGGTGGTTGACCTGCAGTTTGCACAGTTGCATGTTTTAGGTAAGTAAAAACAATTTACTCCAAAGGAGTATTGTTGCCATGCATGAATGACATGTTTGTAGGGGGTGTACTAAATGCAGGATTGTGTGTGAAATTGTCCTTAGGTTTGTGCACAATGATATTTGTTGTGTCTTATTTCTAATTTGCCTTTCTTTCTTTCTTTTTAGTGGGATATCATTGGTGATTGCTGTGTAGTTGCTGGTGAATCAAGCTTTTTCAGGCAAGTGAGCGGTATAGTTTTTGAGTTTGTAACTCTTACTAACAAAGCTACACTTTGTTACTTGTCTTACACAGTGCTGGTTGTTGGTGGTGAATTTGTCCAGTTAATTTTAGCAGGAGAGATCATGGCTAGCCGCAGGATGACCGCTCAGCAGGTGGTTGGTATGCTTTTTGAGTCACAGTCTGATCATGACTATGAGACGGACTCTGCATCTGAGGCAGAGGAGGAAGTCAGAGATTCTGGCAGTGATGTTTCTGTTGGAGGGGAATCTTCTGATGATGAAGCCACACTCAGTGCAGATGAAGGTTCTGTTTTAGAGGAGGACATTGATGTGCCAATAGTGCAGCAACCTGGGGCTGAAAGGTTTCCCGTTAGAAGACCCGATGTCTGGGTTGCCCCAAACATGGAGCAGCCAGAGTTGCCTGCCTTTACTGGTCTCCCGGGGTGTAACGCCAATACAGAGAACTTTATGCCTATCAATTTCTTTGAGTTATTCATGGATGATGTGTTTTTGGAAGAGATTGTTGAGCAGACTAATTTGTATGCGGAGCAGCATTTGAGGGACAACGCTGCTAGACTTAGGCCACACTCTAGAGCTGCCCAGTGGATTCCCACAAATTTGGAGGAGCTAAAAAAGTTTTTGGGTTTGACTTTTTTGATGGGGTTGATAAGGAAGCCGTCACTGGCTTCTTATTGGTCTACTAGTCCCTTGATGGCAACAGCTATATTTCCAGCTACCATGAGTCGTAATCGGTATTTGCTTCTTCTTAGGATGCTGCATTTTGTTGACAATGCATTAGCCTTGCCACGAGATCACCCAGATTCTGACCGTCTTTTTAAGATTAGGCCTGTCCTTGATCATTTTGTAGATCGGTTTTCGGAGGTCTATGTTCCAGGCAAAGAGATAAGTGCGGACGAGTCTTTGGTCCTCTTCAAGGGTCGTTTGGTTTTTAGGCAGTACATTCCTAGCAAAAGGGCACGATATGGAATTAAATTGTATATGCTGTCTGAAAGTAGGACAGGATATGTGTATAGTTTCCGTGTGTACACTGGTAGGGATTCCAATATTGACCCCCCTGGTTGTCCTCCCACTTTTGGAGTTACTGAGAAAATAGTGTGGGATCTTGGTAGACGACTGTTCAACAAAGGTCACCATTTGTATGTAGATAACTTCTACACTGGTGTGCAGTTGTTCAAGGAATTGTTTAGAGTGGACACAGTTGCTTGTGGCACAATCCGTTCTAACCGGAAAGGCTATCCAAGGGAGCTTGTCTGTAAAAAACTTGAGAGGGGACAGTGCTGTGCCTTGCGGAACGAGGAGCTGCTAGCTTTGAAATTTTCAGACAAGAGGGATGTCTACATGCTAAGTACCATCCATGATGAGAGTACTTCCCCTGTGACTGTTTGGGGCCAGGTTGCTGAAGTGCGCAAACCTGTGTGCATTTTAGATTATAATAAGCACATGGGAGGTGTAGATAGAGTTGACCAGAGGTTGGAACCTTATACTGCTATTCGTAAGTCTTATGTTTGGTATAAGAAGTTAGCACTTCACCTCTTCCACTTAGCAACCTTCAATGCTTTTATTGTGTTTAGGGATAGGTCTCCAGACTCAAAGATGACATTTGTGAAATTTCAGGAGTCAGTGATAGAGAGCCTTATTGTGGTGGAACAGGCCAGAGTTCCTAGAGAAGCAGTGGTGGAGGATGTGGCTAGATTGAAAGATCGCCACTTTGCTGAGCACATTCCTCCCACACCCAAAAAAGACTTTCCAGCTAAGAAATGTAGAGTGTGTTTTCGAAGAGGTATCCGGAGGGAGTCTCGAATGTACTGCCCAGATTGTCCTTCAAAGCCTGGGCTGTGTGTCGGTGCTTGTTTTAAGAATTACCACACCCAGAAGAATTTCTGGGAACAACCATGAGTGTAAACTCATGTCTGTTTTGTATTTTCATGTGTTTAGTTTCATGGTTAGCATTTCTGTCATGTTGTTAGTTAGAGCTTTTGTGTTTGTTGTTTTGTAATTCTTTCTACTTAGTTAGGGGTTCCTCTGTTAAAAAAAAATAAAAATATGATGCCATTGTGTGTGGAGTGGGGCTTGGCTGAGACTGTACATATTGACTTGATGTTGGCTACTGCAACACACTGCAAGCCAAACACCAGTCCACACACTCCCATCAGCTGGTGTGATTGTTGTATCAGGCATGTGGGCGTATGTAAGTGATGGGCCCTTGAGTGGCGCTGTCTGTCGATGTGAGTGTTGTAATGTGCTGGGCCCGTGGCTGGCGGTGTGAATGGCCTTGTGTGTGTCATGTATGAAAGTTGTGTGAATGGACTGTAAAGCGGTTGGTGCCTTGTCGCGGCTTTACAGCTCACGAGCTGTGAGTCATTGGTTCAGTTTTTTGCCTTTCAGTTACTAACAGTGCTTTTCATTTTTGTGAAAGCTCTTGTTAGTAAAATTTGATCCACTGAACCATCACTCACCCTCGTGCCAAATCCAACCAGTATGTGTGGTAAAAATGACCAAACCTGCTCCGCTGTAATCAGGCGTCGCAGCACACCTATGACACGCTAGGTGCCTCAGGTGGGACCCCCGATGATGAAGCATGCCACCAACTTGGTTGGTGGGTGAGGGGTCTTTTTCACATAACCTAAGTGTGTTTCTTTTCAAAATTTTAGTGTTTGGCACATCACGGACGTATGTGGGCACATCAAAACGATATATTACAAAACTACCTGTGTTTGGGGGGGGAGAGGGCACCTATGTTTTTGGTCCTGTGTGCGGCCTTCATCTAGGGAAACCTACCAAACCCAGACATTTTTTAAAACTAGACACCCCAAGGAGTCTAGGGAGGAGTGGCTTGCGTGGATCCCCCAACATTTTCTTACCCAGACTCCTCTGTAAACCTCAAAATGTGCTTAAAAAAAACATATTTTCCTGACTTTTCTTCGTACGATCACCACTCCAGCACAAAATTCCTACTCCCCAGTGTTCCCCTCAGTCTCCCAAATAAAATGACACCTCACGTATGTGGGTCCCCAAAGCAGAGTCAGTCTAAAGATGTATAAAAGAATATGTCCTTATAAACTCGCAGTACTATCCCCTGTATCTCTACAAGTTTTGGGCCTTATTCTGTTGGAGGCACCTGGCCCACCCACACAACTGAGGTATCATTTTTATCGGGAGACTTGGGGGAACGCTGGGTGGAAGGAAATTTGTGGCTCCACTCAGATTCCAGAACTTTCTGTCACCGAAATGTGTGAAAAATGCGTTTTTTTAGCCAATATTTGAGGTTTGGAAAGGATTCTGGGTAACAGAACCTGGTCAGAGCCCCTCAAGTCACCCCATCTTGGATTCCCCTAGGTCTCTAGTTTTCAGAAATGCACAGGTTTGGTAGGTTTCCCTAGGTGCTGGCTGAGCTACAGGCCAAAAACTACAGGTAGGCACTGTTTTCAATGAAAAAATGTGATGTGTCCACGTTGCGCTTTGGGGCGTTTCCTGTCGCGGGCGCTAGGCCTACCCACACAAGTGAGGTATCATTTTTATCGGGAGACGTGGGGGAACGCTGGGTGGAATCAAATTTTTGGCTCCTCTCAGATTCCAGAACTTTCTGCCACAGAAATGTGAGGAACATGTGTTTTTTTAGCCAATTTTTGAGCTTTGCAAAGGATTCTGGGTAACAGAACCTGGTCCGAGCCCCGCCAGTCACCCCTCCTTGGATTCCCCTAGGTCTCTAGTTTTCAGAAATGCACAGGTTTGGTAGGTTTCCCTAGGTGGCGGCTGAGCTACAGGCCAAAATCTACAGGTAGGCACTTCGCTAAAAACAGGTCTGTTTTCTTCCAAAATTTTGGTGGTGTCCACGTTGCGCTTTGGGGCGTTTCCTGTCGCGGGCGCTAGGCCTACCCACGCAAGTGAGGTATCATTTTTATCGGGAGACTTGGGGGAACGCTGGGTGGAAGGAAATTTGTGGCTCCTCCCAGATTCCAGAACTTTCTGCCACAGAAATGTGAGGAACATGTGTTTTTTTAGCCAATTTTTGAGCTTTGCAAAGGATTCTGGGTAACAGAACCTGGTCCGAGCCCCGCCAGTCACCCCTCCTTGGATTCCCCTAGGTCTCTAGTTTTCAGAAATGCACAGGTTTGGTAGGTTTCCCTAGGTGGCGGCTGAGCTACAGGCCAAAATCTACAGGTAGGCACTTTGCTAAAAACAGGTCTGTTTTCTGTGATGTGTCCACGTTGCGCTTTGGGGCGTTTCCTGTCGCGGGCGCTAGGCCTACCCACACAAGTGAGGTATCATTTTTTTCGGGAGACGTGGGGGAACGCTGGGTGGAAGGAAATTTGTGGCTCCTCTCAGATTCCAGAACTTTCTGCCACAGAAATGTGAGGAACATGTGTTTTTTTAGCCAATTTTTGAGCTTTGCAAAGGATTCTGGGTAACAGAACCTGGTCCGAGCCCCGCCAGTCACCCCTCCTTGGATTCCACTAGGTCTCTAGTTTTCAGAAATGCACAGGTTTGGTAGGTTTCCCTAGGTGGCGGCTGAGCTACAGGCCAAAATCTACAGGTAGGCACTTCGCTAAAAACAGGTCTGTTTTCTTCCAAAATTTTGGTGGTGTCCACGTTGTGCTTTGGGGCGTTTCCTGTCGCGGGCGCTAGGCCTACCCACGCAAGTGAGGTATCATTTTTATCGGGAGACTTGGGGGAACGCTGGGTGGAAGGAAATTTGTGGCTCCTCCCAGATTCCAGAACTTTCTGCTACAGAAATGTGAGGAACATGTGTTTTTTTAGCCAATTTTTGAGCTTTGCAAAGGATTCTGGGTAACAGAACCTGGTCCGAGCCCCGCCAGTCACCCCTCCTTGGATTCCCCTAGGTCTCTAGTTTTCAGAAATGCACAGGTTTGGTAGGTTTCCCTAGGTGGCGGCTGAGCTACAGGCCAAAATCTACAGGTAGGCACTTTGCTAAAAACAGGTCTGTTTTCTGTGATGTGTCCACGTTGCGCTTTGGGGCGTTTCCTGTCGCGGGCGCTAGGCCTACCCACACAAGTGAGGTATCATTTTTATCGGGAGACGTGGGGGAACGCTGGGTGGAAGGAAATTTGTGGCTCCTCTCAGATTCCAGAACTTTCTGCCACAGAAATGTGAGGAACATGTGTTTTTTTAGCCAATTTTTGAGCTTTGCAAAGGATTCTGGGTAACAGAACCTGGTCCGAGCCCCGCCAGTCACCCCTCCTTGGATTCCCCTAGGTCTCTAGTTTTCAGAAATGCACAGGTTTGGTAGGTTTCCCTAGGTGGCGGCTGAGCTACAGGCCAAAATCTACAGGTAGGCACTTCGCTAAAAACAGGTCTGTTTTCTTCCAAAATTTTGGTGGTGTCCACATTGCGCTTTGGGGCGTTTCCTGTCGCGGGCGCTAGGCCTACCCACGCAAGTGAGGTATCATTTTTATCGGGAGACTTGGGGGAACGCTGGGTGGAAGGAAATTTGTGGCTCCTCCCAGATTCCAGAACTTTCTGCCACAGAAATGTGAGGAACATGTGTTTTTTTAGCCAATTTTTGAGCTTTGCAAAGGATTCTGGGTAACAGAACCTGGTCCGAGCCCCGCCAGTCACCCCTCCTTGGATTCCCCTAGGTCTCTAGTTTTCAGAAATGCACAGGTTTGGTAGGTTTCCCTAGGTGGCGGCTGAGCTACAGGCCAAAATCTACAGGTAGGCACTTTGCTAAAAACAGGTCTGTTTTCTGTGATGTGTCCACGTTGCGCTTTGGGGCGTTTCCTGTCGCGGGCGCTAGGCCTACCCACACAAGTGAGGTATCATTTTTATCGGGAGACGTGGGGGAACGCTGGGTGGAAGGAAATTTGTGGCTCCTCTCAGATTCCAGAACTTTCTGCCACAGAAATGTGAGGAACATGTGTTTTTTTAGCCAATTTTTGAGCTTTGCAAAGGATTCTGGGTAACAGAACCTGGTCCGAGCCCCGCCAGTCACCCCTCCTTGGATTCCCCTAGGTCTCTAGTTTTCAGAAATGCACAGGTTTGGTAGGTTTCCCTAGGTGGCGGCTGAGCTACAGGCCAAAATCTACAGGTAGGCACTTCGCTAAAAACAGGTCTGTTTTCTTCCAAAATTTTGGTGGTGTCCACGTTGCGCTTTGGGGCGTTTCCTGTCGCGGGCGCTAGGCCTACCCACGCAAGTGAGGTATCATTTTTATCGGGAGACTTGGGGAAACGCTGGGTGGAAGGAAATTTGTGGCTCCTCCCAGATTCCAGAACTTTCTGCCACAGAAATGTGAGGAACATGTGTTTTTTTAGCCAATTTTTGAGCTTTGCAAAGGATTCTGGGTAACAGAACCTGGTCCGAGCCCCGCCAGTCACCCCTCCTTGGATTCCCCTAGGTCTCTAGTTTTCAGAAATGCACAGGTTTGGTAGGTTTCCCTAGGTGGCGGCTGAGCTACAGGCCAAAATCTACAGGTAGGCACTTTGCTAAAAACAGGTCTGTTTTCTGTGATGTGTCCACGTTGCGCTTTGGGGCGTTTCCTGTCGCGGGCGCTAGGCCTACCCACACAAGTGAGGTATCATTTTTATCGGGAGACGTGGGGGAACGCTGGGTGGAAGGAAATTTGTGGCTCCTCTCAGATTCCAGAACTTTCTGCCACAGAAATGTGAGGAACATGTGTTTTTTTAGCCAATTTTTGAGCTTTGCAAAGGATTCTGGGTAACAGAACCTGGTCCGAGCCCCGCCAGTCACCCCTCCTTGGATTCCCCTAGGTCTCTAGTTTTCAGAAATGCACAGGTTTGGTAGGTGTCCCTAGGTGGCGGCTGAGCTACAGGCCAAAATCTACAGGTAGGCACTTCGCTAAAAACAGGTCTGTTTTCTTCCAAAATTTTGGTGGTGTCCACGTTGCGCTTTGGGGCGTTTCCTGTCGCGGGCGCTAGGCCTACCCACGCAAGTGAGGTATCATTTTTTTCGGGAGACTTGGGGGAACGCTGGGTGGAAGGAAATTTGTGGCTCCTCCCAGATTCCAGAACTTTCTGCCACAGAAATGTGAGGAACATGTGTTTTTTTAGCCAATTTTTGAGCTTTGCAAAGGATTCTGGGTAACAGAACCTGGTCCGAGCCCCGCCAGTTACCCCTCCTTGGATTCCCCTAGGTCTCTAGTTTTCAGAAATGCACAGGTTTGGTAGGTTTCCCTAGGTGGCGGCTGAGCTACAGGCCAAAATCTACAGGTAGGCACTTTGCTAAAAACAGGTCTGTTTTCTGTGATGTGTCCACGTTGCGCTTTGGGGCGTTTCCTGTCGCGGGCGCTAGGCCTACCCACACAAGTGAGGTATCATTTTTATCGGGAGACGTGGGGGAACGCTGGGTGGAAGGAAATTTGTGGCTCCTCTCAGATTCCAGAACTTTCTGCCACAGAAATGTGAGGAACATGTGTTTTTTTAGCCAATTTTTGAGCTTTGCAAAGGATTCTGGGTAACAGAACCTGGTCCGAGCCCCGCCAGTCACCCCTCCTTGGATTCCCCTAGGTCTCTAGTTTTCAGAAATGCACAGGTTTGGTAGGTTTCCCTAGGTGGCGGCTGAGCTACAGGCCAAAATCTACAGGTAGGCCCTTCGCTAAAAACAGGTCTGTTTTCTTCCAAAATTTTGGTGGTGTCCACGTTGCGCTTTGGGGCGTTTCCTGTCGCGGGCGCTAGGCCTACCCACGCAAGTGAGGTATCATTTTTATCGGGAGACTTGGGGGAACGCTGGGTGGAAGGAAATTTGTGGCTCCTCCCAGATTCCAGAACTTTCTGCCACAGAAATGTGAGGAACATGTGTTTTTTTAGCCAATTTTTGAGCTTTGCAAAGGATTCTGGGTAACAGAACCTGGTCGGAGCCCCGCCAGTCACCCCTCCTTGGATTCCCCTAGGTCTCTAGTTTTCAGAAATGCACAGGTTTGGTAGGTTTCCCTAGGTGGCGGCTGAGCTACAGGCCAAAATCTACAGGTAGGCACTTTGCTAAAAACAGGTCTGTTTTCTGTGATGTGTCCACGTTGCGCTTTGGGGCGTTTCCTGTCGCGGGCGCTAGGCCTACCCACACAAGTGAGGTATCATTTTTATCGGGAGACGTGGGGGAACGCTGGGTGGAAGGAAATTTGTGGCTCCTCTCAGATTCCAGAACTTTCTGCCACAGAAATGTGAGGAACATGTGTTTTTTTAGCCAATTTTTGAGCTTTGCAAAGGATTCTGGGTAACAGAACCTGGTCCGAGCCCCGCCAGTCACCCCTCCTTGGATTCCCCTAGGTCTCTAGTTTTCAGAAATGCACAGGTTTGGTAGGTTTCCCTAGGTGGCGGCTGAGCTACAGGCCAAAATCTACAGGTAGGCACTTCGCTAAAAACAGGTCTGTTTTCTTCCAAAATTTTGGTGGTGTCCACGTTGCGCTTTGGGGCGTTTCCTGTCGCGGGCGCTAGGCCTACCCACGCAAGTGAGGTATCATTTTTATCGGGAGACTTGGGGGAACGCTGGGTGGAAGGAAATTTGTGGCTCCTCCCAGATTCCAGAACTTTCTGCCACAGAAATGTGAGGAACATGTGTTTTTTTAGCCAATTTTTGAGCTTTGCAAAGGATTCTGGGTAACAGAACCTGGTCCGAGCCCCGCCAGTCACCCCTCCTTGGATTCCCCTAGGTCTCTAGTTTTCAGAAATGCACAGGTTTGGTAGGTTTCCCTAGGTGGCGGC